>NW_020837976.1:14686266-15098234 GCF_003676395.1 Aethalodelphis obliquidens
TTTTTTTTTTTTTTTTTTTTTTTGCGGTACACAGGCCTCTCACTGTTTTGGTCTCTCCCGTTGCGGAGCACAGGCTCCAGACGCTCAGGCTCAGTGGCCATGGTTCATGGGCCCAGCTGCTCTGCGGCATGTGGGATCTTCCCAGACCAGGGCACGAACCCATGTCCCCTGCATTGGCAGGCGGACTCTCAACCACTGAGCCACCAGGGAAGCCCCTGCCCATTTTTTGACTGAGTTTTTTGGTTTTTTTAATGTTGAACTGCATGAGCTGTTTATATATTTTGGAGATTAATCCCTTGTCCATTGATTGATTTTCAGATATTTCCTTCCATTCTGAGTGTTGTCTTTTCATCTTGTTTATAGTTTCCTTTGCTGTGAAAAAGCTTTTAAGTTTCATTAGGTGCCATTCATTTATTTTTGTTTTTATTTCCATTACCCTAGGAGGTGGGTCACGAAAGATCTTGCTGTGATTTATGTCAGAGTGTTTTTCCTATGTTTCCCTCTATGAGTTTTATAGTGTCCAGTCTTACACTTAGGTCTTTAATCCATTTTCAGTTTATTTTTGTGTATGGTGTTAGGAAGTGTTCTAATTTCATTCTTTTACATGTAACTGTCCAGTTTTCCCAGCACCACTTATTGAAGAGACTGTCTTTTCTCCATTGTATATCCTTGCCTCCTTTGTCATAGATTAGCTGACCATAGGTGTGTGGTTTTATCTCTGAGCTTTCTATCCTGTTCCATTGATCTATATTCCTGTTTTTGTGCCAGTACCATATTGTCTTGATTACTGCAGTTAGGGAGTCTGATTCCTCCAACTCTGTTTTTTTTACCTCAAGATTGCTTTGGCTATTCAGGGTCTTTCATGTCTCCATACAAATTTTAAGATTTTTTGTTCTAGTTCTGTAAAAAATGGCATTGGTAATTTGAGAGGGATTGCATTGAATCTGTAGATTGCTTTGGGTAATGTAGTCATTTTCACCATATTGATTCTTCCAGTCCAAGAACGTGGTATATCTCTCCATCTGTTTGTCTTATCTTTGATTT
Organism: Aethalodelphis obliquidens; assembly: GCF_003676395.1. Classification (NCBI taxonomy): domain Eukaryota; kingdom Metazoa; phylum Chordata; class Mammalia; order Artiodactyla; family Delphinidae; genus Aethalodelphis; species Aethalodelphis obliquidens. Next base: position 14,687,311 of record NW_020837976.1, read on the forward strand.
CTTTCATCAGTGTCTTATAGTTTTCTGAGTACAGGTCTTTTACCTTCTTCATTAGGTTAATTCCCAGGTATTTTATTCTTTTTGTTGCAGTGGTGAATGGGATTGTTTCCTTAATTTCTCTTTCTGATCTTTCATTGTTAATGTACAGGAATGCAAGAGATTTTGTATCTTGCAACTTAACCAAACTCATTGATTAGCTCTAGTAGTTTTCTGGTGGCCTCTTTAGGATTATCTATGTATGGTATCATGTCATCTGCAAATGGTGACAATTTTACTTCTTGTTTTCCAATTTCTATTCCTTTTATTTGTTTTCTTCTCTGATAGCCATGGCCAGGACTTCCAAAACTATGTTGAGTAATAGTGGCTAGAGTGGACATCTTTGTCTTTTTCCTGATCTTAGAGGAAATTCTTTCAGTTTTCACCATTGAGAATGATGTTTGCTGTGGGTTTGTCATATATGGCCTTTATTATGTTGAGATAGTTTCCGTCTGTGCCCACTTTCTGGAGAGTTTTTATCATAAATCAGTGTTGAATTGTGTCCAAAGCCGTTTCTGCATCTATTGAGATGATCATATGGTTATTCTTCTTCAGTTTGTTAATATGGTGTATCATATTGATTGATTTGCGTATATTGAAGAATCTTTGCATCCCTGGCATAAATCCCACTTGATCATGGTGTATGATCCTTTTAATGTGTTACTGGATTCTGTTTGCTAGTATGTTGCTGAGGTTTTTTGCATCTGTATTCATCAGTGATATTGGTCTGTAGTTTTCTTTTTTTGTAGTATCTTTGTCTGGTTTTGGTATCAGGGTGATGGTGGCCTCGTAGAATGAGTTTGGGAGTGTTCATCCCTCTGCAATTTTTTGGAAGAGTTTGAGAAGGATGGATGTTATCTCTTCTCTAAATGTTTGGTAGAATTCGCCTGTGAAGCCATATGGTCCTGGACTTTTGTTTGTTGGGAGGTTTTTAATCACAGTCTCAATTTCGTTACTTGAGAATTTGTCCATTTCTTCCAGGTTGTCGATTTTATTGACATAGAAATGCTTGTAGTCTCTTAGGATGCTTTGTATTTCTGTGGTGTCCATTACAACTTCTCCTTTTTCATTTCTAATTTTATTGATTTGAGTCCTCTCCCTCTTTTTCTTGATGAGTCTGGCTAAAGGTCTATCAGTTTTGTTTATCTTCTCAAAGAACCAGCTTTTAGTTTTATTGACCTTTGCTATTATTTTCTTTGTTTCTATTTCATTTATTTCTGCTCTGATCTTTATGATTTCTTTCTTTCTACTAACTTTGGGTTTTGTTTGTTCTTCTTTCTCTAGTTCCTTTAGGTGTAAGGTTAGATTGTTTATTTGAGATTTTTCTTATTTCTTGAGGTAGGATTGTATTGCTATAAACTTCCCTCTTAGAACTACTTTTACTGCATCCCATAGGTTTTGGATCATCATGTTTTCATTGTCATTTGTCTCTAGGTATTTTTTGATTTCCTCTGATTACTTCAGTGATCTTGGTTATTGTTTAGCCTCCATGTGTTTGTGTTTTTCATGTTTTTTTCCGTGTAATTTATTCTAATCTCATAGTATTGTGGTCAAAAAGGATGCTTGATATGATTTCAGTTTTCTTAAATTTACCAAGGCTTGATTTGTGACCCAAGATGTGACCTATCCTGGAGAATGTTCCGTGTGCACTTGAGAGGAAAGTGTAATCTGCTGTTTTCAAATGGAATGTCCTATAAATATCAATTAAATCTCTCTGGTCTACTGTGTCATTTAAAGCTTGTGTTTCCTTATTATTAATTTTCTGTCTGGATGATCTGTCCATTGGTGTAAGTGAAGTGTTAAAGTCCCCCACTGTTACTGTGCTACTGTCGATTTCCTCTCTTATAGCTGTTAGCATTTGCCTTATGTATTGTGGTGCTCCTATGTTGGGTGCATATGTATTTATAATTGTTGTATCTTCTCCTTGGAGTGATGCCTTGATCATTATGTAGTGTCCTTCCTTGTCTCTTGTAACATTATTTTAAAGTCTATTTTATCTGATATGAGTATTGCTACTCCAGCTTTCTTTTGGTTTCCATTTGCATGGAATATCTTTTTCCATCCCCTCACTTTCAGTCTGTATGTGTCCCTAGGTCTGAAGTGGGTCTCTTGTAGACAGCATATATGTGGGTCTTGTTTTTATATCCATTCAGGCAGCCTGTGTCTTTAGGTTGGAGCATTTAATCCATTCACATTTAAGGTAATTATTGATATATATGTTCCTATTACCATTATCTTAATTGTTTTTTGTTTGTTTTTGTAGGCCCTTTTCTTCTCTTGTGTTTCCCACTTAGAGAAGTTCCTTTAGCATTTGTCATAAAGCTGGTTTGGTGGTGCTGAATTCTTTTAGCTTTTGCTTGTCTGTATAGCTCTTGATTTCTCTGTTGAATCTGAATGAGTCCTTGCTGGGTAGAGTAATCTTGGTTGTAGGTTATTCCCTTTCATCATTTTAAATATATTGTGCCACTCCCTTCTAGCTTGTAGAGTTTCTGCTGAAAAATCAGCTGTTAACCTTATGGGAGTTCCCTTTTATGTTATTTGTCGTTTTTCCCTTGTTGCTTTTAATAATTTTTCTTTGTCTTTATTTTTTTTCAGTTTGATTACTGTGTGTCTTGCTGTGTTTCTCCTTGGGTTTATCCTGTATGGGACTCTCTGTGTTTTCTGGACTTGGGTGGCTATTTCCTTTCCCATGTTAGGGAAGTTTTCGACTATAACCTCTTCAAATATTTTCTCAGGTCCTTTCTCTCTCTCTTCTCCTTTTGGGACCTCTATAATGCGAATGTTGGTGCATTTAATGTTGTCCCAGAGGCCTCTTAAGTTGTCTTCATTTCTTTCCATTCTTTTTTCTGTACTCTCTTCTGTAGCAGTGAATTCCACCATTCTGTCTTCCAGGTCACTTATCCGTTCTTCTGCCTCAGTTATTCTGTTATTAATTCCTTCTAGTGTATTTTTCATTTCAGTTATTGTATTGTTCATCTGTGTTTGTTTGCTCTTTTATTCTTCTAGATGTTTGTTCTTTAATTCTTCTAGATCTTTCTTAAACATTTCTTATATCTTCTCGATCTTTTCCTCCATTCCTTTTCCGAGGTCCTGGATCATCTTCACTATCATTATTCTGAATTCTTTTTCTAGACGGTTACCTATCTCCACTTCATTTAGTTGTTTTTCTGGGGTTTTATCTTGTTCCTTCATCTGATACATAGCCCTCTGTCTTTTCATCTTGTCTATCTTTCTGTGAAAGTGATTTTCGTTCCACAGGCTGCAGGATTGTAGTTCTTGCTTCTGCTGTCTGCCCTCTGGTGGATGAGGCTATCGAAGAGGCTTGTGCAATCTTGCTGATGTGAGGGACTGGTGGTGGGTAGAGCTGGCTGTTTCTCTGGTGGGCAGAGCTCAGTAAAACTTTAATCCGCTTGTCTGGTGATGGGTGGGGCTGAGTTCCCTCCCTGTTGGTTGTTTGGGCTAAGGTGACCCAGCACTGCAGGCTTCGGGCTCTTTGGTGGGGCTAATGGTGGACTCAAGGAGGGCTCATGCCAAGGAGTAGTTCCCAGAACTTCTGCTGCCAGTGTCCTTGTCCTCACGGTGAGCCACAGCCACCCCCAGCCTCTGTAGGAGACCCTCCAACACTAGCAGGTAGGTCTGGTTCAGTCTCCTGTGGCATGACTGCTCCTTTCCCCGGGTCCTGATGGGCACACTTCTTTGTGTGTGCCCTCCAAGAGTGGAGTCTCTGTTTCCCCCAGTCCTTTTGAAGTCCTGCAGTCAAATCCCTCTAGCCTTCAATGTCTGATTCTCTGGGAATTCCCCCTTCCGTTGCCGGAGCCCCAGGTTGGGAAGCCTGACGTGGGGCTCAGAACCTTCACTCCAGTGGGTGGGCTTCTGTGGTATAATTGTTCTCCAGTTTGTGAGTCACCCACCCAGTGGTTATGGGATTTGTTTTTATTGTCATTGTGCCCCTCCTACCATCTCATTGTGGCTTCTCCTTTGTCTTTGGATGTGGGATATCTTTTTTGGTGAGTTCCAGTGTTTTCCTGTTGATGATTGTTCAGCAGTTAGTTGTGATTCCGGTGCTCTCACAGGAGGGAGTTCGTTATCTTTTTTATGTGACCCATTTTCCATGGACACTATAAGGATCTTATCTTTCTCTGCATTGTTGTAAAAATTATTGCTGATGTGCATCAGTTGGGCCTTTTTTCATTCATTACGCTATTAGCCAGATGTTGAATCTCTTGGAATCTCTTGTTTTCTTATTTTTTCTCTTATCTTTCATATCTGTCTTTTTTTCCTACTTTCTAGAAGACTTCCTGAACTTTATTTTTTTAACCCTTCTGTTAAATGTTTTACTGCTATAATTTCTAAGAACATTTTATTCTGTAAATTAAAAAATATGAGAGACCATGCTTATTGCAATATTTTTTATTATCTCGGAGGGTATTAATGACAGTTTTTAAAGTTTCTGTTTTTTTACAGTTGTTGTCTATTTTCACCAAGTTCAAGTTTCCTTTTTCCACAGATGTCTGATGATCTATTTATATTTGCAAACAAAATGGTGAAAAGCTATTGAAAGTTCTCATTATATATGAGCAGGGCTTGTCAACTGATAGACTTCACTGTGGGGTGATTATGTAGGGACCCTGGGACTCCCCTGCCTGTTAGTATTGGTGGGTCTTTTCTTTTAGGTGATCAATTTTCGTAGGCATAAACCTTCTGTCTGGTTGGGAAGAAAGAACGGGAGCATTATATAAGCTTGGCTGCTAATGTGGGGAGCTCAGTGGAGGAAGAGGAATGAGACCCATCACTCATATGTAGGGTTTTACTTAATACCCCTTTTAACTCTGTGGTATTTCTGCCCTCAACTGTATTGTAGACCCCTAAGACCAGAGTCAGTCTGATTCAACCACTCTAGGGAAATAAGCCTCCAATCTCACAAGATGGAAAGAGATAGTTGACTGGCTCTGGAGATAGAGGAGAGTTTCTTGGATTTTTACTGCTATACATACTTCCAGCCAGCCATGCTTTCATTCGCATGTGCAGCCCTACTTGGTCCCTTCAATCTCTGAGCCTGTCAGGAGTTCTCTGGCATGTTTCAGCTTAACACTCTCCTCCATTTAAGCCAGCCAATATTTCAGTTTTGATTTTTCAGGTTGGTTAATTGAGTTTGAACTTATATGTCTTATTTCCAGGCTTTTTAAATTTTGCAGCATCTAGTTTGTTGTCCTTTCCTCTTTATTTTCCGGAAACCACATTGTTTTATGTCTTTTTTTATCCTTTTACAATTATTTGAGAGGTGTCATAAAAGAATAGTGGTTTGTTTTCAATCAACCATGTAAATTGGCTCTCCAATGTTGATTTGTATAATTAAGCAATATTGGGGAGTTTAATAGGTACCAAAATGGAATCTTATTGTAATTTGCAATTATTCAGTATTCAGGTAAGCTGAATGTTTTCCTATGTATTTATTAACCCTTTGTGTTTCTTTGTAGAATTTTTATTTCCTGACTATATCCACATTTTCTATGGGTCTTTAGTTGATGTGTAAGAACTTTTTATTATATATGTTTTTTTTAATTATATACGTTTTTAACTTAATTTCTTACTTATTCTTAGTGCTACTCATGTTTACCTATATCTTCATATATTTACTTGCTTATGGTAGGAAAAATATATAAAATGCTGGTAAGCCAAAAGAAAATCCATAATATCATCTAGAGGTAATCTTAGGTTGTAACTTCTAGGTCTTATTTTTTTATGAACATGTGATGTATGTTTATATTATACATCTTGTCTTATAATTCACCTTATTTTTAATTAAACTTTTTCTAAATTTCAAAAGAAAAACACTTGTAAAAATAAAACATCCAAAGACACATTAAGAAAAGATCAGTCATCTTTCATTCACTATCCTGTTCCCTATCCTGTTTTGGTGGAATTAGTGTTAGCACCCTGATGTTTATCTTTCTATACTTTTTTTATGCTTACATGTATATAAACATCTATATACATTTGAGATCAAACTGAACACATTGCTTGTTAATCTTTTTTTATTCCACTTAATGGTGCTTTAATGGTCATTTGTCAGGTTCTTAGATGTAGAACTGTAGTAAGCAGAATAATTGTCCCTCCGAGACATCGGTGTTCTAATCCCTGGAACTTCTGAATATGTTACCTTATGTGGCTAAGGGACTTTGCAGTTATGATCAAGGGAACATACCTTGAGAGAGGGAGATTATCCTGGGTTATCTGTATTGGCTCAGTCTAATCACATGAGTTCTGAAAAATGAAGAACCTTCCCTTGCTGTGTCAGAGAGATAAGACAAAGGAGGAGGAGAGATATGAAGCAGAGAATGCCTCAACCTGCCTTTGCTGGCTCTGAAGATGGAGGAAGGTTGTATGACCAGCCAAGGGATATAAGTAGCTTCTAGAAGTTTGGAACAGTTCTCATCTGCTGGCCTGCAAGGAAGTGGGAATCTCAGTCCTCAGACTGCAAGGAACGGAATTCTGCCAACAGCCTGAATGAGCAAGGAAAACAGATCCTCCCCTACAGCCTCCAGAAAGGAACATAGGACCCGCCGATACCTCAGTGTTCACCCAGTGAGATTTGTGTCAGACTTCTGACCTACAGAACTATAGGATAATAAATTTGTGTTGTTTAAGTCACTAAATTTGTTATACTGGCAATACAAAGTTAATACAAATACTAACTTATTTCCTATAAATGGATAATCATTCCTGGTTTCTATAGAAACATGAAATAATATACACTGTAAGTTATTCAGCACTTCTATTGTCAGACATTGATATTGTTTCAAGTTCTTTACCACTGTACAGAATGCTGTAATAAGCATGACTGTACTTACATTCTTGTGTTCTGGTACTTTTATTTTTTTAGGATGAATTTCCAAAAATGAAATTGCTAGGTCAAAGGCTATTTTTATGTTAGGCTATTTTATATAATTTACAATTATAATAATCCATGCTAACTTTCTTTTCCAAAAGGTTATAGCAATTCATACTCACACTTGCAATTTATGAAAGTTTTCATCACTGTTAGTCAGGTAGATGTATTAAATGCTTTAGAAACTAGTGCTCCAATCTAAGAGATGGACATGCTTTAAACTTTAGTGCATCTGGGCATGCATGTCCTACATTCAAATAATTATGACAAAAATAAGGTAAGACTATGCACTGCTTCCACAAAATGTCTTCCGTAATATGTCTTCGATAAGATCATAGATCTTTTAAAATTTTAATATGTAGTATAAGGGTTTGAAGAAACTCTGGCAACTGTTTCCGAAGTCTGACGGTCATTGGGAAGCCAAGAATTGTCACTCAGCAGCCCTTAAATTACTTAATCTAATGTGAGATTAAAAGAAGTAGAGACAATGAGTTCATTTGTCTTCTTGATTCATTTGGCTATGGAAATGATAGCCAAACCTAAGAAAGAGGTAGGGATGAGTCCAGGGAGAACAGTGTACAGCCTTGAGCAGGCTTTGTAGAATTATTTAAATGAAAATGTCTGCTGACTTTAAAAAATGTAATCAAGAATTGTTATGGGAAATGACCTTTTTTCTACCTTGCAGGCTCTTTGATTTTGCCAGTAGAACTCCCTAGATAAAATTTAATTTTAAGCTGAATTTTCTTTATTTGGAAATTCAAATTATCTCAGTATTAAAAATGCTCTGTGTATTTAAAATATTAGATCACTCAAGTGAGGCATTAAGAATTTGGAACTAAAATAAATGAGATAATGAGGAAGTGAAAAACATATTTTTTATAATTAACAGCTCATTTTGAGTTAATTATATACAATTAGTAAAATCTAATTGCAACTTATTTTCTATTATCTGTGGGAAGAATCACAGTCAAGGGAGCTCACATTGCTGCTTTCCTGCATTAGTGCTGTAGAATGAGAATCAATAATATGTGAGGCCTGAATGACAAATATGAGCAAATAGTAGAGCACAGCTGAGCCAAACCATTGGAAGGTAACTGTCACATGAAAGATGGTAAAGACTTAAAAAGTCACGAGCAATTCTGATTGCTCATAGGTTCTCTGGTTTGTTTTTTAGTTTGCTTGATGCTTGTTCGTCAGCTATGCAAAGATGACCCTTATAAACTAACATTAGTTTTGTAAATCTGCAGATTTCTAAAAATATGACCATTTTTGTATTTTCATATAATAATGAGCAATTCAACAAAAAGTTTATTAAACACCTATTATTTTTAAAAATCTGGCTTGCTAAGTACTGTAGGAAATGTAAGAAGCCCCTAACAGTAGAGTAAGGCAAATATACAAATATTTATCATCTATAAAGAATAGAAGAGCTATGAAAGAAATACAAAGAAATTAAGAAAAAGGTTTTTCTAAGAGGTAATATTTAAGATAAGTCCTAAAATATAGGGTAGAATTTTGATAGGCTATGGGATATATAGAGAGGTGTGTGTGTGTGTGTGTGTGTGTGTGTGTGTGTGTGTTTCTGATGGGAGAAGACATGGAAACAGTCTGAGTAAAGGGAGGAAATCACACAATGAGGCACAGCAGTAAGTATGCTTTAGTATGACCAGAAGAGTTAGGGAAAATGAAACCAAAGATTACATTAGTAAATTAGATTAGATTATGAAAGGGTTTTACTCTCAGGCCAAAGATTATGGACCTGTGTGACTGGAATAATAAAAAACTAAGAAAAAAGAACTGATTTTGTGATGCAGAAGATTAAGTTGATTTAAAGACCATTGGAATAAGAATCAAGAATTCCAGGTTTTAGTCTTTCTAATAATTAGCCGTGTGGCTTTAAAAATATTGCTGTGTGCCTCAATCTTCTTGCCTTGTAAATGAGAGTTAAACTGGATTTTACTAAGAGTTTCTTCCATCCCTAACAATTCATGATTATTAAACAGGTTTCCAGCAAAGCTATCTTTGCCTGGGGGAGGAGGGGGAGGAGGAAGGGCAGGAGTGGGGGAGGATATAAGTAGAAATTTGGATCTAAGTTTCCTAAAAGAAATTGAACTTAAAGATTTAAATTTGGGAGTCATCTGCATTGATGTTGCACCTGTGAGAAAAGATACTAATTTCTGGGGAAAAGTTTATAGAGAAATGTAAACAGAACCTTAGAAAATGCCTACATGTGGGAATCTGAAAGAAGAAGAGTGACAATGTGAAAAGTTGAGAAAGAAGCAGCTTGGGGCAGTGTCATGGAAACAAAGGAGAAAAGGCAGAAATGGTACTTTGGAAAGAAATTTGGCTGAGGGAGTATAATTTTAAGAATAGGAATGACCTAAACGTTTTTATAATCTTGGGGAAGTGGCTAGTTAAGGAAGAGATTACAGAAATTCCGTAATTAATGGAGTGTAGTCCTAGAAAAGGTAGGGGGATCAATTCAAATCACTTGTCAATTTCTCAATTATTTGTGCTGGCTTCTCTTTCTCTGCTTGTACCTGGACCCATACCTTCTTTCTTCTTTCTACACATTCTCCCTATGTAGGCCCTTGACTTTAAATATTATCCATATTCTAATAATTCCCAAATTTATCTCTACAGGCCTGACCTTTCCTCAAGGCATTAAACCCACAGATCTTGTCCACACAACTTCCACTAGACTGTCTCACAGATAGACATCTCACAGATCACAAAGCTGAAACAAATCTTGTGGCCTTTTTCCACCACCCACTCCACATTCACCCCATCCCAGACTTCACCATCTCAAGAATTAATATTAGTTGCTCAAGTCAAAAAATGTTCTTGATTTCTCTCCTTCCTTCCTTCTCCCCTCCACACAATCTATAAGCACATTCTTTTGTTTCTATTCTACCTCCAAAATATATGCACTCCTCCCACCACAGTCCAAGCCTGGACTTCTGCAGAGGTTTCCTAAGTAGTCCACTTTATTTATTTCTGTTCTTACCATCCCTACAATCCATTTTCCACAGGAGCTGGAAAAATCATTCAAAAATATCAATCTACTTTCTTGCTTTAAACTCTTCAAAGCCCTCAGTGCACAAAGAATAAAATCTGAACTCCTTGGCTGGCTTAGAGTGTTCTATATGATCTGGCTTCTACTTATCTCATCTCATACCACTCTGTGTCTTAAACACGTAGTCATCCCTACACCCATTTTACTTAAAATTCAAACTTCCTACCATGGCCTTTAGGGCCCTTTATGCTCTACTATCTTGACTTTGCACTTTCTTCCTTGCATCCTATGTTCCAACCATTGGCGTTGGTCTTCTTTCAGTTTCTAGTGCATGCTGCATCATATGTATAGCTGCCTTTAGCACTCTTAACCCTGTTCTTCCTTCTATTAACCTATTTAGATGAGAGCTTAAATATCATCTCCTGAGAGGGTGTTTTCCTGATCATCCTATGTAAAAAGCATGTCTCCCATTGCTCCCTGTTTCAGTACTCTGAAGTCCCGCACACCAACACCCAACTTTAAGCTTCATGAGTGCATAGATCACAATATGTGTTACAGTTGATATATCTTATACATGTTATGCAGATTGTATCTTCAGCATATAGTAGGTGCTTATAAAATATTTGTGGAATGGGTTTTTTTAAAGATCCCAATCTTCTGTAAAGTAAGAAGGGAGATCATCTACTAAAAATGGTGACAGTAAGGATAGCATCTGGTAGGAGGATGCTTGGAATAGCCTCAAAAGAAGTATAGGAAGAAGTCATCAAAAGATAATGAATAAGAAGTATTACATCTATAATGTAGAAATTCCCTCGAATTTCTGATTTATCTGGTAAGATAAACTACCCCAAATAGGCAACTCTCAGAAAAGTAAACCTCAAATAGCCAGTACATATATAAAATCTTCTCACAACTAATTTTGGAAAAATGAAAATTAAAAACAGCAAAAGTAAAATTTTAAGATCAATTTAAACTGATTTTAAATCAGTAAATTGGCAAAACTGAAAAGTTTAATAATATCAAGTGTTAACAAGGCTGTGGGGAAACAGGCCCTTTGATACACTGCTGGTAGGAATGCAAATTGCTAGAGCCACTTTGGTGGTCAATTTGGCAATACCATTTTACAATTATTTTTGGCATAGCAACTTCCCTTCTGATTATCTTCCCCTACCTTCTAACTTCTCTTCATTTCTTTGCTCTTTGTAACTCATAGATAACCTTTTGGCCTAAAGAATTACTCATGCAAAAAGAGAACATTTATCTCTCTCAAAATTCTTTAACAACATGTCTGACTAACGTGGGTGGGGATCACTGCTGTCTACCTTAGACACATTAGACATCATCAGTAAAACTATAAAATAGGGCTCAGAGACGTTGCAGCATAAAGCATAACTAAAGTAAAATGAGAAAAAATTGTCCTATTAGTTGAATATTACATAGCTTTGATAATAGAGAAATTTTCAGGGATTAGACTGTGATCTTCATATCTTCTCTCAATTTTTTTTGGAGCTATAATATAAAAATCTCTTTCCTCTTCAGTACTTCCTTCTAGACCCACATTTTAATCTTTTTTAAATCCTTCACCTTTTTGATAAATATAAAAATCATCACTTAAAATTACCATATGACCCAACAATTCCACTCCCAGGTAACATACATCCACACAAAGACTTCTGTGTTACTGCTTATGGCATCATTATTCAGAATAGCCGAAAAGTAAAAACAAGCCAAATGTCCAGTAGCTGGTGAATAGGTAAACAAATGTCATATATCCATACAATGTAATATTTGGCAATAAAAAGGAACACAATATTAATACATTCTACAGCAAGGATGAACCTTGACAACATGCTAACTGAAAGAAGGTCATCACAAAGACCACAAATTGTGTCTTTCCATTTATATGAAATGTCCAGAAAAGTCAAATCTGTAAATAAAGAATGTAAATTAGTGATTGCCTAATGCGGGTGGTGGGAATGGGGAGGAACTGCAAAACGCATGAGGTTTCTTTTTGGGGTGTTGGAACTGTTATAAAGTTAGATTGTGGTGATGGTTGCACTTACTAAGTGCACCTACTAAACTTACTAAGAATTGCTTTAAATGGGTGAATTTTATAGTATATGTTTAAATTTATCTCAGTAAAACTTTAAAAAATCGTCTTCCATTTTTAGTATTTTTCAATATTCAAAATAAAGATAGCTAAGAACAAAAGAGATAGTACAAAGCTTTGCTTGCTTTCAGACTGCATCAGCCTTTCTGTCTTGCTCCTCAAGATTTTTCTTACCCCTTCCTGTACTTGGGAATTGCTTTTTAAAACTTAGTTCTCCAAGATGGCATCCCATTCTTTATTTATAACAGATACAATGATATGACAAGCAGGAGCAAATACTATTCAAATTCTATTTATGAGACCTATTTCCTGGTGAATGACAATTTTGTTTTAAAAAGCTATATAACCAAACATTTTTAAAAGATAAACTGGTGATAAATATATAATTCATTAAACCAGGTTTTCCTTTTTCTTAATTTTAAGCATTATGGGGATGGAAGCACATCCCTCAGTCTGGTGCCTGTTCTATCCGTGCCTTACCATGACCTTACATAGCCTTCAAGAGCAAAGCTTCCTTCTTACATTCCATACTAGTGTACCTCCCTTCTCTACCTTTAGCACAAACACAGGTTTTCAAATAATAGCTATAGATTGAAACATAAGGCTACTTAGAGTTCTCCCAAGCTATTGTCTGCACATGCTTTGTTACTTTGCAGATTGATAGCACTCAAATAGGAAAAGACAAACCTTTGCCCCTTGTATAGCATATCCTTAGAATTAGCTTCTTCATGTGTGACATCTACATGTTCTTGGCTCTGGATAATTTAAATCACATTTGTCATCTTAGAACATAATGAATTTGTGGGATAAGTATTTTCTGAACTGGCAAGTCATAGATTTTTCAGGGTGTTAGATTATTTGGCTGCATAGCATTTTCCCAGGGTCTGGTTTATATGTACATGTGGGTAGAGGATAGAGAGCATCATCTATAGAAATTAGAAAAATCTGAAGAATATTACCCCTACCACTGGTTAAATACAAGGAGCTGGATAACAAATTGTATAAATATTTACACTTTATCAGCTGCACACAAATGAATAACATGGTGGTTTTCCACCTTTTGCTTTAACATACTTACACAAATCTTTGTGAAAATAATTTTCTCACAGCCAACAATATTAGCGGGATTGGGGAATTGGAAGTTTCAGTGCAGCTTGCTTTGATAACCTCATTCCCAGATTTATTTAGAATAAGAGCTATTTGATTTCTTTTTAGACAGTAACTGCCTGTCCTGTTCCAGTCTGAAACATATGGGTTCTTGTCACAATATGGAACAGAGGTGGCATCTTGGATAGTGAACATTGTTTCCCAGGAGAGAGAGAGAAACAGTTGTGCTAGAGGTGTCAGTTGGTTTAAAAATATCATTTATTTTTTAGCATTTTTTGCAAGCCCCAATAAATAGAGATTAGTATGAAGCCTACAAATGCAGATTTAATTATCATATCAAATCTTTGGTAGAATACAAAGGACTGTTTCTGGATATTATGACCTAGTTGATAAAATATGTCCATTCTTGAGTCCTTCTTTCTCTCTACAAATACATAATATTTTTCTATGAAAGGAATCTGTGAACATATTTTCTATGAAAGGAATCTGTGAATCTCTCTACAAATACATAATATTTTTCTATGAAAGGAATCTGTGTTTCATCTGTACAGTTGAAGTATTTGCACATAAGATATTTTGCAGAGGGAAGAGGGAGTAAGAGCTAAGACAAAATGAATAGAGGCCAAAAGCATTTTACCAAAAGCGTCACATTGGCATATAAGACTTTTTTTTTTAAAGATACATTAAATGTCCTTTTTTAAATTTTATACATTGAATTTTACACAATCAATTGAAAAAAGGTTCTAAGAAAACAATGAAACACAGGTAGAGAATAAATAACTAAAAGACTGATTCTGATTTATTTTCTTTGTGTCCTTAGTACACCGTCATGCTACCTTTTTTTTTTTTTTTTTAATTTATTTATTTTTGTCTGTGCTGAGTCTTCGTTGCTGTGAGAGGGCTTTCCCTAGTTGCTGCAAGCGGGGGCCACTCTTCGTTGCGGTGCATGGGCTTCTCATTGCGGTGGCTTCTCTTTGCGGAGCACAGGCTCTAGTCGCACGGGCTTCAGTAACTGTGGCGTGTTGGTTTAGTTGCTCAGCAGCATGTGGGATCCTCCTGGACCACGGATCAAACCCGTGTCCCCTGTATTGGCAGGTGGATTCTTTTTTTTTTTTTTTTTTGCGGTACGTGGGCCTCTCACTGCTGTGGTCTCTCCCGTTGCGCAGCACAGGCTCCGGATGCGCAGGCTCAGCGGCCATGGCCCACGGGCCTAGCCGCTCCGCAGCATATGGGATCTTCCCGGACTGGGGCACGAACCCGCGTCCCCTGCATTGGCAAGCGGACTCTCAACCACTGCGCCACCAGGGAAGCCCGGCAGGTGGATTCTTAACCGCTGCGCCACCAGGGAAGCCCCATGGCATATGAGACTTTTGTATGCCTATAAAAGAGTGGAGGCAGCAAGATTAAGACTAGTGATTATTAGGTCAATTTATTTATTCTTGTTTTCAGCAGTCCCAACAGTTCTCTCTGAAAGGATGTAAAGTTTTTAGGTGCTGTAAAAGTTTTTTTATTTTTAATTAACAGTAGCTTCGGGTGGCTTTTCTAACTGCCTGGATATAGTTTAAAAACTGATTTTTGGATTCAGGACAATTGAATATGCAGAGGACAAACACATATAAATGCAAAAGTTTAAAAATCAAGGTATTCTTTTATTTGTAGAAGTGTGTATTCAGGAACTCTGGGTAGATCGGGTAACTGGGGGGTTATTTGAAGGTAAGATGAAAAGAAATAATGACTTTCTGAGCATACCTTTTGATCATAAATTGTCTGCGGATATGGTTATGATCTTGATTATCCTGTGGTGGTTTGCTGTAGGTGGATGCCTGTCTCAGAAGAACTGGCTATTACATATGAAACGGTACTAATTTTTGATAATCTACAGAAAAAAAATTTTATATTGAACTCAACTCATTTGTTTTTCTCTTTCTCCAGTGGTGAAAAGGATTGATTTCTGTGTTGCTTTTGCTATTTGGCATTTTCTCTTTTGGTAAATAGGGTGTGCAAGCTTTAATCCTTTAACCTTGAATCTGAACCCTTAGCTATTTGATGGAAAGAGAATCTTTCTTTATTATATCATGTGGTATGGTGAAGGATTGTATAGGTCAAGGACAACCAGGGAAACAGAACCAGTAGGAGGTATGTATTATGAGATGTATTGCAAGGAACTGGCTAAGGCAAGTCTGAAGTCCATAAGGCAGGCTGTCAGTAAGGGCAGGCTGGAAATCTCAGGTAAGGGCTGAAGCTACTGTCCACAGTGGGGATTTTTTTCTTTTTCAGGGAAGCCTCAACTCTGCTTTGAAGGCTTCTCAAGAAATTGAATCAAGCCCATCAAGATTGCCTAAGATTTTATGGATTTTAATCACATCTGTAAAATACCTTCACAACACCACCTAGTTTAGTGTTTGATTTATGAACTGTAGCCTAGCCAAGTTGACATATAAATAAGACCATCACAGTCTACCCCTTCTCAACTTGGCGCCCATACGCATCTCCTTAAACTGTATTTAATCTCTAAATAGAGATAATAAAAAAGGAGTACTCCCACATAATGTGATACAACTATCCCAAATACAACTCAGAACATCCTTTCCCCAGAAGAGGATGTGAAGTCCTTGGGTGATGGTCACTCTTCTCCTTGATATCCTTTCATTTCAATGTTGTGATGTAAAGTTAATTATTATTAACGCATCTTAGGTGATAAAGGGATAAGATAGGAGAGAAAACAAAAATATTTGGTTAATATACGTATACAAACATATTTATAACAAAATAAGGAAGAAATACTCAACTATTACAGTCCTTATTTCTGCAACTGACCACATGGCTGTAGCTGGTATTTATAACTACTTTGTTCCACTACCCATTCCATATTCCCTTTGCTGTCAGCGAACACTTCAGCTAGTCGTGGTTCTTTGTCTGGTGGGGTGACCCAAAACTTCACTCCTGAAGGGGTGGACTATTAACGGTCGTGCCTGAATTGGATTTCTATAGCCTCCCATTGACTTGTAATCATAGGGCACCCTAAGGGAGCTCCTGTATTCCAAACATATTTCTCCTTATCTCCATTGTGTAATAGCAGCTCATTTCCCTCTCAGTAGTTATGATCAGTTACCCTAGCCTGTACAGTAACCCTTTTATTTGTCTGATAATTCAGAGGCATGAGGAGCCCAAAGTGGTTGGGTGGCAGTGTCATCTTCCAGTTCAGTGGAATCACTGTGGTGTCTCCTAGTAGAAACATTCCTCCCTTTGGAACTAAGACCTCTAGACCAATAGACCCTAAGTTAATGGGGAAGGAAAGCAAAAAGCTTGCTAACGGATCACTCTGGTCAGTGGTGAGTGGGCTACTTCCATTTCCATCTTCTTTCTTGGACTTGTGAATCATGGCTATGGGAGAAACAGCACCACATATTGGATACTGATTTAAAGCATATTTAGAGCATCCTGGAGGACCTTTCTTCAGCCCCACAAGGTATTGCCTCCAAGCTGGCATTGTTGCAAGTCATTAAAGGCCACTTCATTGTTCTTCAGGATAGCTGCTTCAGGATAATGGCGGATATGTTAAGACAAGTGAATTCCATAAGCATGGGCATATTGTACTATTTAACTTGCTGTGAAGTAAGTTTTTTTTTTTGAAGGAATATTTAATAATTTATTAATAAACATGAGCTATGAGAGACAAATGTATTATAGGAATGAAAACACTGTAAATATAAAACTTATAGTAGAATTCTAAAGGCCTCTTTTTGGCGGGGGGGAAGCACTGGACAAATAAGTGATTCCTGCATCATGCACAGCTTCCTCAGCACCCAGCTCCCTTAGCAATGTGGGCTTCTCCAGCATCAGGCTCCAAGCAGCACTCAGCAGCCAGCAGCTTGCCCAATACTCCCCTTTCCCCTCTAGGCTGTTTTGTAGTAGAGTTCCTCTGGTGAGACATCATCCTTTGAACAGAACTCCCAGACACTCTAGAGGAGGCATTGAAAGACTACGGCCTGCATGCCAAATCGAGCCACCAGGTGTTTTTGTAAAGTTTCACTGAAACCTAGCTACAACCATTCCTCTAGTCAGTACCGGGAAGTTTCGCATTTCAACTGCGGAACTGAGTAATTGTGACAGAGACTGTATGTCCCACAAAGCCTACAATATTTACCATTTGGCCTTTACAGAAAAGTTTGCCAACCCTTGTCCGAGAAGATGGATTTCTAGCAAGATCATAGGTCAGATTTCCAGAAAGTTCTGTTGGCCGTGCTCCCTCCAATAAAATCTGGATCTAACCTCTGTGAATGAAGGCTTCATCTTCATGAGTCTAGCTCAGCACCTAGGGGTGGTAACTGCTCTTTCTATCTACTCTTTCTATATTCTCCAGAGTTCCATGTACCTCTTGCTAGCCAATCACTCATGACTTCAATTCCATGTTATAATTAATCATTCCTAATGTTAAACATTTCCTGTTCAAATAATTCTATAATGTCTCTCTCCTCACTGGACCTTGACTGATATACAATGAATATTATTTTTCCTCCCTTTAGTAAGTTCTTTTATCAGAGGCAATGCTGTGTAAAATACCATGATGATAAATAAACCATTCTGTAGATCCATGGATGGTAATTTTGGTATAAGCAATGTGGGCACAGAAGACAAATCCATATCTAGAGTAAATGTCTATTCCAGTAAGATATATCTCCAGCCCCCGACAGCTACTAATACTAGATACCTACAATCTATAATTTGAAAAAAGACAGAGGGAAAAATTAAACATAAACAAAAGCATAAGGCTAGAATGAATACTGTAGTACTAGATTAGAGTTGGAGACATTAGTATATATACATGTTTATGTATTGTCTTGGTCTATTCAGGCTGCCATAACCAAATACCAAAGACTGGGTGGCTTAAACAAAAATAATTTATTTTCTCACAGTTCTGGAAGCTGGAAGTGTGAAATCAGAGTACCAGCATGTTCATGTTCTGGTGAGGGCTCTCTTCTTGGCTTGCAGATGGCTGCCTTTTCACTGTGTCCTCACATGGTGGAGAGAGAGTGAGCAAGATCTCTGGTGTCTCCTCTTATGATGGCACTACTCCCATCATAGAGCATCACTCTCATAACCTAAACCTAATTACTTCCCCAGAGGCCCCCATTTCCAAATACCAATACCATCACATTGGAGGTTAGGGCTTCAACATATGAATTTTAGGGGGACATAATTCATTTTGTGTGTGTGTGTGTGTTCACACAGAGATGGATGTGTACATATATATATATATATATATATATATATATATATACACACACATACACATATAGGTTAGTATACATAATATATATTTCCTGTGCTGAGAGGTCCTGGCTGGAAGCAGTGATACAGAGTAGCAATGAGCACACCCAGCACATAGGTCTTGGTTTCTAAATACCATTCTCCAGTAAAATAAACCAAGACTCCTAAGAAAAATGCCTAATTCGAAGGATGGGACAAAGAAAAGATGAGCCTGAAGCCAGAAAGAAAGAAAGTACTCAAAAATCAAAAGGATGATGGAATGTCAAGGGGACAGAGGAGCTAACCTAAAAGAGCCTCCAATGGCCCAAAGTGGAACAATTTGATCAACAAATCAAATAGTGTGATACTAGATTACAACCCAAAGTATAAAATAACCGTAGATGAGACCATACTGATATAAATGGATGATCAATGAATAAGTAAATGAAAGAAAAGGGACAGATCTTTCTTCAGAAGAATTCCAAATAATTTAAGTAAATACTTCCCTCTCTGGGATGTAGAGCTTGAACTTCACTCTGCTTGAGTGTAACTTAGTGACTCACACCCAAGGAATAAGAAGGATTTGGAAAGGAGGAAAGCCATACTTTACAGTGGAGAAATATGGTGAATACTACCTTAATCAAATTATCAAGACTAACATCACCAATGAATAGTCATGTAGATATCATGTAACCCCTCATATGTTGTGATAAGGAACGAACTTCACCTCTGTAGTTTTCTTCCCAAACACTAATAGCATTGTACTTATGGTGGTGGAAACAAAGACAAGTCCAATTTGAGGAACATTGTACAAAATACCTGACCATTTCCCCCCAAAACTGGTCAAGTAAAGTCATGAAAGACTGAGCAACTGTCACAGGCCAAAGGAAACTAAGAAGACATGATGACTAAATGCAGTGTGGAATATCCTGGAACAACAACAGTAAGTGTAAAATCTGGTGAAATCCAAATGGTCTAGGGTGCAGTTAATAGTTATGCACCAATGTTGTTTTCGTAGTTTCGACAAATGTACCATACTATTGTAAGATGTTAACATTTTTTTAACATCTTTATCAGAGTATAATTGCTTTACAATGGTGTGTTAGTTTCTGCTTTATAACAAAGTGAATCAGCTATACATATACATATATCCCCATATCCCCTCCCTCTTGCATCTCCCTCCCACCCTCCCTATTCCACCTGTCTAGGTGGTCACAAAGAACGGAGCTGATCTCCCTATGCTGAAGTGAGAGAGTGGCATGGACTTATATATACTACCAAAAGATGTTAACTTTTAAAAACCTTTTATTTGTTTGTTTGTTTATGTTCCCCCGAACTGTATTCTGTTAAATTAGATCAATTTCTTAATACTATTAACATACTATCTTGATTAATATAGCTTTGTTGTTGTTGCTGCTGTTTTCTTCCAGTTTTATTGAGATATAATTGACATACAGCACTGTATAAGTTTAAGGTGTACATCATAATGATTTGACGTACATACATCATGAAGTTATCACAAAAATTTGGTGAACATCCATCCTCTCAAAGAAATAGAAAAAATTTTTTCTTATGATGAGAACTCTGAGGATTTACTCTAACAACTTTCATGTATAACATATGGTGTTATGTATGAAGCAGTGTTAATTATATTTATCATATTGTACATTACATCCCTAGTACTTGTTTGTCTTACCTGGAAGTTTGTACCTTTTGACTGCCTTCATCAAGTTCCTCCCAACACACACCTCCCTCCTCTGGGAACCACAAATCTGATCTAAGAGTTTGTTTCTTTGTTTACTTTGAAGTATGATAGACATACAACACTGTTAGTTCCTCTTACACACCATAATGATTTGGTCGTGCTATACATTTCAAAATGAGTACCACAACAAGTGTAGTTACAATGTCACCATACATAGTTATTAACTAGATTCCCCACATTGTATATTTCATACATGTGACTCATTTATTTTGGAACTGGAAGTTTGTACCTATTAATCTCCCTCACCCATTTCTTCCCCCAACCTCCATCCTTTGACAACCACCTGTTTGTTCTCTGTATCTATAACTCCATTTCTCTTTTGCTATGTTTGTTCATTTGTTTTGTTTTTTAGATTCCACATATAAGTGAAATCATACAGTATTTGTCTTTCAGTGTCTGACTTATTTCACTAAACGCAATACTCTCTAGGTCCATCCATGTTGTTGTAAATGACAAGATTTCATTCTTTTTAATTGCTATGTAACATTCCATCATATATATAGCTTATTTATTCAGTCATCTATTGATGGACACTTGGGTTTTCCATATCTTGGCTATTGTAAATAATCCTGCAATGAACATAGGGGTGCATGTATCTCTTCAAATAGCGTTTTCGTTTCCTACAGATATATACCCAGGAGTGTAATTGCTTGATCATATAGTAGTTCTATTTTCAATTTATTGAGGAATCTCCATACTGTTTTTCATAGTGGCTGCACCAGTTGTATTCCCACCAATACTACATGAGTGTTCCCTTTTCTGCACATCCTTGCCAACACTTGTTATTTGGCATCTTTTATTAATAGCCATGTTGAGGTGATATTTCACGGTGGTTTTGATTTGCATTTCCCTGATAATTAGTAATTTTGAGCATCTTTTCATTTGTCTGTTGTCCATCTGTATGTCTTCTTTGGAGTAATGTCTATTCATGTCTTCTGCCCATTTTTTAATTGGGTTGTTTTTTTTATGTTGAGTTGTATGAGTTCTTTGTATATTTTGGATATTAACTCATCAGATACATCATTTGCAAATATCTTCTCCCATTCAGTAGGTGGCCTTTTCATTTTACTGATAGTTTCCTTACTGTCCAAAAGCTTTTGTTTGATAAAATCCCATTTGTTTATTTTTGTTTTTGTTTCCCTTGCCTGAGGAAACATATCCGAAAAAAAATATTGCTAAGACTGATGTCAAAGAGCATACTGTTTATGTTTTCTTCTAGAAATTTTATTATTTCAGGTCTTACATTTAAGTCTTTAATCAATTTCGAATTTATTTTTGTGCATGGTATGAAAGAGTAGTCCAGTTTGATTCTTCGGCATGTAGCTGTCCAGTTTTCTCAACATTATTTATTGAATAGGCTGTCTTTTCACCATTCTATGTTCTTGCCTCCTTTGTCATAGATTAATTGCCTATATAAGTGTGGGTTCATTACTGGGCTCTCTATTGTATTCCATTGATCTGTGTGTCTTTGAAACTCCCCTGGAAATCTAAAATTATTCCAAGCTAAAAACTTTATTTTTTAAAACAGGAAAGTATAAAGACATAATAATATGCAAATGAATCAGAGAAAGTGGGTTTTTTTTTTATTTTAATGTCAAATTTATCAGTTTTTCCCCCCCAATGAGTAACAATATTTATTTATTTATTATTTTTTCCACTTTCACCAATGGGCAGATCATCCAAAATGAAAATAAATAAGGAAACACAAGCTTTAAATGATACATTAAAAAAAAATTTTTTTAATGATACATTAAACAAGATGGACTTAATTGATATTTATAGGACATTCCATCCTATAAAACAGAATACACTTTCTTCTCAAGTGCTCATGGAACATTCTCCAGGGTAGATCATATCTTGGGTCACAAATCAAACCTTGGAAATTTAAGAAAATTGAAAGCGTATCAAGTATCTTTTCTGACCACAATGCTATGAGACTAGGTATCAAGTACAGGGAAAAAATCTGTAAAAAATACAAACACATGGAGGCTAAACAATACACTACTTAATAACCAAGAGATCACTGAAGAAATCAAAGAGGAAATCAAAAAATACCTAGAAACAAATGACAATGAAAACACGATAACCCAAAACCTATGGGATGCAACAAAAGTAGTTCTAAGAGGGAAGTTTATAGCAATGCAATCCTAACTCAAGAAACAAGAAACATCTCAAATAAACAACCTAACCTTACACCTAAAGCAATTAGCGAAAGAAGAACAAAAAAAACCCCAAAGTTAGCAGAAGGAAAAAATCATAAAGATCAGATCAGAAATAAATGAAAAAGAAATGAAGGAAATGATAGCAAAGATCAATAAAACTAAAAGCTGGTTCTTTGAGAAGATAAACAAAATTGATAAACCATTAGACTTATCAACAAAGAAAGGGAGAAGACTCAATAGAGTTAGAAATGAAAAAGGAGAAGTAACAACTGACCCTGCAGAAATACAAAGGATCATGAGAGATTACTACAAGTAACTTTATGCCAATAAAATGGACAACCTGGAAGCAATGGACAAATCTTAGAAAAGCACAACCTTCCAAGACTGAACCAGGAAGAAATAGAAAATATAAACAGACCAATCACAAGCACTGAAATTGAGACTGTGATTAAAAATCTTCCAACAAACAAAAGCCCAGGACCAGATGGCTTCACAAGCAAATTCTATCAAACATTTAGAGAAGAGCTTAACACCTATCCTTCTCAAACTCTTCCAAAATATAGCAGAGGGAGGAACACTCCCAAACTCATTCTATGAGGCCACCATCACCCTGATACCAAAACCAGATGAAGATGTCACAAAGAAAGAAAACTACAGGCCAATATCACTGATGAACATAGATGCAAAAATGCTCAACAAAATACTAGCAAACAGAATCCAACAGCACATTAAAAGGATCATACACTATGATCAAGTGGAGTTTATCCCAGGAATGCAAGGATTCTTCAATATACGCAAATAAATCAATGTGATACACCATATTAACAAATTGAAGGAGGAAAACCGTATGATCATCTCAATAGATGCAGAAAAAGCTTTCAACAAAGTTCAACACCCATTTGTGATTAAAAAAACCCTCCAGAAAGCATAGGTTTTAAAAAAAAAATTCATCTTGGTTTTACAGTGTATTAATTAGTCCATGACTTCTTAGTGTGATCTAATGGTAGCTGCACTGCTTTAGCAATAAGAAAAGGTGGGATTGTAAACAGAACTTCAATGCACTGAATCTCAGTGACACTTACTAAAATGCCCTCCATAGAATATTAATGTCAAGTGTTTTGGTTTTTATTTGCTTATTTGCTTACTTGTAAAATGATACACAGAAATTAGTTTGGCTGAGCTGGAAGGGTAAAAAAAAGCACAACTTGAGCTTACTGCTCATGGAGAATGAGAAAGATGAGTAATTATTTCTAATTCCTTGTGGCTTGGTAAAGGGATTATATAATCTTTGTTCTTTGTTAGTAAAGTAAAGGGCAAAAATTCTGGATGGTGTAAGAAAGGAATGGTTTTATTCAAGAAATCAAAAGGTCTTGCAGTTCATCCAGAGAGCCAGCCCAGGAACTCATAAAGAGAACCAGAAAAGGCTCTAGTTCTGCTTGAAAGTGAAAGTTTTAGGCATGAGGTTGTTTACTATTCTGATAAACTGTAGAAATTTTGCTCTATTTGTCTTTCAATCATAAGTGTTTTATGTGAAAGCAAGTGTCTTTGAGGCAAAAGTAGAAAAGGATACCATTTTAAACTCTACCTCATTAGAAAGTTTGATGAGCTTCTAGAACAAAAAAAATGAAGAAGCTAATATAAAAGGAATCTGGAAATATAAGATTCCAAGCAAGGATGTAGATTTTAGAAATTTCCTCCTTTCTTAACGTGAAAAGCACTATCAGGTAGGTGGCAAGTAGAAAAATATGTCAATATAAAGAGGAAAAACAATCTCTGTTCTACCATACTTATACAGTAGAAATTTTACATTTTTTTAAGGTTAAAATGTATATTTTAGAATTGGAGGCAATCAATATGTTTATACTCCTTTTTTTTTTTTTTTAAGTGAGTCAGATAGCATTTCTTACCTTGGCTTTCCTATGGGTTTTTTTTTTTAATTTATTATTTTTATTGAAGTATACTTGACGTACAGTATTATATGTTACTGGTAACCACTAATTTGTTCTATATATCTGTGAGTCTGTTTCTTTTTTGTTATATTCACTATTTTGTTGTATTTTTTAGATTCTACATATAAGTAATATCATATAGTATTTCTCTTTGTCTGACTTATTTCACTTAGCATAATACCCTCCAAGTCCATCCATGTTGTTGCAGATGGTAAAATTTCATTCTTTTTTATTGGCTGAGTAGTGTTCCATTGTATATATATATATATATATGTGTGTGTATATGTGTGAGTATATATATATGTACACACACACACACACACCACATCTTCTTTATCCATTCATCTGTTGATGTACACTTAGGTTGCTTCCATATCTTGGCAATTGTAAATAATGCTGCTATGAACATTGGATGCATCTATCTTTTTGAGTTAGTGTTTTTGTTTCTTTCAGATATATACTCAGGAGTGGAATTGCTGGGTCATACAGTAGTTCTATTTTTAGTTTTTTGAGAGAGAAATTGTGCTTCTTGAAAAGTTATAAGTAAATAATAAAAACCAGAGTATAAAGATGGAATTTTACAGTTTTAGAGCTTAAAGAACCTGTAGAAGCATAATCCAAATCTCATTTTATCAGTGTGTAAACTAAATAAAGAAATTTGAGAAAGAATAAATTCAGTTACCACTAGGTATATGTCCAACAATTTTAAATCACAAAAGCAGTAAAGAAAATGTTTAAGTTCTAGCAGATCAAGAAAATCTACTGTTGTCTTCTATGAGAATGGAGTTCATCAGGTTAGTTGATGATTCTCTTATATTCATTTGGAGGTATATAGAATTGACATAGTTCATAAGAAAGTAGGCTATCATTAGAACCTCTGTCTATACTGTTATTAAAAATAAACCCGTTGAGACTTTTCAAATCTATTTATTCATTAAGTGTGAAAGTATGACTATAGGTCAGATTTAAGAGAAAAGGCACTCTCACTTGTTGTCGTTATACTGGAGAGCATTTGGTTAAAATCAAAGAGAAAGGACCCTGGAAATTTTATTTCACTCTAAGATGTCTTGACTGCCTCATGTTAGCATTTCATATCCTAAAAGGAGATGAAGACAACCAGTAGAGTTGACATAGTCATCCTACTTCTGACAAATGAAAAATTCATAATAATTAGATATGTAACCAAAACTTAAGAAAGGCAGAGAAAAGAGAAGCATGCTCTTCTGATCTGAAATTCAAAAGTATAAGAGTTGAAAGAGCTGGGAAACTATCAAAAGTATAATTCTAACCATTCAAATGTAATTAATTGAGGAATTAAGAGAAGATTCTTTAGATCATGACTGCAAAAATAGGAAGATATGTCTAAGGGTAAGGTTTAAGAGGATTTCAAAGAACAGTAAGAATACTGTAAAATATACTAAAGTCCAAAATACGTTTAAGATTTTAAAACATGTCATGAATGACTGGAGTAGCTTATTTGATTTTGTTTAAAGGATTAAGGGCAAATCAAGAACAGCCTTATTATTTAGGACCTATGATGTGTTAACACATAGCAAAGAGTGTTCCAGTTGCTATTACTATATTTTTTATAATAATAATTATTAATATTATTATGTATTATTATTACACTACCCCATTACTATTTTTCTTCACAAGATGAATGATCTTTGGTCTAGAAAGAGCAGAACAATGGTTCGTACATGAAAACTGAAGCAAAAGATAGGTGAGGAGTTTACATACATACTTGGATATAGATGTATAAATTCAACTCTTCCAGCTTAGTTTATATACATCTCAGGGTAGTAAAAGTTCCTGTAAATAAGGCTGCTAAATGTTAATTGGTAACCTTGAAGATTTATGGAAAACTTTGGAGGTACCAGGAGGCTAGACGGTTAAAGTTCAGTAAAAAAAATTTTTAAAACGATGGATTCTGCATATCATATGCCAATGAACTAGACATTGATTCTGAACATGATTCTTAATTATAAAATTATTTATGATCTAAGAAATTAGATTGAATACATGGTTACCACTCTTTCCTACAGAATACCACTAAGGTGACCAAAAGAGTTGTTTGGAAAACCCACATTTATACCTTTCTTCTTACCCATTTCAAGTAGATTTGTGTCCTGTTGCTCAAGTCAAAAACTACATAAACCACCTTGACTTTATTTCCCTTCTTCCTTCACCCTCCATATCCGGTTCATTAGTAAGTCCTATTGACCCTACTTCTAAAATTATCCACGTTCTGTCAAATTCCCTCCATTTCCATTTTCTACTCTAATCCACACTACCACCATTTCCACTTCCACCCAGATTTTTGCAGTTGCCTGCTGACTGATGTTCCTATTTCTGCTTGAAACTCCTACAACCCATCCTTCTTAGAGCATATGTCAGAATCATGTCAGTCCTCTGCTGAAAACCCTCTAATGGCTTCCAATTATACTTGAAATACAAATCCAAACGCTGCAAGGCCCTACATGAAGTGGTCCTTGTGTACCTCTCTGAGCTCGTTGTATACAGCTGTCACTCTGCTCAGGATATTCCAGCCACAGTGGCCTTTCAGTTTCTCAAATATGCTAAGCTTATTTTCACCCCAGTCCCTTTGTACTGGCAGGTTCCTCTGCCTGGAATGGTCTGTTCCTAGATTCTTACATGATTGGCTTCTTATTCATCAAGGAAAAAGCAGTCATCTGTCACTTCTCATTTTGTATACTGATAAAAATTAAAGAATGATAACACCCATGCTTGTAGGGCTGCAGGGAAAATTATAATATGATATCTGGTGAAAATATAGATTGTTTTGTAAAGCAAGCTGACTCCACAGTTAAAATTGAAAATATAAAACTAAATGAAGGTAAAAGCACAACATATTAAAACTTGTGGGATGCAGATAAAACAGTGTTTAGAGGTAATCTTATAGATAGGTGTTATTTAGTCCTTTCATGGAGGTATGGGAACTAAAATCCATGTTACAGGAGAAATAACGGAGGAAACTAAGGATATTCAACCCCAACCTATTAAATCACGGTAACCATCGATGGGGCCCAGGAATCTGTATTTTCAGAAAGCTCCCAGGAGATTCTGCTGTCTAGTTTGGGAACCAACTAGAGAAAAATCCTTTCTATGCTCAGGTTGTGCTTGTTACGTGAATTACTTTATAATTCTTACATGTCCTACTATAATGTAACTGATGAACAGTAAACATTTTATTATAATGCTATTATTGTCATTATCTTTAGCAAATAGTATTTACATACTTTTATGACCACTAGAGATTCAAAGCTGTATCAGAATTGCCTTTTCTTTCCAGAACAGGTATGTGCCAAAGGTGGCTGAGTAGTGCTATCTGAAGTCAACCTTTTTTGAACCATGGCTTCTCATCCGTTGATTTTGTGCTTGCACAGCCTTTGAGCAATGTAAAAGGAAGTTGCATCTCTAAATGAATGAGCTGATAGACATAATAAGCTGTCATGATTTGTTTTTCATGGCCAAGTGGTTATGCTATGTTCATACTTAGCAACTCCCTGTTCTGACCTCTCACTTATCGCCAACAAGAGATTCAGCATGACACCTAGCAGTAAGGTTTTTGATGAAACATACTGCACAGAAGCCTTTGCAAAACAGCACAACTCAACCGAGATCAATTTTAAATTTTAGCAGAATTTTAAAACTATGGTTCATCTGGTAACTATATAGTAACACCAATAGCAAGAAACGTTATATGAGAAAAACATGCAAAAAGGACTGTCTTTGTGTAAATTATATATAACTATTAACATTAAGGTAGCATGATTGATTTCCTTTAAATGAGTCATACTGAGGTAATTAAAGGCTTTCATTTTATCCTTATACTCTGGGGCTTTTCATACTGTTGGAGGGTTCTGGGTCAAATGGGTGCCAGGCCATGGCCCATACAAACTATAATAAAACCACAATTTTATAGCTCAAAGCTGGCTGCTCTAATTATGGGTCCTTTTCAGTGTTTTCTTTAAACCCCTCTAAAATGCTATCTTTTCTATTTGCCAGCTTTCTATTTTTACATTCTCATTTACTTCAGTGGGTGATGGTTCTATGAATAGGACCCACTGGCAAAAAAAAAAGGGGGGGGGAGGGATTTCAAAATTGCTATTCATTTACCCAAAGCTTCCTGCTGTCAGTGGCTGTGAGCCAGTTCTGAGACCCCTGTGGTAGAGAATGGTGTGTATATATTTATGGTCATATTGAGTGTATGAAAACATAAAAGATCTTGTAGCATGCTGATGTGCCCAGGATTTTTATAGAAAGTTTGATTCTGAGTCTCACATTGCCAGTTTGGTTTTCCCCTTATATAATAATCAAAGCTCTAGAGGGAGATTCTTCATTCTGTTTGGTCCAAGGAGATGAGAAAGCCTGTTGACCTCTTGCTAATTGGTATTACTCAGCAGTCAGACCCCAAAACACATGATTCTGTAAATGCCAGAAAATGGGTTATTTTCATGATGATTGTTGATCAGGCAAGGTTAATGTGAGTTTCTTAAATGGACAAAAGGGAAGGGCAAATTGGAATTGGAACTCGTGATAAATTCTCAAGGTGTTTATTGGAAGGCAAGTTTACTTTCCTTCAATAAATGGAGAATAGGAATTCCCTTTCATGTAAACGATGTAGTCTGATCTCGGAAAATTTGGATGGTATTTTTGAAATTTGTCACAAAACTTTTGTTGAGAATGCAGGAACAGGGCTCCTTTTTATACATACTATTATCAGTGGTAAGAGCCAGAAGACTTCCTACTGTATCCTCTGACTGAAATTTAGGAGCTACCTTTAGTTAGTTGAATGTTCATAGTAACTTTATTTACTATAGTCCAAACCTGGAGACCACACAATGGTTTATTCAGTGGGTGAATGGATAAACAAACTGTGGTAAGTTCATACAATGGAATACTACTCAGAAATAAAAAGGAATGAAATATTGATATATACAAAAACTTAGATGAATCTCAAAGATGTGCTGAATGAAAGAAGCCAATCTTAAAAACAAAACAAAACCAAATCCTGTTTGATTTTATTTATGTGGTATTCTGGAAAAGACAAAGCCATAGTGATAGAGAACATATCAGTGGTTGCCAGAGTTGGGTTAGGGATGGGAAGAGTATGTGACTACATAGGACTAGTAGAGGAAGTTTTTTAGGGTGATGGAACGATTTTGTATCTTCATTGTGGTGATGCTTTAAAGAATCTATGTATGTGTTAAGATTCACAGAAAATATACCTTATCCCCAAAGTCAATTTTACTATATACTATTTAAATTAAAACTTTTTGCAGGAAAATTTATTCCTGCCATTGATTCTCTAGAATCTTCCATATTGATGCCAAATTCAACTTCTGAAAGAGCATGTTGGTAATTATTTCCATGGACTCATCATTTATCATGCTACATAGAGTAGCAGTTCTCAAATATTCTGATATCAGGACCCCTTTACACTCTTAAACTTTATGGAGTTCCCCCAGGAGCTTTTATGTACATTATTTAATGTGGATTATATCTATTACTGTATTAGAAATAAAAACAGAAAAATTAAATATTTATTCATTTAAAAATAATAGTAAACCCATTGCATATTGATATAAATAATATATTTTTATGAAAACTATTATTTTCCAAAACAAAAAAATTTAGTGAAAAGAGTATCATTGCTTTACATTTTTGCAAATCTCATCTTATACCAGATTTTTGAAGTTTTGTAAGTGCACATTTTGATGAAATTAAAATATGGATTATAGATCTAGGAATGACTATGAATGGTCCACAATGCAAGGAAGAGGTAATAGTTAACTAACTCAGAGTTCTGTTGTTTTCATTCCACAAATGCCTTCCAAATTATAACCATTTCTTCAGTAGATGTATGTGGGGCCTCTTCTCTGTGTGCATCCCCATAGAAGGCATTGCTGGGGTTACAAAGAAGAGGAGGGCACAGAATCTGCCCTTAGGAAATTGATTGTGTAGTAGGCAATCTTTGTTTATACCTGTGTTTCTTAGTTTATATTGAACTGACATTTTCATCTTCCCAACTGTCAATCTTCAAAAGAAGACTGTAGAAGTATGTAAAAACATACTTTTAAAAAGTTAAAAGGTGTACATTCTACATTAAAATGTGCATTAATTAGCTTAAAGAGCTATTTTCCTTATTGAAGGCCATAGAGAAATTCTGAAGGCATTTCTAGGATCAGAGCAACAGAACTCTAAATTAGCGGTTTGGTGATGGATACAGTAGTGTTTTATTTAGCACAGCTTCATCACCATTCTCTTTTTCCTGATTCTCCCTCAGTTGCTGCTGCTTCTGAGAAGAATTAAAATAAAGATATTATAATTAATGAAAATCCAGCTACATTCCCTTTGGTGAGGGAGCAAATTACAATCTAGTGACATCTTTAAGTACAAAGTGTGCCTTCACTAAAAATGAGGTCTGCCCTCGTTTCTAGTTATATGGTGAGGGTCCCATCTTTGTGTGAAACACTGACGTCTCTCCAGAGTTCATAGTTTAAAGTGCCCAACAGCATTACTGCTTAGTGGTCCCACAGTGTATCTCAAATCCGCATACCTCCTGCATCAGTGCCTCGTTCACATCCCCTTCCCATTTTCTCAACGATTTCACTGCATCAATACTTCTCATACGTCTTTGGGTTCTTCTTCTATATGCTCAAAGATCCTTCTTTAAAAAACAACAAAAACCCCGCACTGCTCTTTCTTTTTTCCAAACTTCTTGATAACATAATCTACATTGTCTCTGCTTCCACTTCCTCATCGTCCATTTATTCCTCTTCTACTGTATCATGCAACTAAAACCCTGCTCCCATGGTCACAAGTATCCTCCTAATTCCTAAATCTTTTTACTACTTTTCGATCCTCATCTTACTTGACTTCTCAATAGCTAGCAACACAGCTAATCTTTCTGATATACCTTTCATTCACTTGTTTTCTAGATACTATTCTTTCTTTCTCTGCTTATTTCCCTGTTGGAGAGTCTCTCTCCCTGTTGGCATTTGCTTCCCCTCTCCCCAGAGTATTTTATGGTTTCCTTTGCCTCTACCTACTGTTTAAGTAGTGACAATTCCATTCTCTTCCCTCTTCTCAATAGATATCTCTGTGGGAAATTTAATTCATTCCCATGACTTTAGATCGTATCTCCATGCTGATAACTCTAGAATCTTTATCTCCGGTCTCAGCTTTTCCCTCCTGAGGTCCAAACCTGTCCTTATAACTGCATGATAATATTAATATTATCTAGCCCAAATGACTTAGGGTCCCTCAAATTCAAGGTTTTCAAATCTAATCTAGTTATCTCTCCCACTGCCCCAGTGACCTACTCCTTCTCCATAATTCTGAGCGATTATACCATCCATTTATTTAGCTAGTCTCTAATAACTTATTAAGCAACTACAAAGTACTAGATATTGCTCTAAGTCTTTTAAGTGTTGCTTCATTTAATAGTAATAGAAATAATGATAAGAATAGAAGCTAACATTTAGGTGGTGTTTATGTGCTGGGCGCTCTTTTGTGTATCTTACATATGTTAATTCATTTAATCCTCACAACAATCCTACACACTGTTATTTATCTCATTTTATAAATGAGGAAATGAGGCTCAGTAACTTTAAGTAACTTGCTTAAGAAATCACATCTATAAGAACTTATAAATAGCTCTAGAGTACCCAGTTCTGTCTGACCCAAACTAATATACTAAACTATTACACGGGGCTAACTAGGGTCAGACTCTCTCTTTCCTGTGCCATACACATCTAAGTTAGGTGTTTTCTGCTCACCTATCGTCTTCTGGACACCATTATTCTACCCAGCATACCTGAGAGATTTGGCATCCTTTCATAAGTAAATTATTTACTAGGATGGCTACAACTTTTGGAACCAGGGACCAGGCCAGTGCCTTTTCTATATTATACGCTGATAAAGTTATCTTTTCTTTTAACTGATTTTTCTTACCTCATCCCCTTCATGACTCCTCATTCCCTTCTTGCAAGCTTCCTGTTACATTTTTCAGCTCCATGTAGCACTTTGCTTATACTGCCATCATGACACCTGCCATTGTATGTTCATTGTCTAGCTAGCTATCTCTTCTTGTTTACTTGCAAATATTCAAAGGTATAGTCACTTATTCCCTTGTGTACTCCCATACCCAAACACAGAACTGACACACAGTGGGCTCTCAGATAATATTTATTGGATATATGGAAATAAAATTTGTATTAATAATTTGGAGTGGGAAAATATAAAGATCTGACAGTATATGGAATATCTCATTTTTGAAGATTTATTCTTTAAACTCTTTGATCTCAGAATATTTTGTTCATTGACAGGTCCATTTCTGGGGAGTGTAAAGATTTAGTTGGGACATTTAGAAAAATTACTTTTAAGAGTTCTAAGCATTAGGGTTATGTGCCATCTGGCTTCACATTCGTTGGTAGCCAAGTATGCAGAGAAATGATAACTAGAAACTCACAACACAATAAATCATGAATTCTTTCTTTGAAAGTAGCAGGTGGAATTAAATACTAGCTTATTGGACCTCCTTTTGCTACTTAGCGCATCAGTAGATCCATAATAGTCCATTTACAGACCAAGCAGACCATTTTTGCTGGATTGATTCATTGAGATGAACAGCTAAAACAAGTTAAAATCCATCGTCACATGCCTGCATAATTTTAAAATGAATTTAGTTGGTATTAAATGGACATTTGTTTTTATTGTCTCAAAGATTGAACTTTTCCTCCAGTAAAGCAGAATAATGTATCTATCTGGTGTTCTATCTTGAATAGTACATAAAGATTAGTAAATAAAGCCCCATTAAAAATACTTATAATGTAAGTAACGTGAGTCCCAATAGCATTTCTAATGTCCATTAATGCCTATTCTGAGGATCAGAGCTCATTTTACTGAGCCACTTAGTCAAACCTTGTGATTATTTAGAAAGTTAATTCATGCATACTAAAATCTAGCTTAAGTAATTCAGAGGGTAGGAGGTAAAACTCTATGGAGACGATAGTCCTTTTTGTTATTTAATGATCAGCCATAATTAACTTGCAAATTTGAAATAATTAGAACAAATTAAAGGTATTTAACTTTGCCTCCCTAAAGAAAAATTCAAATTGCACCAAATGCAGCTTTAAATTATTCAAATCTCAGAGGTCTGGGCTAGATTTTTTTTTTTATAATGCCTTTTCTATGATGAGAATACCAATCTGCTTTTTGTCAGAAGGCATCCTATCAAGTAATTGTTCTTTGTGTTTAATAAATGACAGCTATTCTTCTTTGTAAAAGTATCCCAGTCTCTCAAGAATACATCAGCATTTCCGTGGCATTTTAATTCAATAAAACAAAAGGTTAATGTTTTTCTACTTTTTAAGGAATGCAAATACAAGTGTTATTCAGTTGGTCCTGAATGACATCTACAATTTACTATTCAAGTTCAGACAGACTATCGCGATATTAGATTTGGGCAAAATAGAAAAGTTCAAGGAGTTTTGGATTATTAGAATTTTATTGAACTTGAAGAACTGAAAATGTTTTGTTATTTCCCCATCCTAAATCAGGGCTACCAAAGTTTCCCATCTAGTAATTTATAATGTTAAAATATGGAGATATAATTCAATAAAATCTTAGTACCTTAAGAGTGACTTATACAGTGTGGCAGTCCTAAATGCCATGAGTTTAACCTCTTCTGCTATCTTGATTTTCACCATTTTACTATCACTTTAACAGCTCCAACAGATACTAGATAAGAATAGCAGAAAATTATTTCTAATAATTTCATCATATCAGTAAATGATGTTTTAGATTAGAGCCCCTCAATGAATTTTATACACATTTTGTCTGGACTGTATGAAGTGATGAGAAACACTGATCATCTGACAATTAGGTTTTGACTTTATGGTGCCTCACATAGAGAATGAATGGTACAAAGTATGTGGACAGTGAATGGTTCTTCAGCTTAGTACCTGATTCTGTGTAAGTTTGGAAATAAAATATAGCTATTAATTTTGATTTTCTCTCAGCATGTCAAAAAGTTTCTTCGGTAAATTTTTTTTGCTCTTTTAACTTTATTTTTTTGATCCACTTTATTGAAATACACATTTAATAAAATGTACAAGAAGTTTGATGTGTTTTTACCTGTGTAACTAACACTCCAATTAATATAAAAAGTATCCATCATCCCAGATGGAAATGGATACTTTATCCATTCATCTTTATCCATTCATCGTCCCAGATGGATACCAGTAAATCCCCTCACAAACCCCTGGCCCAGGCAACTAATGATCTGATTTCTATCACTTAAGATACCTTTGCCTATTCTAAATCTTCATATAAATGAAATCATACAGTATGCATGTAACTGGCATCTTTCACTCACCATATGTTTTGGAAATTTATGCATGTTGCTGCATGTTTCATTAGTCCATTACTTTTTTATTCCTCAGTAGCAGTGCACTGTATAAGTATACCACAACAAGTTTATCAATTCACTTGTTGATGGACATTTACATTGTTTTCAGATTTGGGCAGAAAACAGAAAAACTGACCTGCTATAAACATTTGTATACCAATCTTTTGTAGACATGGTTTCTTTCTCTTAAGTAACCAGACAGGAGTAGAATCACTGTATCATATTCTAACTTTATTCTTAACTATATATGAAATCGCCAAACTATTATACAGAGTTGTATAACTTTACAATCTTACCACCAAAGTATTAGAATTCTGTTTGCATCGTGTCATTGCCAAGGCTTGGTATAGTCAGACTTTTTCATTTTAACCATTTTAGTGGATGTGAAATGGCACTTTATTGTGGCTTTAACACACAGTTCTCTGATTACTAATGATGAACAACATATTTTAAAGTTGTTATTGGCCACTCATAGATCTTCTTTTGCAAAGTATCCATTAAGATACTTTTTAATCAGTATTTTTAAATTTAATTTTATTTTTTTATACAGCAGGTTCTTATTAGTTATCCATTTTATACATATTAGTGTATATATGTCAATCCCAATCTCCCAATTCATACCACCACCACCACCCCCTGCCAGCCACTTCCCCACCTTGGTGTCCATATGTTTGTTCTCTACATCTGTGTCTCAATTTCTGCCCTGCAAACCAGTTTATCTGTACCATTTTTCTAGGTTCCACATATATGCGTTAATATACAATATTTGTTTTTCTCTTTCTGACTTACTTCACTCTGTATGACAGTCTCTAGATTCATCCACGTCTCTACAAATGACCCAGTTTCATTCCTTTTTATGGCTCAGTAGTATTCCATTGTGTGTGTGTGTGTGTGTGTGTGTGTGTGTGTGTGTGTGTATACACACACACACACACACACATATATACACACCACATCTTCTTTATCCATTCATCTGTCAATGGGCATTTAGGTTGCTGCCATGACCTGGCTATTGTAAATAGTGTGGCAGTGAACATTGGGGTGCATGTGTCTTTTTGAATTATGGTTTTCTCTGGGTATATGCCCAGTAGAGGGATTGCTGGGTCATATGGTAGCTCTACTTTTAGTTTTTTAAGGAACCTCCGTACTGTTCTCCATAGTGACTGTATCAATTTACATTCCCACCAACAGTGCAAGAGGGTTCCCTTTCTCCACACCCTCTCCAGCACTTGTTGTTTGTAGATTTTCTGATGATGCCCATTCTAACTGGTGTGAGGTGATACCTCATTGTAGTTTTGATTTGCATTTCTCTAATAGTGATATTGAGCAGCTTTTCATGTGCTTCTTGGCCATTGGTGAGTCTTCTATAGTGAAATGTTTACTTAGGTTTTCTGCCCATTTTTGGATTGGGTTGTTTGTTTTTTTAATATTGAGCTGCATGGGCTGTTTATATGTTTTGGAGATTAATCCTTTGTCTGTTCATTCGTTTGCAAATATTTTCTCCCATCCTGAGGGTTGTCTTTTTGTCTGGTTTGTAGTTTCCTTTGCTTTGCAAAAGCTTTTAAGTTTCATTAGGTCCCATGTGTTTATTTTTGTTTTTATTTCCATTACTCTAGGAGATGGATCAAAAAAAGATCTTGCTGTGATTTATGTCAAAGAGTGTTCTTCCTATGTTTTCCTCTAAGACTTTTATAGTGTCTGGTCTTAGATTTAGGTCTCTAATCCATTTTGAGTTTATTTTTGTGTATGGTGTTAGGGAGTGTTCTAATTTCATTCTCTTACACGTAGCTGTCCAGTTTTCCCAGCACCACTTATTGAAGAGACTGTCTTTTCTCCATTGTATATCCTTGCCTCCTTTCTTGTAGATTAGTTGACCATAGGTGCGTGGGTTTCTCTGTGGGCATTCTATCCTGTTCCATTGATCTGTGTTTCTGTTTTTCTGCCACTACCATATTGTCTTGATTACTGTAGCTTTGTGGTATAGTCTGAAGTCCGGGAGTCTGATTCCTCCAGCTCCATTTTTTTCCCTCAAGACTGCTTTGGCTATTCGGGGTCTTTTGTGCCTCCATACAAATTTTAAGATATTTGTTCTAGTTCTTTAAAAAATGCCATTGGTAATTTGAGAGGGATTGCATTGAATCTGTAGATTGCTTTCGGTAGTATAGTCATTTTCACAATATTGATTCTTCCAATCCAAGAACATGGTATACCTCTCCATCTGTTTGTATCATCTTCAATTTCTTTCATCAGTGTCTTATAGTTTTCTGAGTACAGGCCTTTTGTCTCCCTAGGTAGTTTATTCCTAGGTATTTTATCCTTTGTGTTGCGATGGTAAATGGCATTGTTTCCTTAATTTCTCATTCAGATTTTTCATTGTTAGTGTATAGGAATGCAAGAGATTTCTGTGCATTAATATTGTATCCTCCAACTTTACCAAATTTATTGATTACCTGTACTTAAACTAGTGGCATCTTTAGAATTCTCTATGTGTAGTATCATGTCATCTGCAAACAGTGAGAGTTTTACTTCTTCTTTTCCAATTTGTATTCCTTTTATTTCTTTTTCTTCTCTGATTGCTGTGGCTAGGGCTTTCAAAACTATGTTGAATACTAGTCGTGAGACTGGATACCTTGTCTTGTTCCTGATCTTAAGGAAATGCTTTTAGTTTTTCACCATTGAGAATGATGTTTGCTGTGGGTTTGTCATATATGACCTTTATTATGTTGAGGTAGTTTCACTCTATGCCCACTTTCTGGAGGGTTTTTATCATAAATGGGTGTTGAATTGTGGCAAAAGCTTTTTATGCATCTATTGAGATGATCATATGGTTTTTCTTTTTCAATTTGTTAATATGGTATATCACATTGATCGATTTGCATATATTGAAGAATCTTTCCATCTCTGGCATAAATCCCACTTGATCATGGTGTATGATCCGTTTAATGTGTTCTTGGATTTTGTTTGCTAAATTTTGTTGAGGATTTTTGCATCTATATTCATCAGTGATATTGGTCTGTAATTTTCTTTTTTTGCAGTATCTTTGTCTGGTTTTGGTATCAGGGTGATGGTGGCCTCATAGAATGAGTTTGGGAGTGTTCCTTTCTTTGCAATTTTTTGGAAGAGTGAGAAGGATGGGTGGTAGCTCTTCTCTAAATGTTTGATAGAATTCACCTGTGAAACCATCTGGTCCTGGACTTTTGTTTGTTGGAAGATTTTTAATCACAGTTTCAATTTCATTACTTGTGATTGGTCTGTTCATATTTTCTTTTTCTTCCTGGTTCAGCCTTGGAAGGTTATACCTTTGTAAGAATTTGTCCATATCTTCCAGGTTGTCCATTTTATTGGCATAGAGTTGCTTGTAGTAGTCTCTTAGGATGCTTTGTATTTCTACAGTGTCTGTTGTAGCTTCTCCTTTTTCATTTCTAATTTTATTGATTTGAGTCCTCTCCCTCTTTTTCTTGATGAGTCTGGCTAATGGTTTATCAATTTTGTTTATCTTCTCAAAGAACCAGCTTTTAGTTTTATTGATCTTTGCTATTTTTTTCTTTGTTTCTGTTTCATTTATTTCTGCTCTGATCTTTATGATTTCTTTCCTTCTACTAACTTTGGGTTTTGTTTGTTCTTCTTTCTCTAGTTCCTTTAGGTGTAAGGTTAGGTTGTTTATTTGATATTTTCTTGTTTCTTGAGGTAGGCTTGTATTACTATAAATTTTCCTCTTAGAACTGCTTTTGCTGTATCCCATAGGTTTTTGGATTGTTTTGTTTTCATTGTCATTTGTCTCTAGGTATTTTTTGATTTCCTCTTTGATTTCTTCAGTGACCTCTTGGTTATTTAGTAATGTATTGTTTAGATTCCATGTGTTTGTGTTTTCTACGGTTTTTTCCCTGTAATTGATTTCTAATCTCATAGTGTTATGGTCAGAAAAGATGTTTGATATGATTTTAATTTTCTTAAATTTACTGAGGCTTGATCTGTGACCCAAGGTGTGACCTATCCTGGAGAATGTTTTGTGCGCACGTAAAAAGAAAGTGTAATCTGCTGTTTTTGGGTGGAATGTCCTATAAATATCAATTAAATCTGTCTGGTCTATTGTGTCATTTAAAGCTTGTGTTTCCTTATTAATTTTCTATCTGGATGATCTGTCCATTGGGTGAGGTGTTAAAGTTTCCCATTATTATTGTGTTACTGTCGATTTCCTCTTTTCTAGCTCTTAGCAGTTGCTTTATGTATTGAGGTGCTCCTGTGTTTGGTGCATATATATTTAGAATTGTTATATCTTTTTCTTGGATTGATCTCTTGATCATTACGTAGTGTCTTTCCTTGTCTCATGTAACATTCTTTATTTTAACGTCTATTTTTTCTGCTATGAGTATTGCTACTCCAGCTTTGTTTTGATTTCCATTTGCATGGAATATCTTTTTCCATCCCCTCATTTTCAGTCTGTATGTGTCCCTAGGTCTGAAGTGGGTCTCTTTTCTTTTTTTTTTTTTTTTTGCAGAACGCAGGCCTCTCACTGTTGTGGCCTCTCCTGTTGCAGAGCACAGGCTCTGGACACGCAGGCTCAGCAGCCATGGCTCACAGGCCCAGCCACTCCGTGGCATGTGGGATCCTGCTGGACCAGGGCACAAACCCATGTCCCCTGCATCGGCAGGCGGACTCTCAACCACTGCACCACCAGGGAAGCCCTGAAGTGGGTCTCTTGTAGACAGCATATATATGGGTCTTGTTTTTGTATCCATTCAGGCAGCCTGTGTCTTTTCGTTGGAGCATTTAATCCATTCACATTCAAGGTAATTATCAATATGTATGTTTCTATTACCATTTTCTTAATTGTTTTTGGTTTTGCTTTTGTAGGTCCTGTACCTATCTTGTGTTTCCCACTTAGACAAGTTCCTTTAGCATTTGTTGTAGAGCTGGTTTGG
Source organism: Aethalodelphis obliquidens (assembly GCF_003676395.1). Lineage (NCBI taxonomy): Eukaryota > Metazoa > Chordata > Mammalia > Artiodactyla > Delphinidae > Aethalodelphis > Aethalodelphis obliquidens. The sequence continues at coordinate 14,726,955 of NW_020837976.1, forward strand.
TGTTGCTGAATTCTCTTTGCTTTTCCTTGTCTGTAAAGCTTTTGATTTCTCCATCGAATCTGAATTACATCCTTGCTGGGTAGAGTAATCTTGGTTGTAGGTTCTTCCCTTTCATCACTTTAAATATATCATGCCACTCCCTTCTGGCTTTTAGAGTTTCTGCTGAGAAGTAAGCTGTTGATCTTATGGGAGTTCCCTTGTATGTTATTTGTCGTTTTTCCCTTGCTGCTTTCAATACTTTTTCTTTGTCTTTAATTTTTGCCAATTTGATTACTATATGTCTCGGCATGTTTCTCCTTGGGTTTATCCTGTATGGGACTCTCTGCGCTTCCTGGACTTGGGTGGCTATTTCCTTTCCCATGTTAGGGAAGTTTTCGACTATAATCTCTTCAAATATTTTTTCGCGTACTTTCTCTCTCTCTTCTCCTTCTGGGACCCCTATAATGCAAATGTTGGTGCGTTTAATGTTGTCCCAACGGTCTCTTAGTCTGTCTTCATTTCTTTTCATTCTTTTTTCTTTATTCTGTTCCTCAGCAGTGAATTACACCATTCTGTCTTCCAGGTCACTTATCTGTTCTTCTGCCTCAGTTGTTCTACTATTGATTCCTTCTATTGTAGTTTTCATTTAAGTTATTGTATTGTTCATGTCTGTTTGTTCATTCTTTAATTTTTCTAGGTCTTTGTTAAACATTTCTTTCATCTTCTCAATCTTTGCCTCCATTCTTTTTCCAAGGTCCTGGATCATCTTCAGTATCATTATTCTGAATTCTTTTTCTTGAGGGTTGCCTATCTCCACTTCGTTTAGTTGTTTTTCTGGGGTTTTATCTTGTTCCTTCATCTGGTGCATAGCCCTCTGCCTTTTCATCTTGTCTATCTTTCTGTGAATGTGGTTTTTGTTCCACAGGCTGCAGGATTGTAGTTCTTGCTTCTGCTGTCTGCCCTCTGGTGGATGAGGATATCTAAGAGGCTTGTGCAAGTTTCCTGATGGGAGGGACTGGTGGTAGGTAGAGCTGGGTGTTGCTCTGGTGGACACAGCTCAGTAAAACTTTAATCTGCTTGTCTGATGATGGGTTGGGCTGGGTTCCCTCCCTGTTGGTTATTTGTCCTGAGTCAACCCAAAACTGGAGCCTACCCAGGCCCTTTGTTTGTGCTAATGGCAGACTCTGGGAGGGCTCACAGCAAGGAATACTTCCCAGAACTTCTGCTGCCAGTGTCCTTGTCCTCACAGTGAGATGCAGCCACCCCTGCCTCTTTTGGAGACCCTCCAACACTAGCAGGTTGGTGTGGTTCAGTCTTCTATAGGGTCACTGCTTCTTTCCCTGGGTTCCAATGCACACACTACTTTGTGTGTGCTCTCCAAGAATGGAGTCTCTGTTTCCTCCAGCCCTGTCAAAGTCCTGCAATCAAATCTCACTAGCCTTCAAAGTTTGATTGTCTAGGAATTCCTCCTCTCGTTGCCCGACCCCCAGGTTGGGAAGCCTGTCGTGGGACTCAGAACCTTCACTCAAGTGGGTGGAATTCTGTGGTATAAGTGTTCTCCCATTTGTGAGTCACCCACCCAGCAGTTATGAGATTTGATATTATTGTGATTGCGCCCTTCCTCCCATCTTCCTGTGGCTTCTCCTTTGTCTTTGGATGTAGGGTATCTTTTTTGGTGAGTTCCTGTATCTTCCTGTCAATGATTGTTCAGCAGTTAGTTGTGATTCCTGTGCTCTCTCAAGAGGGAGTGAGAGCACGTCCTTCTACTCTGCCATCTTGAACCAGTCTCTATTTAATCAGTTTTAATTGGGTAAACAACTCAATTATTGCACATAGAATTCTTTGCATATTTGGATATGAAACCTTCATCAGGTATATGTTTTGTGAATATTTTCTCCCAGGGCATGGCTCGCTCTTTTATTTCCTTAATGGTGTTTTTGAAGAGCAAAACTTTTTATTGATCTAGGTTAAAATGATATTTTCCTATATTTTCTTATAGAAGTTATATAGCTTTATATTTAAGTCTATGATCCATTTCAAATACATTTCTCTGTGTGATGTGAGATAGGGCTCAAGGTTCATTCATTATCTGTACAGATATGCCATTATTCTAGCACCGTTTGTTGAAAACAACTATTTTTTCTTCGTTCATTGCCTGATGCCTTTTCAAACGTCAGTTGGATATGTACACACATGGACACACATTTATGGATTTCTATTCCCTTCATCTTCATGTCCATTCTTCTGTCAATGTCACACAATCTGGATTACTTTAACATTATAGAAAAATCTTGAAATTAGATTGTCTTCCAAATAATTTTCTTATTAAAACTCTTTTAGCTATTCCAACTTCTTTTCTTTACATTTTAGATTCGGTTTTTGATTTCTATTAAGGAAGTGGAATTGTGATTAGATCGATTTGGGGAGAGTTTACATCCTAAAAATATTGTTTTACAATCCATGAATATGGTACATCTCTAAATTTATTTAGATCTTTAAAAATTTAACTCAGTTATATTATGTAGTTTTTAGTGTAACAATCTTGCACTTTTTTCATTGAATTTATTAGTAGTATATAGAAAGAATATTGATTTTTTAAATATTTACATCATATACTACAGTCTTGCTAAATGCATGTATTCTAGCAGGGGGTTTGTTTGTTTTGGTTTTTTTGTTTTGGGGGGTTTTTTTGGTAGAGTCCTTAGGATTTTCAAGTTCATAATCACATGAACAGCCATAATAACAGCTTTAAACCTTTCCAAGCTTCGTGCCTTGTGTTTCTTATTTTTAACTTGTTGCATTGACTAGAACATTCAATATAATATTAAAGAGAAATGATTAAAGAAGACACCCTTGCTTTGTTCTCAAGGAAAAGGCATCCAGTAATTCACCAATTAATATAATGTTAAATATAAATTTTTGATAGATGCCTTTTATCAGCTTAAAGTAAGTTCCACCTCCTTTTTTTTATGTGAATGTTTTTATAGTTCTTGATACCTACATATTGCCAAATACATTCAAGAAGGGTAGTACACATTAACTGTAGGACTAGTAATGTATGACAGAATTTTCATGGTGAAATAAGTTCCCTAGTTTGCTGAGTTTTTATTTTGTCAAATGCTTTTCCTACATTTATTGATATAATCATATGGTTTTGCACCTTTATTCTTTTAATGTGACAGTTTACGTGGATTTACTTTTTTTAATGTTAACCCAACATTACATTTTGGAAAAATACTCATTTGGCCATGATGTAGTACCTTTTATATATTGCTGGATTTGATATGCTAATATTTTGTTGAGGATTTTTGTGTCTGTGTTCATGAGCGATACTAGTTTGTAATTTTACTTTATTGCAATAGCTTAATCAGGTTTTGGTATCACATGGTAACATAAAATGAGTTGAGAAGAGGTCACTCCTCTTCTATTTACTGAAAACTTGTCTAAAATTAGTAGTGTCGCTTCCTTAAATATGATAAAATATACCAGTGAAGCTATCTGATCAGTTTTCTTTGTGGGGATGTTTTGATTATGAACTTAATTTCTTTAATAGATATGAGGCTATTCATATATTTCCTGTTCTTCTTGAGTCAGTTTTAACCAGTTATATTTTCCAAGCAATGTGTGCATTTCATTTCATCTTAGTTATTGAATAGGGTGGCATAAAGTTGTTTATGAGATAGCCTTAATATTCTTTTACTATCTGTAGCATCTACAATGATATCCCCTCTCTGATTCTTGATATTCATAAATTTTCCCTTTTTCTTAGTTTGTCTTGGATTAGGAGTTTATCAATTTTATTAATATTTTCAAAGGGCTGACTTTTATGTTTCTTTTGTATTTTTATTGTTCTCTATTTCATGGATTTCTACTCTTTATTGTTTCCTTCTTTCTACTTGCTTCATATCTAGTGTGTTCTTATTTTTCTAGCTTCATAAAATGGAATATTATGTCATTGACTTTCTTTTTTTTGGCCATGCTGTGCATCATGTGGGATCTTAGTTCCTCGACTAGGGATTGAACCTGTGCCGCCTGCATTGGGAGCATGAAATCTTAACCACTGGACCACCAGGGAAGTTCCATTATGTCATTGACTTTAAACTTTTCTTCTTTTCTAGTAAAAGCATTTAAGCACTTGCCTTCTGTATCCCTCAAATCTTAATAGGTTATATTTTCGTTATCATTCATTTCAAAATCCTATTAGTTTCTCTTGTGATTTTTTTTGACCCATGAGTTACTTAGAAGTATGTTATAAAACTTCCAAATACTTTAGATTTTTCTAGATATCTTGTTTTTTATTTTCAATTTAACTCCATTGTGGTTACATACTCTATAAGTGTTTATTCTTCTGAAATATATTAAAATTTATTTTATGACTCAACATGATTTATCTTGGTCAGTATTCCATGTGCACTTTTAAATATTCATATTCTGCTATTGAGTATAATGTTCTGTACATGTCAATTAAATTGACAAGTAGTGTTGTTCAGATCTTATGTAGCCTACTAAATTTTTTTCATTTTTTTCCTATCAATTGATAATGAGATGTTAAAATCTCCAAATATGATTGTGCATTTCTTTACTTCCTTCTTTACCCTTATGAGTTTTGCTATGTGTATTTGGAAACTATTTTAGATACATATATTTGGGGCTGTTAGGGATGTTTCATGATTTGCCCCTTTAATCATGATAAAATATTTTAATCATGATGAAATATATCTTTTTATCTCTGGTTCTACTCCTTTTCTTAACATCTACTTTATTTGACATTATATAATCACTCTAGCCTTCTATGTGTACTGTTTGCTTGGCTTATCACCTTGCATTCTCTATGTCAACCTATTTATTCTTTTACATTTAAAGTATGACTCCTTAGCGTTGACATATATACACTACCAAATGTAAAATAGATAGTTTGTGGGAAGCAGCTTCATAGCACAGGGAGATCAGTTTGGTGCTTTGTGACCACCTAGAGGGGTGGGATAGGGAAGGTGGGAGGGAAATGCAAGAGGGAGGGGATGTGGGGATATGTGTATACATATAGCTGATTCACTTTGTTATACAACAGAAACTAACGCAACACTGTAAAGCAATTATACTCCAATAGACATGTTAAAAAGAATAAAAATAAAGTATGACTCTTGTAAACAACATATGGCTTGGGATTTGCATTTTTCTCTAGCCTGACAATCTCCCTTCCATTTGATTTGAGTGTTTAATTCACTTTAATTAATTAATTAATTAATTTTAACATCTTTATTGGAGTATAATTGCTTTACAATGGTGTGTTAGTTTCTGCTTTATAACAAAGTGAACCAGTTATACATATACATATGTTCCCATATCTCTTCCCTCTTGCGTCTCCCTCCCTCCCAACCTCCCTATCCCACCCCTCTAGGTGGTCACAAACCACCGAGCTGATCTCCCTGTGCCATGCAGCTGCTTCCCACTAGCTAGCTATTTTACGTTTGGTAGTGTATATATGTCCATGCCACTCTGTCACTTTGTCACAGCTTACCCTTCCCCCTCCCCATATCCTCAAGTCCATTCTCTAGTAGGTCTGTGTCTTTATTCCCATCTTACCCCTAGGTTCTTCATGACCTTTTTCTTTTTTCTTCTTAGATTCCATATATATGTGTTAGCATACGGTATTTGTTTTTCTTTTTCTGACTTACTTCACTCTGTATGACAGACTCTAGGTCCATCCACATCTCTACAAATAACTCAATTTCATTTCTTTTTATGGCTGAGTAATATTCCATTGTATATATGTGCCACATCTTCTTTATCCATTCATCTGTTGATGGACACTTAGGTTGCTTCCACGTCCTGGCTATTGTAAATAGAGCTGCAATGAACATTTTGGTACATGACTCTTTTTGAATTATGGTTTTCTCAGGGTATATGCCCAGTAGTGGGATTAGGATTGCTGGGTCGTATGGTAATTCTATTTTTAGTTTTTTAAGGAACCTCCTTACTGTTCTCCATAGTGGCTGTATCAATTTGCATTTCCACCAACAGTGCAAGAGTGTTCCCTTTTCTCCACATCCTCTCCAGCATTTATTGTTTCTAGATTTTTTGATGATGGCCATTCTGACTGGCGTGAGATGATATCTCATTGTAGTTTTGATTTGCATTTCTCTAATGATTAATGATGTTGAGCATTCTTTCATGTGTTTGTTGGCAATCTGTATATCTTCTTTGGAGAAATGTCTATTTAGGTCTTCTGCCCATTTTTGGATTGGGTTGTTTGTTTTTTTGTTATTGAGCTGCATGAGCTGCTTGTAAATTTTGGAGATTAATCCTTTGTCAGTTGCTTCATTTGCAAATATTTTCTCCCATTCTGAGGGTTGTCTTTTGGTCTTGTTTATGGTTTCCTTTGCTGTGCAAAAGCTTTGAAGTTTCATTAGGTCCCATTTGTTTATTTTTGTTTTTATTTCCATTTCTCTAGGAGGTGGGTCAAAAAGGATCTTGCTGTGATTTATGTCATAGAGTGTTCTGCCTATGTTTTCCTCTAAGAGTTTGATAGTGTCTGACCTTACATTTAGGTCTTTAATCCATTCTGAGTTTATTTTTGTGTATGGTATTAGGGAGTGTTCTAATTTCATACTTTTACATGTACCTGTCCAGTTTTCCCAGCACCACTTATTGAAGATGCTGTATTTTCTCCACTGTTTATTCTTGCATCCTTTATCAAAGATAAGGTGTCCATATGTGCGTTGGTTTATCTCTGGGCTTTCTATCCTGTTCCATTGATCTATATATCTGTTTTTGTGCCAGTACCGTACTGTCTTGATTACTGTAGCTTTGTAGTATAGTCTGATTTAATTTATTATTGAAACTATTGGAATTAGGTCTAACATTTTGCTTTTCTTTTTTTCCTTCCTGCTAATCATATCTATTCTTTGTTCCTGTTTCTCCTTTTCTACTTTTATTGGGAGGGGAAAGGGAGAATAATAATTTTTTTCAATTTTTTAAAAATTCCTGTAATATTTTATTAGCTATACCTTTTTGCATTTCCTTTAGTGATTTCTGTAGGGATTATAATATGCTTTCCTAACTTATTAAAGTCTTATTATATAATACTAACATTGTGTGATTTTATGTAGACTGTAAGAACTTTTATACTGTATAGGTATATTCTCCGTTCTTTTTGATATTATTGTCATATGCATTACAGCTAAGTGCATTATAAATCCCATGCTTTAAACATTCATATATCTTTTAATGACATTAAGAGAAGAATAAGAACATAGAGAGTTTTATATTTATTCACATATGTACTATTTCTGATGCTCTTCATTTCTTAGATCCAGATTTCCATCTAATATCATTTTCTTTCAACCCAAAAGTGCAGGTCTGCTAACAACAAATTTTCCCTGTTTTCGTTTATCTGAAAATGTTGTTTCTCCCTCCTTTATTTGAAGGATATTTTCATGCGATGCAGAATTCTAGGATGACACTTTGGGTTTGTTTTGTTTTGTTTTTTCCTTTTAGCACTTTAAGGATATTGTTCTATCTTCTAGCTTTCATTGTTCTTATGAGAAGTTAACTGTTAAAATCATTATTTTTTATGTAATTGACATTTCATCTGGTTGTTTGCAAGGTTGTCTTTATCTTTGGTTTTCAACAGTTTGACTGTGATCTGTGGGTCAAACTTTTTCATCAAATTTGGAAATATTCTGACATTGTTTCTTTGACATATATTTTTTCAAATATTTTTTCTACCCCATTCTCAGTCTCTTCTCCTTCTGCAACTTCAGTTATGTTTGTTAGGCAGTTTAATATTGTCTCTAAAATCTCTGGGACTCATCATTTTTCTTCAATCTTTTTTTCCATATGTTCTTCAAATTGGGTCATTTTTGTTGATTCTTCCATTAATTTCACTTATTCTTTAACCTCTCATCTCCATTTTCCAATTTTTATTTCAGTCACTTTAATTTCCAGCCAGAGAGTTTCTATCTCTTTCTGCTAAGACTGCCTGTCTTTTCATTCATTTAAACCATGTTCTCCTTTATGTCCATCAATATATTTATAACAGCTGGTTTAAATAAAGTCTTTTATCTTCTAGGTCCAACATTTGGGGCATCTTTTGGTTGATTTTAATTGATATTTTTCTTAACTATGGATCACATATTTTTTCTTTTTGTGTCTGACAATTTATATTGTACTCTGGGTATTATGGATGATACATTTAGAGATGCGGATTTTATTATCATTCTCTAAAGAATGTTGATTTTTGCTCTTCTCAGCAATTCAATCACCTCCTATTCACCTTGAACTTGGATAGGTTTGGTTATATACTTTGTAAGGACAGTTCTCTGGAAAGCCTGAAGTGCTTCCCAAGCCCCTCTAAATTGGTAAGAATCAATCTCCAAACTTTTTTGTCCCTGTGCATTTTGCTATAGCTTGATTTTGGGCTTTGTTAGAGCTTTACGGTAAGCCTTTATCCAGGATATGGACTTTCTAGTGTCTCAGGGGACATTAACAGTATCTTCCATTCTGGGCCAGAACTCCAGTTTCTCTCAGCATTGCCCAATTTGTATTATTTCTGTATTTATATTCTGCTTTCATCATTGTAGCAGCCAATGTTTGTTAAGTCTTGCAGTGAAAAAGAAAACAGGCAATCGAGAAAATCTGTAAAGCTAAAAGTTGACTTTTTGAAAATGTAAATAAAATCAATAAGCCTTTTCAAGATGATCAACTATTATTGAGAGGAAAACAAATGATCAGTATCAGGAATGAAAAAGAAGATATCACCATAGATTCTAACGATATTTTTAAAGTAATTAAAGAATATTATGAATAATTTTTGTAAGCACGTTTGATAACTTAAATGATATAAATTCCTTGAAATTGATGATATACCAAAATTGATACCAAAAAAGTAGAGAATCTGAATAGCCCTCTGTTAAACAAATTTAATTTTTAATTAAGAAATGTCCCATGAATAAAACTACAATCACAATCCCATAAGACTTCACTCATGAATTCTACCAAACACCTAAAGAAGAAATATCAATCTTACACAAATTCTTTCAAAGACTAGAGCAGAGTTTTTCAGCCTTGGTACTCTTGACATTTTGGACCAGATAATAGCTTGGGGTGAGGTTGTGGGGTGATGGTGGTCTGTCCCGTACATTGCAGGATGTTTAGCAACATCCCTCTCTTTTACCCATTAGCAACCCCCACAACTGTGACAATCAAAAACCCTCCAGACATTGCTAAATGTCCCCTGTGTGGCAAAATCCTCTTCTTCTACCCCACTTGAGAACCATTGGACTAGAGGAAGAAAGAACTTTTCCCAACTCCTTTTATGATACCTAAACCAGGTAAAAGCATGAGAAGAAAAGAAATGACAGACTAATCTTCCTCATGAACATAAATGCAAAACAAAAAAAGTTCCTTAACAAAATATTAGCAAATTAAGTCCTGGAATACATAAATATATATATAATCCAGCTTGACTAAATAGAGTTTATCCCAGGAATGGAGAGTTGGCTTAACATTTGAAGATCAATCAATGTGATTTGCCATATTAACATAGTAAGGAAGAAAAACACCTTTTCAAACAGATGCAAAAAACTCTTCCAATGCTCATTTTTTAAAAATGACTTCTTATCAAGCTAGAAATCAGATAGAGCATATAGATAAAGATACATCTCTTTAGTGATGAACACTTAGGAATAAGGTAAGGATGTTCACTCTCACCACTTCTATTCAGCATTGTACTAGAAGTCCTAGCTGATGTGGTTGGGCATGAAAAATATTAGAAATACATAAGTAAAACTGTCTTTATTGTTAAATAATATGATTGTCTACATAGAAAAATCCTAAGGAACCTACCCCAAAACTGCTAGAATTATTAAGTCAATTTAACACAACCACAGAGTTCAAGTTCAATGTATAAAAATCAAATTTATTTTCATATGATAGCTATATATTAGCTGTTTATCAATGAAACAGAATAGAGTCCAGAAATAGACCCACACAGTCATATGTTTGACTGCGTTTTGACAAAGGTATGAAGCATTCTGTGGAAAAAGGAAAGTCTTTTAAATAAATAATGCTGGATATACTGCATATAGATATGAAAAAAATTAACCTTGAACCCAGCCTAACATCATACCCCAAATTTATTTGATCATGGGGTCGGAGCTTGATCCACAGAGGAGGGCAGCTTGGCACTGAATGTCAGAGCTTGTGCAGGGTGGGGAGTGCTTTCATCCTGGTGATTGTATTGGTGTAGGGTGTTGGAGGTTGAACAAAATGAGGATGGTATCCACGTGGAGGTCAGCCATGCATGGGGTCTTGAGAGCCTGAGATAGAAGGGCTTTCTCACAGCAGAGGTAGCCCACTCAGAGCTTAGTGGGGAGAGTGCCTATACAGAGGTGTGTTGGCAGAAACACCCGGAGCGATGTGGTGGTGACTGACAAGGGAGGGAGGGGAAGGGATCATGGCAGTGGTGATGGAATACGGTTTTCATACAAAATGAGTAAGTCATTGTTTTAAGGAAAATGGTAGCCAAGTTTTTTCACTGTTACAGAATGGAGTTACATATACGGAAAGGTAGAAAACTAAAATGAACCCTGTTGGTTTGGAATTGAAGACATTAGTGTAAACTCATGATTTTCAATATATTTCTAGATATATAAATAAACATATGTGTATATACATACATACATGCATATAGTCTCTTGCTCTATGAGAACTTAGGAACAGTGATAATCCAATTCCGTTAGCTCTTTTTTTTTTTTTTTTTTTTAACTAAAAGATACCAGATCTCCTTGAAGAAATGGCTGATCCCGTGACTGAGCCAGAAACTGGATGATATAGCAATTGTTTAGACATGGCATGACTAGCACCCAAATTTGGCCACTGGAAAAAGGAAGGAAAGATTTAATATATGTTTCCCCATCCTAGATTTTATAGTCTTCTAAATCGAGGACGTGTTCCCCTTCATTTTTTGTTAAGTGACTCATGCCAAAATCTGAGTAATTTGTATTGATTTTTCTCTCTTGTACTTTCATTCTCTTAAAAGTCTACCTTTCCTTCCCTAACACCCCTTTCCTTCCTGCTGCCCCCAGGATTTCCTAAAGGTGCCTTACCAAGCACCTATTTCATAGAAAATAAACTCTTTTCATCCTCAACCTTTTCACACACAAAAAATATTTTCATTCTTGGCCATAAGTTAGTGATTTTCAGCACTGACTGGACATTGGGATTACCTGTGGAGCTTTAAAAAAAAAGGACAAGAGAGGGTGAGAGAGGGAGGCACATAATGCAGCTCACTCCAGATGGATTCATTCCATTTCTAAGAATGGGTAGGACAGCCCATCGCTCTTTTAAAAATTTTCCCACGTAATTTTAATGTTTAGCAGGCTGTGAATCACTGCCTAAATTTGGCATCTTTTCTGAGAATGCTACTATCCAGGCCATTCTTTCTGTCACATTTGGCAAACAACAGAGACAGTAGTGCCAGCATTTCCTGTTCTCCTCATTCCAACATCTCAAACTTTTAACTAGTTTACTCTCTAGTGAACCTCCTTGTTTATGTGAATCTCAGTATATCTGGCCTTACAGTCCATCCTTCCTTTTCTTTGTTTTCCATTGTGATCTCACTAGGAATTTGACATCCACTCAGTCACTTCCTCCCCCACGTCTCCTAACCCCATTCTGTGAGATTCCAGTATTCACGTGGTTGATCTCTCCGTTGCCATAGCTAAAGAGATTTGTCTTCTGTGGTACACTCGTTTTCTTTAGCCATATTGTCCCTGGCCACATCCGGAGCTTGCTTCCCCCTGCTGTGGTTCCATCTCAGAAATCACTGACTGGTACCCCCTTTATAGTTCACCTCTTTCACTTGGGTCTGTTCATGTTCTCATTTCTCATATAGACTATACCAAGTGTTTTGTTTGTTTTTCTTGTTTTGTTTTATCTTAAAGAGACATCTAAATCCTTCATTTCTCCCCTTTTTTTTCCAGTCTTTCAGGCCCCTCTTTGTCTCACTTTCTTCCCCATGTACATTCTGGACCAAATGGTTGACCTAAACTATTCCCTTATTAGCATACAAGTTTCCCTTGACCTCTAGTCTGCCACACCCTATACAAAAAATCCTAACCCTGGATCAAGCTCTCAGGCTGCTTTCTCTGCTTTTACCTCTGTGCACCTGAGCCCAGATACAAATTTATGATTTCTAATTCTGTTATAGCCCTAAACGTTGCAGGACAGTCTTGTTTTTGTTCTTGGTCATTTTTACCTTGAATTCCCTAAATACCTTCTCTAAATCATCACTTTTCTCAATACCCATTTCTTTCACCTACAGGAATGAATTTACCTCCTCCTTCACCAATGAAATTGAAAGCACATGCTTTCTCAAGTCAGTCAGCCAACAAGCAAAAAACTGCAGGGTTATTGATCCAATTGCTCTCTTGAAATATCTTTCCAGATGCTTCATAGGCACCTCAAGCTACATTTAATCCCCCCACCACCACCTTCTCTATATTGCTTATCCACCCAAATTCTGCCACTCATTCTCACTCACTCCTGTCCCTCACTTTTCACCTTCAAACACATATCAAATTCTGCCAATTTTAAATCCTAAGTGTATTTTAAAAGTTGTCTCCTTCCCATTCCTACCACTGCTTCTCTATTTAGACCCTCATCATCTCTCATCACAGCTATTTCAGCAGCCTTCCCACTCATCCAATCCATTCTCTAAATTGTGCCAGGGCAATTCTTCATAAATTCAAGTTGTATCATGTCATTTTTCTCCTTAGAGCCCTTCAATGACTTTGTTTTGCCGACAAAATAAAGTTCAAGCCCCTTAACATGGAAAACCAAACCTTTTATGTTCTGACCCAGCCCATCTGTCTTGCTTCACCTCACACTTCTCCCCACCCAATACCCCAAACTCAATGCTATAACCGTTAACAGTATACCAAATGATTTAACTTGCTCAAAATATATGCTGAAGTTTTACTAATTAGTATAGTTGCTAATACTATTCTCTTCTGCCTTCCATCCTACTATCCTTCCTTATCCCCTGCTTATCCACCAAGACTTAGTTTGAAAGCTTCAGGAATTTCCCTTCAGTTATTCAAATACAGTTAGATGCCCTGCCTTTGTGCTTCCTTAAACACCACACATATTCCTGAGTCATAACTTGTATCATATCATATTAAAAAAAATCTGTTTCCATGTCTGTCTCCGCCATTAAAATCACTTGGAGAGCAGGAACCAGATCTTGCTGGTTTGTATACCTAGCACCTAGCACATAACAAGTCCTCAGTAAATATTTCTTTTCCCTATTTGCCCACCCCAGTCCCTTCATACATATGAATATGTCCTCAATAAATATCTAAGGAATATATAAATGAATGATTGATTTGGCAATTTATTGAACAAGAATAAGGAAAGCAGAATTTGAGACAGCTGAAGTTTTTCATCTGAGTAGCAGGGAGGATGGTGATACATTAAATGAGAATGGAAACAGATAAAGGAACAGGTTTCAAGATAAAGATTATTCATTGCTTTAGCGTGAGTTGGTTTTGGGAGGTAGGACAAGGCATCTCTTCACAGCTTTTCAACAGATACTTGAAGAGGTCAGCAGTTTTGGAGAACATTGTGGGCTAGATGAATCTATTTAGAAATCATAATTGGAGATACAGTGGTGTGACAGGGATCACTAAGAAAGTGCTAAGGGAGGAAGAGAAGAAGGACAAGGGCAGAATCATCAGGAATGTCTGCATTTAGGGGAAGGGAAGTACAAGAGCTCCCAATAAAAGAATATGAGCAGCAGCCTCCTAAAACTAGAAAACCAATCAAGATATATGTCATGAACTCCAAGGGAAATAAGTTTTAAGGAAGGAGTCAGTTGCTGTGAAGTAGTCTTATAACAAGCAAGATGGTTGAAAGAGAATACACCACTAGATTTGTTCTTTAAAAAATAGTTTTAGTAGGCATATCTGTTAAAATTATTGTTTTCTAGAAGTTTGGCAAAGAAGGGAAGGAGAGAAGATGGTAACATAAAGGAGATGGTGAAATTTTTTGTTTTATAATTACGGAAGTGCATGCCTATTGGAAGAAATTTAAACATTCAGAAGTATATAAATTAAATTATAAAAATCGTTCCCTCAGTAACTCTGTTCTACTTTTCTGATTTGTTATTTATCCATCCAGAACTTAAAAAATATTTTTTGTATATTTTTGTTTTTACAAAAATGAGATCATATTATATATTCTATTATTGCAAATTGCCCTTTTTTTACTTAATAGTATGTCATGAAGTTTATTCACAGTAGTATAGAGAACTACCTCATTCTTTTTTTCTGTTTTCATTTATTTTATTTATTTATTTTATAAATGATGATAGTAGGATTTTATTTATTTATTTATTTTGGCTGCATTGGGTCTTCGTTGCTCCGCACCGGCTTTCTCTAGTAGTGGCAAGTGGGGGATCCTCTTCGTTGCAGTGCATGGGCTTTTCATTGCGGTTGCTTCTCTTGTTGCGGAGCACAGGCTCTAGGCACCCGGGCTTCAGTAGTTGTGGCACGCGGGCTCAGTAGTTGTGGCTCATGGGCTCTAGAGTACAGGCTCAGTAGTTGTGGAGCATGGGCTTAGTTGCTCCATGGCATGTGGGATCTTCCCTGACCAGGGTTCAAACCCATGTCCCCTGCATTGGCAGGTGGATTCTTAACCACTGCACCACCAGGGAAGTCCCTATTTATTTTTTTAAATTAAGGTATAGTTTATTTACAATACTGTATTAGTTTCAGGTGTATGAGACAGTGATTCAGAAGTTTTATAGATTATGTTCCATTTATAGTTATTATAAAACAGACTGTATTCCCTGTGTTGTACAATATATACTTGTAGCTTACTTATTTTATACATAGTAATTTGTACCTCTTAATCCTGTACCCCTATCCTGCCCCTCTCCTCTTCCCTCTCCTCACTGGTAACCACTAGTTGTTCTCTCTATCTGTGAATCTGTTTCTATTTTGTTATAGGCATTCATTTGTTTTAATTTTTAGGTTCCACATATAAGTGATAGCATATAGCATTTGTCTTTCCCTGTCTGACTTATTTCACTGAGCATAATACCCTCCAGGTACATCCATGTTGTTGTAAATGGCAAAATTTCATTCTTTTTTTATGACTGGGTGGTGTTCCGTTGTATATATATACCACATCTTCTTTATCCATTCATCTGTTGATGGACACTTAGGTTGCTTCTATAGCTTGGCTACTGTAAATAATGCTGCTATGACCAATGGGGTGCATGCATCTTTTCAAATTAGTGTTTTCGTTTTCTTCAGATGTATACCCAAGAGTGAAATTGCTAGATCATATGTTGGTTCTATTTTTAGCTTTTTGAGAAGTCTCTATATTGTTTTTCATAGAGGCTGCACCAATTTACATTCCCACCAGCAGTATACAAGGGTTCCCTTTTCTTCACATCCTTGCCGACATTTGTTGTTTGTTGTCTTTTTGGTGATAGCCATTCTGACAGGTATGAGGTGATATCTTATCGTAGTTTTGACTTGCATTCCTCTGATGATTAGCGATGTCTTTTCATGTGCCTGTTGACCATCTGTATATCTTCTTTGGAAAAATGTCTATTCAGATCTTCTGCCCATTTTTTAAATTGGGTTGTTTGGGTTTTTTGATGTTAAGTTGTATGAGCTGTTTATATATTTTGATTGTTAACCCCTTATCAGTCACGTCATTTGCAAATATTTCTTCCCATTCAGTGGGTTGTCTTTTCATTTTTTCAGTGGTTTCCTTTGCTGTGCAAAAGCTTTTAAGTTTAATTAGGTCCATTCATTTATTCTTGCTTTTATTTCCTTTGCCTTTAGAAACAGATCCAAAACAAATATTGCTATGATTTATGTCAAAAGAGTGTTCTGCCTATGTTTTCTTCTAGGAGTTTTATGGCTTCCAGTCTTACATTTAGGTCTTCAATCCATTTTGGATTTATTTTTGTATGTAGTGTGAGAAAATTTTCTAATTCCACTGTTGTTTATGTAATTCTATAGGGTAACTTCTTAAAAGTGAAATTGTAGGAGGTTAGGTGCACTTTTATTTTGTAGTGACAAATCACTCACATAAGGGTTATCCCAATTTGCAGTTTCTCTAGTACTATACTAAAATCCTCCTGTCCCAACACTCTCACTGACACTGAGTATTATTATACTTTTCCACTTAAGGGATAGTTTTGGGATTTAGATTTAGGTTTTGATTTTTAATGGAAAGTCTAGTCTTATTTGTAATCCTAGGAGAGAATTCATTTGAGAGGAGGAGTTTGTAAGTTATAAGAAAAGGAGATGATTGGCAGGCCATAGTCACAGAGGGAAGGGGCCAATAATGGTATCAAGAGTATGAGTAAAAGGTGTGATTTCCTTCTGAGATGTTAATAGAAGAATAGTAGATGGGTAAAGTTGGAAATAAATGCAAATGAAAGAAGAAATTTTTTTATATAGTCATCTTTATTTCAGGGAAATTAGAACCCAGGTTCCCAGGATGGGATTTGGAATAAAGGTACAGACAAGCTTCTGTGTAAAATGGAAGGAACTATTCAGTATTGGGAGTGATCAACATTAGCTAGTATTGGGAGCTTGGCTGACCTGAGAATGTATGATTTTGGGAAACCCAGTAGTCTTGGTCACATTAACTTTTCTGTAAGAACAAGTAGAGATGTCATTGTTGGATTTGCCAGGGTTTGGGACTTCTGGTTTGAGGTAAACTTATCTTTCATTAACAGTAATACAGTTTTATTCTCTGTATTTTCCTGTCCCATGAGTAGAAGTTACATTAGCTAAGATATGCATCCACTGGTAGGTCCACAAGGGAAAGTGATCCTTGGGTTCTGGTAAAAAAAATTTTAAGTGTATAAATTTAATACACTGCTTTATTCCCCTGTAAAGCCATACAGCTAATAGTTTGTTTATTTTCACCACTCTGAACATAAAACCATTTAATGTATTGGTTTTTATTAATAAATTATGATGTGAGCAAACATGACTAAAAATTCTGATCCACACAAAAGGAGCCCAGTGACTTTGATGGGTTTATGTGATTTCAAACCTGGTCAAGGGCCACCTAGCATTCATAATGGATCCAGTAATATTCCATCAACCTATTCTTGTCTAGAGATTGCCTCTGCTGCTGGGGAGTTTAAATATCCTAGTTTTTAGAATGTTACTTTTTGAATAAATTATTTTTCTTCATTTTAATTTTCACCTTGTTTATGGTCATGGGGAAGACAAAACTGAAGTATCATGAGTCTATGGTGAACTTAAATTAGAAGGAAGGGGCTGGTAGAATAGTAAGGGATACACGTCATCATAACATTTCTCTCTAAAAAATAAAATGTTATAAGAGGAATTGTGCTAATGGTGGGAACATATTTCACTGGAGAGAAAAACATATGCACATGTGTTTATTTTCATTAAAATTTCTTTTACTCCATATTTGCCTTGTTGACTTTATAATGAAATTATGTGAGGACAGAGACCAATTCTCCCACAAGCACTATAGTACTATTCCTCACATACCCTGAGTACATAATAAATACTATAACAATTGAAAATGAGAAACACAAATACATTTTGAAGCAAATTGGTGATATTTTCATCCCTCATTCATTTTTAGTACTCGGAAACATTTTAGTTATGCAAGTCTTGTTTTAGCATACTTTTTATTTTTACAGATACTCTGGTTCTTAGTCATACTCTATGGCTTTATTAGCAGTTTTAGGGTCTGAGTCTCATTTCCCCAACCCCAAATATAAACTTTTTGAGGATAAAAACCATTTCTTCTCCAAAATTGTTTTGGCAGAACACAAAATAGACCTTCAGTAAATTATTTAAATTATACATCAATAAAAGATAAGAAAAAGAAAGTTTCTATTGCCATGAATTGCATTTCAATTCATACTGAACGTATATGCCTTTGTGTGATCTATACCCCCTGCTGTGCTGCCTACAGCTCATAAATGTTTATTCTTTTCAGTTTATTGAAGTCAAAATGTGATGTCTGGACGCTTGGAACATCATCATCCAGCAAAAAGTACCAAGACTTCACTAATAATGGAGAGAATAGAAGGGAGAAGAAGACAGTTGGGTTTCAGTCACATATGGAAGATGATGCCCTGTGGACAGGTCAAAAGAAAGATGCATATCAGCCCCAAAGAGGTAAGCTCAGCATCTGTAGTAGCAAAACAGGAAGCTCTTGGGGGCAGTTGGTTGCTGATGGCTGCTAGCCATGAGCTCCAGATGATTTCCTATAACCCTGAACAAGAGTTAAATGTGTTACAGACTGACATGGGCCTGCAAGGCCAAAGGTAGCACGTCACCTAGATCAGTGAATTGCATCAACATTTCTCTTAGAACACTCATATGAGAAACTGTCTAATGTGTCCCTCTTTTTGCAAACAGCAAACTGCAAGAATTATTAAGCAGTAAATGTGGTCATAGACATAAAATAATGCTTAAAGCAAATAAAGAGGACAAGAAACTGAACATAAATCTTTGCTGGGAAAGTAAACTCTAATAACTACAGTTAATCCTCGATTAACTGGAAATAAAAGGAGGGTGGAGGAGAGGTCATTGCGTCTAAAACAGAATCTCATACGTCTTAAGCCTATATTGCCTAGCAGTCTTTGAAGTGCCAATAATCCTTCCTATTTTATATATCGTAGATATTTTAAAAGAAATCAATTATAAATAACTATGTGAAAGGTTGAGTGAGGCAGTCAAATTTAATTGCATTTCTCAGTTGTTTCTGGAGTGACTTTTGGCTTAAATCTCTCCTGGAATCGTTAAAGGAGGGACTCTGGGACAGAATGGAACAAGTCTGAGCTTCATCAGTCAGAAATGATGTACAGAAAACAAAGGGCACAAAAGGTCTCAGAGCCCCCTTCTGCTCACGCCTCTTTCCCAGACATCTTTTGTTCCTGCTCACAACCATTTACCCTGATTTCCTCCTTGTTTACCTCTTATTTTACTGGGCTAGCTAGCACTGCCCACTGCTAGTGGTAATCAACCAACTTTTCATAATCTCTCTAACCACGTTCACATTTATTTATTTGAGAATTGAGCAGTGCTTTATGAGATCTTACAGGTATACTACTCTCTACCTTTCCTCATGAGCTGCCAACTTTGTCATGTTTTTTGGTTTTAATTATGATTAGTCTAGAAATCGCTTAGTCCTCTCCCAGATAACTGAGAGATGATAATTAGTCCAAGCTTCAGAAGGGAGACTATCCACAATTTGAAACAAAAGCAAAGGTACATTTTTGTTTGACATAGGGCAAAAGTTCTGCAGACCTCTGTTGTTTTAGGACAACTTAGAACAACTTCTGTCTTTTTAGACTTTGCTAACAGAAACAAAACTGAAATTGAGGAGACTTAGTATCTGAGATGGCATCTTCTCTACTTTCTCTATTAATAGTCCTTCAGAGATGGGAAACTCTTACTTTTGGCTCCCTCTATTCTTAGTCATTGCACTTTGGAGAGTGGAGAACCAGTCAGAATTGGTGTGGTAGTTATACTGCAAGGCTCAACATAGTCTTCTATTAACTTGACAATAAATTTGTATTGTGTGTCAGCAGTAAAATAAAATAGCAAAATGAGAAAAATACAGTGTGATAGCAAAGGGACAAATAACTTGTGTTATTGGTTGAGACCGCAGCAACATTAGAAAACTGCAATTGAAAAGGCACTTTGAGAAAGGTATCATCAGGCCAGCCCTGGCCATGGTGGAGGTTAATCTCTCCCAGGCCCAGCTACAGAAGCCAGAAGTCTAGAAAGGGCTTTTGTCCAAAAAAAAAAATCAATTTCTAATTTGAAACAATATCATTTTTGACTAACAGGGGTTCAGAACCCATTACTTTTTGCTGTGTAGTCTGCTGACATTTCAGCACTTTCTGTTGTGCACAATGAGTCCTAATAGTCATTTTATAATGTTACTATACCAATCAATTTAACCAACAGAAAGCTGTTATAATTCTGCAGTTTTCAAGAACAGTTTTCACTCATGGTTTTATTTTTTTTCATTAGTTTTTTTTTTTTTTCCTTCTCTTTTTTTGGGGGGTGGGGAGGGTTGTAGCATTATAGTGAGAAAAATGGAAAATTTTTCATCTTTTTAAAAGGGTTTTGTTTCAAGGTATTCACAGCAACTATTAACTTTTTCTTCTACTAATAAGAAATGCTATCTTGTATTTTTCTCTTCTTTTATTCTAATATGGAGCCATTAGCAAAATTATGGCATACCTGATCATTGAGGAGCTAAAACTGCCCCTTTGAGCCATTCTGCCCGTTGCAGAGCTGGTGGTATACACAGATCACAGTACAGGGCAAAGTTATTGCATTGGCATTTTTTGTGGGAGACCAACTTTCCAAGGTGTGCTGTAGCAGGATTGGACCCCCTGTTTAGCCTGAGTCAATGACCTGACACCAATTACCTAAGTTACACTGCTTGGTTTAGCATCTCCTTAATTGCTTTCCTCTCTTTAGTATGTCTAAGTTTTAAAATATGTTATTATTCTGTTTTATATCCTTTGTTACTTTTGTTGTCCTTTAAACATTAAGTACTACATAGGACATTTACTGAAGGACCATTAATCTTTATTATCAGTCTCTTTCTCCTTTACCTCTCCTATCCTCCTCACCATTCTGTCGACTTTATTAATACTAAACATGTAAAAAAAAAAAAAAACAGACCTGATTCTTGTCTCAAGAAATAACCTTGTGATTGCAAAAATATCAGTACAGTACAGTATTGTCAGAATTATGCTTAAAATATAAATTGTTTTCCAGTCATAGATGCTTGGAATGTTCTGTCTTAGTTGCTTTTATTGAGCTCTGTGGAACAAGGAGACATTACTTAGGAAAATCCAAACTTGCGTCAAGAACTTTTAAGCCAAAGGCATAAATCTAAAAATACCCAAACTTCATTCTTCTTTTTTCCTCCCTACACAGCAGTATTTTTATTCTCTCCTAGCTTGCCTAGAACCTCCCCTTCCTGAACAATCACTGACTCTCTTTTATAAGAGCCCTCAAAGCTGGGAGAATATTTTTTCCTGTTATGCTGATGGGCTGGCAGAGGTTGTGAGGCCACTGAGCACGCATGTTCCAGAATTAATTAGGAAAATACTAACCCAATACTAAAAGCCCAATACTACATTTAGAGCTACCTCCTGTTTATTTCTCTGACATCGATCTCTGACTCCCCTTAACACTTTGAGAGGGTATGAGAGAGGCTGAACCTAGAGTAAGTTGGATTTACTGGATGGTATTGACCATGCCCTTCATTTTGTCTTTCGGGGTTTTATAGGTTATATAACATACAGCAGCTGTCACTGGTTGAGACTCCCTGAGAGACTCCCAAACACATTTTTCTTTTACTGGAAATGAAGGAATGATCTGAAGTGAGAAATAATCTCTGAAGCTCCTAGTTGTTCCTCTACGTGAGCCTGTGCTTGCAATGATGTGAGCGTTATTTGTAGCCCATGTTGGATTAATATTGCAGTCCTGATTAAAGAAATAAGCAAGTAGGAGTATCTAAAGTACAGAAACCATTTCCATCTTGCCTCTAAGGAACATTTATTTATGTTTCTTTTATTATTAGCATTAGCATTATCATTATATGTTTAATCATTAGAAAGGATACCACAATATATTACTTCTGGTTCCCAGTAGTCTGAGCTAAAAGATTTGTTAAAAATTGATACCTTTATCATTAAAACACAGCAGACAAGCATAGTACAGAGCTATGAATAAACCTAAACATGTAGATTAAATCATCCTGCCCAGCCCACTCAAAAAAAAACTTCAAACGCAAGAGACTAAAATTCAGAGTTGAAGTTGCTATATATCGAATAGTAACTTGAACCAGAGGCTCTACATTTCCTATCCTCTGCAATACAAGTATCTCAAAATACTACATAATTTACCTGCTTATTATGTGTGTTTTGTGTCTTCTCCCATGAGAATATAAGAACTCCTTATGTTCACTTTTGTTTCCCCATTTCCTTGAATGTTGCTTAACATGTGGTATTAATGTTTTTGTTTTGTAATGTATTTGTTTAATGAATTAATATATTACAGTTGACCCTTGAACAACTCAGGGTTGAACTACCGAGTCCACTGATATGCGGAGCTTTTTCAGTAGTAAATACTGCAGTTCTAAACAGTCCATGATTGATTGAATCCACGGATGTGGAGGAACCGCCTATACGGAGGGCCTACTCTCAGTTACACTGGCATTAACCCTCACGTTGTTCAAGGGTTGACTGGATAAATATTAATTTTTCTTTTTGTGTCCTTGCCCCATTTTCCCACAACAAGGATCTAATCAATTAGACCTTTTGACCTCAGTCCCTGCAATGATCTAGTGGCTTAAGAAGTGTATGTGCTGGTCCCTTCAAAGTCCTAATGCTGATTGATTGGTAATGTCAAAGTGAGTAGAGTGGGGTCTTAAAAACAGCACTGCTTGAGAGGCAAGAAAACTGTGGGGTTTTTTTCATTTTCTTTTATTCTAATTGAGGTTTAATTTATATACAATAAAATTGCACAGGACTTAATAGTACAGTTTAATAAGCCTTGACAATTGGATATACCTACATAATTAAGAAATAGTACATTTCCATTATTCATGAAAACTTCCTCACGTTCCTTTCCAGTCATTCCCCGTGAGGCCTCTCTCCTTGGTTTGCAGATGGCTGCCTTCTCAGTGTGTCCTCATTTGCCCTTTTTGCTGTGAATGTGCATTCTTGGTGTGTCTCCCTTTTCTTATAAGGACAAAGAGTCATATTGGATTAGGGCCCACCCATATGACTTAATTTGACCTTAATTACCTCTTTAAAGGCCCTGTCTCCAAATACAGTCCCATTCTGAGCTGTACTGGGGGTTAGGACTTCTGCATATGAATTGCTGGGGGGGTGGAGGTGACACCACAATTCAGTCCATAACAGTTACTCTCTTTCCAATCTTTTTATGCCTTTTATTTCTTCTTATTTCACTGTACTCTCTAGGACTTCTGTTACAATGTAGAATAAAATGGTAAAAGTGGACTTCATGCCTTGTTCCCACTGTCATAGGGAAGGCAGACAGTCTTTCACCATTAAGTATGATTTTAGCTGTAGGCTCTTTGTAAATGCCTTTTATCAGGTTAAGAAAGTTCCATCCTCATTTGCTGAGAGCCTTTGTCGTAATGAGTGTTAAATTTCATCAGATCTTTTCTTTCTGCACCTATTGAGATGATCATGTGTTTTCTTCCTTATTCTGTTAATTTGATGAATTACACTGATTGGGAGATATTGGTGTGTAATATCCTTTTTTTTGTAATGACCTTGTCAGGTTTGGTATCAGAGTTATACTAGTGTCATAAATGAGTCAGGAGCGTGTCAGCAAAAATGGCAGAGTAGGGACTTCCAGGGGCTTGTCCCTTGCCAGAAACACTGAAAAACCTGGCACATACTGTCAGAACCAACATTATCAGAGCTCTGAAAGATGGTGAATGATTTATGGAAACCAAGCAAATTCTTAACCGGAAAAAAAGGCCACTGAAACATGATAGGAGAACTTAATAAAGTTTTAATTTATCCTTGCCCTGCCCCCTTCCACAGCATGGCAGCAGTCTTGTAGATGGCAGCCAAGTTCCAGGTGTGAGTACCTGGTCCCAGAGGAAGCAGACCTTGTTCTCAAGGAGTTGTGTTTGTCTGTTTCAACCTGTCTGTGGATTTCCCAAAAGACTGATACAAGGAGACTGCCTTTGTTTTTCCTACCTCTGGACTTTTTCAGGACAGAGAAGCAGTTACATGTAGGACATTCTTTGAAAACACTGAAAGCCAAATGAGCACTGCCGCCTGGGGTAAAAAATAGCAGTTGAGACAAACAGTAGACAACCAAAAGGCAACAAACCTAGATGAAATGGAAACATTCCTAAAAATACACAAACTACCAAAACTGACTCAAGAAAAGTAGAACATCTGAATAGACCTATAACAAGTAAAGAGATTAAACCAGTAATCAAAAAACTCCCAACAAGGCAAGCCCAGGACCAGATGGCTTCACTGGTGAATTCTACCAAATATTAAAGAAGAATTAACACAAATTGTTTTCAAACTGTTCCCAAAAAATAGAAGAGGAAGGAACACTTACTCAATCATTAAAATGAGGCCAGCATTAGTCTGATACCAGAGCCAAAGACATCACAAGAAAACTACAGACCAAAATCCCTTGTGAATATAGATGAAAATATCCTCAACAAAATGATAACAAACTGAATGCAGCAACATATTAAAAGGATTATATATCATGACCAAATAGGATTTAGCCCAGGAATTCAAAGCTACTTCAACATATGAAAATCAATCAATACAATATACCATATTAATAAAAAGAAAAAGTATGATCATCTTAACACAGAAAAAACATTTGACAAAATTCAACACTCCATGATAGAAACAATAATAAAATAGGAGTAGCAGGGACTTCTTCAACTAGATGAAGGGCATCTATGAAAAACCCACAGCTAATGTCATTTTCAATTGTGAAAGACTGCAAGTTTTTCCTCTAAGATCAGGAACAAGCTAAGTATTCCCACGTTTGCCAATTCTATTCAACATTTTACTGGAAGTTCTAGACAGAAAAATTAGGCAAGAAAAAGAAATAAAACGTATTCAAGTTGGAAAGGAAGAAGTTAAACTGCATTAGCAGATGACATGATTTTATATATAGAAAATCCTAGAGAATGCAGAAGAAAACCAAAAACTACTACAGCTAATTGCACAAAAACTCTTAGAGCTAATAAATGAATTTAGCAAAGTTTCAGCAAAGAATTTAACACAAAAATCCATTGTATTTCTATACACTAGTAATGAACTAATGAAAAAGAACAGGGAAACAATTCCATTTATAACAGCATCAAAACAATAAAATACCTAGCAATAAATTTAACTGAGTGCAAGACTTGTACACTGAACAGTACAAAACATTGCTGCAACAAATTAAAGAAGACGTAAATGGAAAGACATCCCACAGTCATGGATTTGAAGACTTACTATTCTTAAGATGGCAGTACTCCGCAAGTTGGCCTACAGATTCAGTGCAATTCCTATCAAAATCCCAACAACACTTTTTTGCAGAAATGGAAAAGCTGATCCTAAAACTCATAAAGAATTGCAAGGGTTCCCAATAGCTAACACAGTCTTGAAAAAGAAGAACAGGGCTTCCCTGGTGGCGCAGTGGTTGGGAGCCCACCTGCCGATGCAGGGGACACGGGTTCGTGCCCGGTCCAGGAAGATCCCACATGCCGCGGAGCAGCTGGGCCTGTGAGCCATGGCCGCTGAGCCTGCGCATCCGGAGTCTGTGCTCTGCAACGGGAGAGGCCACAACAGTGAGAGGCCCATGTATCGCAAAAACAAAAAGAAGAACAAAGTTGGAGGATTCAAACTTCGTCACTTCAAAACTCACTACAAAGGTACAGTAATCAAAACAGTGTGGTACTGATATAAGGAGATAGCTAGAGATGGATAGATAGGTAGGTAGGTAGGTAGATAGATAGATAGATAGATAGTTGATACAATTGATTTTTGACAGGAGTGCTGTGACAATTCAATAGGGAAGGAATAGTCTTTTCAACAAGTGATGCTGGGACAACTGGCTATCCACATGTGAAAAAAATGAAGCTGGATCCTTCATTTGTATACCTCATACCATATATAAAAATTAACTCAAAGTGAATCAAAGACCTAAGTATAAGAGCTAAAACTATAAAGCTCTTCAGAGAACACATAGGTACAGATCTTCGGGACCTTGGATTAGGCAGTGGTTTCTTAGATTTGACACCAAAAACACAAGCAACCAAAAGAAAAAATAGATTAATTTGATTTCATGAAAATTAAAAATTTTTGTGCCAAAGAACACTATCAAGAGAATGAAAAGATAGTCCACAGAGTGGGTTAAAAATTTGAAAATCATGTATCTTACATGGGTCTGGTATCCAGAATATATAAAGAACTATTACAACTCAAAAACAAAAAGACAACCCATTTAAAAACTGGGCAAAGTACATTAAAAGACATTTCTCTGAAGAAGATGTACAAATGGCCAACAAGCATGAAATGATGTTCAACATCCCTAATTGTTAGGGAAATCCAATCAAATAAGATACCCACTTTAACACCCACTACGATTGTTATAATTTTTAAAATGTAAAATAAGTTAGAGAGGATGCAGAGAAAGCAGAACCCTCATACATTGCTGCTAGAACTTTAAAATTACGGAGCTATTGTGGAAAACACTTTGGTGATTCCTCAATACATTAAACAGTATTACCATATAACTCATCAATTCCACTCATAAGTTTATACCCAAAGTAATTGACAAAATGCTTTCAAGCAAATCTTGTACAGAAATGATCATAACAACTCTATTCATAATATCCAAAAGGTGGGAACAACAGAAATGTCCATGAACAGATGAATGTATAAACAAAATGCAATATATACATACAGTGGAATATAATTTAACCACAAGAAGGAATAAACTTCTGATATATGCTACAATGTGGATGAACCTTGAAAACATTTTGCGAAGTGAAAGTAGCCAGATACAAAAGGCCATGTTGATGGAATCATGTTGTATGATTTTACTTACATGAAATATCCAGAATAGACAAAAAAAATTAGTGGTTCACAGGGGCTCAGGAGGAGGGGAAAAAGGAGAATGACTGCTTAATTGGTACGGGGTTTCCATTTAGAGTGATGAAAAAGTTATGGAACTAGAGCGTGGCAATGGTTTTACAACATTCATTATAATGCACCTATTGCCAGTGAATTGTACACATTAAAATGATTAAAATGGTAAATGTGTATTTCACCAGTTTTCTTTTTTAATGAGTCGGGAAGTCTTTTTTTCCTCCTTTGTTTTCTAAAAGAGTTTGTGTAAGAAACTGTTGGCCCTGCCATAGCAGGTCAACAAAGAGTAGGAAGGGTATGGAAGAGTGCACGTGAAAGGCTTCAAGGTTTTTATAGGACAGGCCTGAAATGGCCCACGCAGTGCCCACTAGTTTTCCACCTGACCATACATAATTACAGGGAAGACTGAGGAATATAATCTAGCTGTGTAGCCCGGAAGAAGGGAAGAGTGTGTTTTGGTGGATAACTAGCGGCCTCTGTCACAGCAGCATTATTCACATTAGCCCCAAACCAGAAATATTCCAAATGTCCATCAATCACAGGGTGGATAAAAAGTCATAAATGCATACAGTGGAATACTGTATAGCAAAGAACACAAACTGCAGCTACGTAGATCATCAACACAGGTCAATTTCACAGACATAATACTGAGCAAAAAAAGTCTCAAAAAGAATATATACAGTATATTTCTATTTGTATAAAGTTCAAAAGTGTCAAAACTAAATCACATTTTGGGATGCACACATAAGTGGTAAAACTATAGAGAATAGAAAAGGAGTACTTAGGAGAATAGTGGCTGGCTCTTGGATGTGAGAAGAGATTGTAATCAGGAATGGGTATTGGTGATGCTTCCAGGTTGTATGCTGCCAGTATTTTATTTCTTGATCTAGAAAGGGCTCACCCTGGTATTTTCTTTATCATTTATTCTTTAAACTAAACTGAATGCTATAATATAGCTCAGCTATTTTAAAAATGCAAAATGAAACAAAGGGTCAAGAAACAGAGTTTTCTTCAATGTTAACTCTAAGAAGTTCTCTTATCATGAGATGTCGATTGATGGATGAGCAGACATACCACCAGCTCTATATAAATGGGACATGATCCATTATGTTCAATTCCATCTGTGTATGCAAAAATATATGTGTGTTTATTTACATAAATATATTCACATATATTTACATATATATAAACATATGCATTTATACATGAGATTTATCTGCTTAGTGGATGATAGTCTTACCAGCACTTTTATTTTTAAAATGTGTACATTGTGTTTGTGTGTGTGTGGTTGTGTGTGTGTGTGTGTGTGTGTGTGTGTGTGTGTGTATAAATATAGAGAGATATGTCATTCTATGAATATGCATTAACTACGTAATTGTTGGTATACTTAATATTAAATCAAATTTTATAGAAGGAACAAATATAATTAAAAGCTGATATATAGCTTTCTGGAAACTTAATAAGGAATGGAGCTTATAGAATTAAGAAAAAGGAATAAACTTGCCCTATGCCTTAGAGCAATCATTCTTAACTTTTTGGGGTTCCTTTCAGAATATAATGAAAACTATGGTCTCTTTACCCAGAAAAATGAATTAGCATGTATACATACATTATTGTGCCTGCAATTATGAGGGATTCCTCATAATTCTACGTACTCCTGAAGTACATAGAAGTCCCTGCACGCTCTGTTAAAATTTCTTTTTAAAATTTTCCCCATCAAATATCAATTGTCTCAACCAAGTTTTTGACAGAAGTATCAAAACAGAAAAAAAAAAAAAAAGACTGATGTTCAGGTTTTCCATGATAGTGACTAAAAAGATATTTCTCTTCTTCTCACTACCAGGCATTTCTTCTCCCCTCTCACCTCAGCCACAAATCCCTTCCAGTTGTTTCTCCTCCTATTACCTATTTTAATTTCCCCTTCTGTCACCCAAGATTCCACCCAGCAGTTGTAGTCGTAGTGAACTGCTTTGCCTGCCTCCATTCTCTCTGTTCCACTCTATTCTAAGTTCTGCCACAAGAATAATCTCCCCAAAGATCAGTTTGGGTTTTTTTAATTTATTCATTTATTTGTTTTTTAATTTAATTTTTATTTATTTATTTTTTAGGCCACACCATGTGGCACGCAGAATCTTAGTTCCCTGACCAGGGATCGAACCCATGCCCCCTGCATTGGGAGCACAGAGTCTTAACCACTGGACCGCCAGGGAAGTCCCAGTTTGGGTTTTTTAATTGTTGTTGCTGCTTTGTTTTATTTTAGAGCTCAACTAACACAATGTTTAAGAGTTTGCAGTTCAGAGGCAAATAGACCTTGACTGCATTCAAAGCCCAGCCTTGTTCCGACCAGCCCCTATGTGATATTGGACACGCTGCTTGACCTTTTCACAGTTTCCACTTCCTTATCTGTAAATTGAGGACAATAATATAATTTATGGACTGCTATAAAGATTAATGAGATAATGCAGGTAAAGTGATTTAAAGTGATTAGCAAGCTAAAAGGACATAGTGATGCTCAATAAATATTTCCTGAATATATTATTTAGCCTTAAGGTTTTCTAATTTAATGCTTTTGCTAATTCCATGCTCCTTATTCCTTTCTTTCAAAAGTTCACCTCCTGCATCAGATCTTCCCTAATCCTACAGCCAGATGTGATCTCTCCCACTTCTTAATTCCTCAGACTTTTCCTATTATTTTTTACAGCAGTATAGCATAATGGTAAAAACCCTGGGATCAGATTGGCTGGATATGACTGCTGGTCACTTACTAGCTTTGTGATCTTGGGCAGGTCATTTAAGTCCCCTACAGCTTATTTTCCTTATCTGTAAATTATATATTAAGAAATAATATCTATTTCTGGAAATGGCAAAACTATAAAGATAGAGCTGGAGGGTAATGGGAGCAGGCCAAACATGGAGAAGAGATTGACTACAAATGGGCATGAGGGAACTTTTTGAAGTGATGAAATATTCTAAAACTGAATTACAAAAGTGAATAAGTAAATTCATGACAAAAATATTAAAGACTGGGTTGTGGCCATGCTTTCATAGCTGTATAAATTTACTACTATTTATCAAACTGTATACTTAAGAGGCGTAAATTTTATGGTATTCAAATTATAGTTCAATAAAGCTACTTTTTTTAAGAGAATACATTGTATATGGAAAAGGCTTAGAATAGTACCCGGCACATACTAAGCATACTATATCTGTTAGCGGTTATTATTACCTTGTACTGCCTTGAGTTATTTATGATTCTTTACCAGATTGTTCACAGTATCTCATTTCTTACTCTCACATCTTCCTTCCCCTCTCCATAAACTAAGCCTGAGATTAATCCCAGCACCAGCCCCTGTGAATCATTAGGTACTTGGTAAACATTTACTGACTGAATGCATTGTATGAACTAATGGAGTTTGTGTCCAGTATGAGAAAGTACTGGTTTAGGTTGAAGGTCCCACAGGTTTGTATATAAGTCTGAATTGTACATTTGGATGACTGGTCTTTTATATCTCTACATGATAGAGAACAGTCAATATTGAGTGTGACTTTTGAATACCAAGGATCTTGGTGATTGTTTTGATGCTAATCTCTGCAGATATAAGACTCTTGCCTTCTCCAGACCTGATTTTCTCTGGTCACACTTAAACTGTGCCACTCCCAGAGTTAGCACGTGGTATTCTTGGTCTGGTATTCCAGAGCCAAAGCTGATTTCAGGTCATTTGAATATTCACCCTTTTCTCAAAGAAATAGTGACTCTTCCCAAATAACTTCTTTCAGTAGCCTGGGCAACAGTTTCCTAGGAACCAGAAGAAAATTGTGAATGAGATTTTTATAGTCTTCCAAGAAAAAGACAGGAATGTTTTGTGTTATGTGGAAAATAATATTAAGAAGCAGTGGGGAGAAGGAGAAGATGGCAGAGTAGGAGGACATGGAGTTCACCTCACAGGGGTGTCAAGAATACATCTACAAATGGAACAGTTCTTACAGAGCACCTGCTGAACACTAGCAGAAGACCTCGGACACCTAAAAGGATAAGAAAAGATCCCCGCATAACCGGGGGGACAGAAAAGAGAAAAGGAAAAAAAGAAAAGAGGAAGCAGGACGGGACCTGCACCCTGTGGGGGCTTTGGGAGGAGCTGAAGGAGAGGAGAGGTCCCTGCACCCAGGGAACCCCCATTGCCAGTGGGGAGATCAGCTGAGACAGAAGGGGAGTGTCAGGGGCCTGAAGGAGAGCACAGCAGCCAGTCTGTGGCAGGCAGGACAGAGTGAGACCTACACAGATGGTCCATGACACAGCCCTGCATGCCCCAGCCTGAGTTGTGTGTCTGCTGGTGTGGACAGGGGCTAGATGCTGGAATGTGGGGTTTGGAGAGCAGAACTGGGGAGAGAATTGCTGTGGGCTGTGTGGAGACAGCCTGAAGGGATGGGAGTGAGGAACTCCACAACTGGGAATGCTCCTGGAGGAAGCCCAGACCACCATGGAAGTGAAGCGCCATTGTTAAGTGACATGTGAAGAGCAGGGTCACCATGACAGTCTCTCTCCCCGCCCTCCGGCCCCCGCCCCCAGAGGCAGTAGGAGGGGTTCCTGCTGGAGCGGGTTCGCACGTCCCCATCAGTCGCCACCTCTGCCCCCTCCCACCAAAGCATGCCAGTGCACCCCCGTCACCGCCTCCACCCACTCTCGACTGGGCAGGGAGCAGATGCCTATGGATGGCCCACATGCAGAGGTGGGGCTGAAACCAAAGCTGAGCCCCAGGGGCTGTGTGCCTAAGGAAGAAGAGCTGAAATCTCTCCTTTTACCTGCACAAACCACAGATTAAAACCCTGCAACTGGCTTGGTAAACTCAGTGCCTGCAGAACATCTGAACAGACAACAAGTGCTCCTGCAACTGAGGTGGGTCTGGCTTTAGCAGGTGTGAACTTTGTGGGCACGTACATGCAGGGGTTGGTCCAGGTCAGAGTTAGAGCTGCCCCCATAGCGCCCATAGCGCCACAGTGGGTCCAGATCCAGGATTACCGCAATCTTGGGACGTGACTTCAGTGTATCTATGTTGGTGGCCTGGTAAAAACAACGCCTGAGAGACTCCAGGGCCAACTGACAGCATACCCACAGTTAAGATGGGGCTGAGAATAGTGCCAATAACAGAGTAACTTGTGAGCTCACACAACAGGTGGAAGGTGACACAACATAGCATGCTCACAGGTGAACAGCTCCAGAGGAGGAATACTCAGTGGCTTCTCTTCCAGTGGGACTGCTCCAATCCCACCTACCTTGCATCACAGATCAGAAACACAGCTAAGAAACAGATCTGGGGTCTCTACTCCAACTAGGGAGCAGACCCCACCCCGACAACCACAGAGCAAAGGGGAGGCCCCACACAATACCCAGGGCAGGCTCTAGTCACCACAACACCAGTCAAACCCCTATCAAGGGGATAACGTCCAGCATACACTGAGGAAAGAGGGAGCAGACATCCATACTAAACATAGCCCTTGCACCGAAAATAAATAAATAAATAAATAAATAAATAAATATAAATATATATATATATATATATATATATATATATATATATATATATATCAAACCCATGCAGGCTACACAGGGACGTTCCCATATAAAAATAGCCCTTCAAGAGAGTCTAAGGGTCTGGGATCGGGAGGAAGAACCCCCAGAGCATTTAGCCTTGAAGGCCAGTGGGGCTTGAGTGTAGGAGCTCCACGGGGCTGGGAGAAATGGAGACTCTACTCTTGGAGGGCACACACAAGGTCTCAAATGCACTGGGACCCAGCACAAAGCAGTACCTCCACAGGAGCCTGGCTAAACCTACCTAGGGGTCTTGGAGGGTCTTGTGGGGAGGCAGGGGTTGGATGTAGCTCACCGTGGGGGTGAGGACACTAGTAGCAGAGGCCCCAGGGAATATTAATTGGCATGAGCTCTCCCAGAGGTCCCCATTTCAGCACCAAGGCCCAGCCCCACCCAACAGCCTGCAGGTTCCAGTGCTGGAATGCCTCAGGCCAAACAACCAGCAAGACAGGAATACAGCCCACCCATCAGCAGACAGTCTGCCTGTCCAAGTCGTACTAAGTCGTACTAAGCTTGCAGCCATCCCAAAACACACCTCCCGACATGGCCTTGCCCACCAGAGGGACAAGACACAACTCCACCCACAAAAGGGCAAGCACCATTCCCTCCCACCAGGAAGCCTGCACAAGACCCTGGACCAACCTCACCCACCAGGGGGCAGACACTAGAAGCAAGAGGAACTACAGTCCTGCAGCCTGCAGAAAGGAGACTACAAACACAGTAAGTTAGACAAAATGAGATGACAAAGAAATATGTTGCAGACGAAGAAGCAAGATAAAGAACCTACAACAACAACTAAATGAAGAGGAGATAGGCAATCTACCTGAAAAAGAATTCAGAGTAATGATAGTGAAGATGATCCAAAATCTCGGAAAAAGGATGGAGACAGACTGAGAAGATACAAGAAATGTTTAACAAAGAGATAGAAGATCTAAAGAACAAACAAACAGAGATGAACAACTGAAATGAAAAATATACTAGAAGGAATCAATAGCAGAATAACTGAGGCAGAAGAACGAATAAGTGAGCTGGAAGACAGAGTGGTGGAAATCACTTCTGCAGAACAGAATAAAGAAAAGCAAATGAAAAGAAATGAAGACCTCTGGGACAACATTAAACTCACCAATATTCACATTATAGGGGTCCCAGAAGAAGAAGAGAAAGAGAAAGGGCCTGAGATTATATATTAATTATAATATTATATTGTATTATATTAATCAAACTGTCAAAAATTAAATACAAAGGAAAAATATTAAAAGCAACAAGGAAAAAGCAACAAATAACATACAAGGGAATCCCCATAATGTTATCAGCTAACTTTTCAGCAGGAACTCTGCAGGCCAGAAGGGAGTGGCACAGTATATTTAAAGTGATGAAAGGGAAAAACCTGCAGCCAAGAATACTCTACCCAGCAAGGCTCTCATTCAGATTCAACAGAGAAATCAAAAGCTTTACAGGGAAGCAAAAGCTAAGAGAATTCAGCACCACCAAACCAGCTTTACCACAAATGCTAAAGGAACTTCTCTAGGCAGGGAGGAAAATAAAGAGGCCACATCTAGAAATAAGAAAATCACAAATGGGAAAGCTCATTGGTAGAGGCAAAAATACAGTAAAAGGAGGAAATCATCCACACACAAATATGATATCTAAATCAGCAGCCATGAGCAGAGGAGAGTACAAATGCAGGAAATGGGAATTGCATTTGAAATGAAGAGACCAGCAACTTAAAACAACCTTGTATATATATAGACTGCTATTTCAAAAGCTCATGGGGAATGCAAACCAGAAAACTACAATAGATAACACACACACAAAAGAAAAAGCAACCCAAACACAATACTAAAGATGGTCATCAAGCCACAAGAGAACAAAAGAGGAAGGGAAGAAAAAAGACCTACAAAAACAAACCCAAAGCAATTAAGAAAATGGCAATAGGAACATACATATCAATAATTACCTTAAATGTAAATGGATTAAATGCTCCAACCAAAAGACATAAACTGGCTGAGTGGATACAAAAACAAGACCCATATATATGCTGTCTACAAGAGATCCACTTCAGACCTAGAGGCACATATAGACTGAAAGTGAAGGGTTAGAAAAAGATATTCCATGCAAATGGATATGAAAAGAAAGCTGGAGTAGCAATACTCATATCTGACAAAATAGAATTTTAAATTAGAAATGACAGTGAAGGACACTACATAATGATCAAGGGATCAATCCATGAAGAAGATATATAGTTCTGGATGTCCTAGCCACAGCAATCAGAGAAGAAAAAGAAATAAAAGGGCTACAAACTGGAAAAGAAGAAGTGAAACTGTCACTGTTTGCAGAGGGCATGATACTTTACATAGAAAATCCTAAAGATGGCACCAGAAAACTACTAGAACTCATCAATGAATTTGGTAAAATTGCAGGATACAAAATTAATACACAGAAATCTCTTGCATTCCTATACACTAACAATGAAAGATCAGAAAGAGAAATTAAGAAAACAATCCTATTTACCATTGCATCCAAAAGAATAAAATACCTAGGAATAAACCTACCTAAAGAGGCAAAAGACCTGTACTCAGAAAATTATAAGATACTGATGAAAAAAAACTTAAAGGTGACACTAACAGATGGAGAGATATACCATGTTCTTGGATTGGAAGAATCAATATTGTGAAAATGACTAGACTACCCAAAGCAATCTCCAGATTCAATGTAATCCCTATCAAATTACCAATGGCATTTTTCACAGAATTAGAATAAAAAATTTTACATTTGTGTGGAAACACAAAAGACCCTGAATAGTTAAAGCAATCTTGAGAAAGAAAAACAGAGGTGGAGGAATCAGGCTCCCTGAATTCAGACTATACTACAAAGCTACAGTAATCAAAACAGTATGGTACTGGCACAAAAGCAGAAATACAGATCAATGAAACAGGGTAGAAAGTCCAGAGGTAAACCCATGCACCTTCGGTCACCTAGTCTATGACAAAGGAGGCAAGAACATACAATGGAGAAAAGATAGTCTCTTCAGTAAGTGGTGCTGGGAAAACTGGACAGCTACATGTAAAAGAATGAAATTAGAACACTCCCTAACACCATACACAAAAATAAACTCAAAATGGATTAAAGACCTAAATGTAAGGCCAGATACTATAAAACTCTTAGAGGAAAACATAGGCAGAACACTCTCTGACATAAATCGCAGCAATATCTTTTTTGATCCACCTCCTAGAGTAATGAAAATAAAAACAAAAATAAATGAATGGGACCTGATTAAACTTAAAACTTTTGCACAGCAAAAGAAACCATCAACAGAAAGAAAGGACAACCCAAAACATGTTAGAAAACATTTGCAAATGAAGCAACTGACCAGGGATTAATCTCCAGAATACACAAGCTGCTCATGCACCTCGTTATCAAAATACAAATAAGCCAATCATAAAATGGGCAGAAGACCTAAATAGACATTTCTCCAAAGAAGACATATAGATGGCCAAAAAGCGCATGAAAATCTGCTCACCACTGCTAATTATTAGAGAAATGCAAATCAAAACTACAATGATACCTCACCTCACACCAATCAGAATGGCCATCATCAAAAAGTCTGCAAATAACCAATGCTGGAGAGGATGTGGAGAAAAGGGAACCCTCTTGCGCTATTGGTGGGAATGTAACTTGATACAGCCACTGTGGAGAACACTATGGAGGTTCCTTAAAAACCTAAAAATAGAACTACCATACGACCCAGCAATGCCACTACTGGGCTTATACCTTGAGAAAACCATAATTCAAAAGGATACATGCACCCCAGTGTTCATTGCAGCACTGTTTACAAGAGCCAGGACATGGAAGCAACCTAAATGTCCATTGACAGAGGAATGGATAAAGAAGAAGTGGTACATATATACAATGGAATATTACTCAGCCATGAAAAAGAACAAAACAATGCCATTTGCAGCAACATGGATGGACCCAGAGATTGTCATACTGAGTGAAGCAAGTCGGAAAGATAAAGACAAATATCATATGATATCACTTATATGTGGAATCTAAAAAAATGGTACAAATGAACTTACAAAACAGAAACAGAGTCACAGATGTAGAAAACAAACTTATGGTTACAAGGGGGAAAGTGGGGAGGCAGGGAAGAGAGATAAATTGGGAGATTGGGATTGACATATACACTACTATATATAAAATAGATAACTAATAAGGACCTACTGTATAACACAGGGAACTCTTCTCAATACTCTGTAATGACCTATATGGGAAAAGAATCTAAAAAAGAGTCGATATATGTATATGTATAACCGATTCACTTTGCTGTACAGCAGAAACTAACACAACATTGTAAATTAACTATACTCCAATAAAATTTTTTTAAAAAATAAAACATTACTGAAGCTCATCCTACAAAAAGCATCTATCAAATAAGAAGCAGGATGAGATGATGTCCAAGGTCTCTTCCAGCTATAACATGAGAATTTGATATGTGAAAAAGCCTTATTGTATTTTTAATAAATAAAAAGTTGGCAATTTTGTTAATTTTTTTTAAAAAGGAGGATAAATTTCTTATTATTAGAAATAATAATAATTATAAAACAAACAAAAGGTCTTTCTGTCCATGCCATCTTAGTCTTGAGCACTCCAGAAGAAGAAAGTAATTATCAACTAAACATTTCTTGCTAGAAAGGAACAAAGGCCAAATCAGCCCTAGAATGGTTAGTTGAGCATCTTACTTGTTTTAACATCTTACTTGTTTTTGCATCTTACTTGTTTAGCGTCTTACATGTTGAGTTCTTTAAAAGAAATATTCAAGATTTATGTCTACCTTGAAAGTTCTGGGGTTAGGATCAATTTAATTTGGAGGGTGTAGAAGTACAAAGTGCTGGAATTATCAATTTTGTCAAAGAGAGGAAAGAACTTTTCTTATGATATTGATAGTTAAAAGGAACAAAATAAACCAGTCTACCTCCTTGGGCATTTTACAATAAACCCAAATCAGCAGGACTTTGATAGGCCATCAGGTTTAAAAACAAAATCTCTAGTTAGTCTGTTATTGCACAAATGCACTTTTTTAAAAACAAGATATTATGGATCACTGATGTTTACAAAACCAAAACAACTCACCGAGTTTTCCATCTGCCATTGTTTCATTTCATGGGGGAAAATGGCGTGCTTCTAAAGCTTGGGGATTCCTATACGAATATATTACTCAGAATAGACTTTTCCTTTTATTAAGTGCCCAAATTATTTCCTTTATTGTTCATGCAGGGACAATGGCAGAAGTTAGAAAAGATGCGTCCACATCTCCTATGACAACAGGAAGCCAAAAGGAGCTTGTAATCACAACCACAGCATCATTGCAACATGACACTCCCCGGTAAGTTTCAGGGATTCTTTGTTTTAATATTCTGCAGATAAGAACTTTTTTTGAGTTATTTAATAAGTATTGAAAAACCTTGACAATTGTTAATGCCTCCTACTCAAGAGAGAGGCCCTTATTTGGAAGCATCTAGATATGACCAGGTTGAACTCATGGAGCCCTTTCCTTTATGCATGCTTTTCCTTAATTGATAATGGCAATTGACAAGGATTTCCACAGAAACACAAAGCTAATCCTGCCTTTCATCAAAAAATCTGTTTAGCAGCAGGTCCTTCCCAACTTATCATGGAATGGTTATACACTTGGACTGTAAGCTTAACTAACTGAATTCATTGATATTAAAAACTGTAGTGGGTTTTGTACTACAGTTAAGTGACTGTCAACATTTACTTATACCAGAGACATTTGAGGAGTTAATACTTTGATCAGCCTTTTCTGGAGTCAGGAAAAGAACTATGTTATTAAAATCTCTCATATCTAATAAGCCAACTCCCATATTATACATTTAAGGCTGAATATATACACATCAACACCAAAGGGGCTTGGTTTATGTTTCCTTGGGGATATGATTGAGCACTTAAATTCCTAGCATCTTATCAGATAAATACAGATTTTAAGACTTAATTAAGAACTTTTGGGAAATGACTCTTAACACAGAGGATAATAATAATGGCTATCATCTATTAAGCATCTACTATGTGCCCAGCCCTTTGTACGCATTATCTGATTTAATCTTCATCACAGCCTATGAGGTGGTACTACTATCATACTCATTTTAAAAATCGGGAAACTAAGGTTCAGAGAGATTGAGTGACTTGCCTAATAAGGTCACATAGCTAGTAAGAGGTAGAGCCAGCATTTCAGACTCCAAAGCCCATGATCTTAAATATTATAATAGTTGACAATGACAACATCCCTATTTTGGAAGCCACCCACAGTCAAAAGAAAATTTAACTAGTTTACCACATTCTTTGTCCATTACTCCTTTCTTTTATTTTTAATGCTACCATGCATGGCATTTTGCCAAAGACCTACAGTGAGTTGTGGCTCTGAAAGGTTGATGGGGCTTCCACCTTGGACCACTTAACATTGTGGATGAACGCTTGTGCTCAGAGAGGATCCATCCTAGCTCATCTTGAGGGATTTCTTTGGAGGAGTTATAGGTAAAGAGGAAAGACAATCTGGATTTTCAAACTTAATGAATTTTCCTATCTTTGACACTAAGATCTTCAATGAGATCTTTAACACTACTCTAATGTGTTTTTGATGATTGCACTTCAGTTTAGAGAAAAGCATGAAAAAGAAGAATAAAATGTTTCCCCAGTAAGGGTTTTATAGTACATCCTCAGTACACATTTTCTGAAATGGCCATATCAACTTTGTAGAGTTTTACAAGCCCAGGTTAAAATTGCTGTGAAGACTCATATCTACAAACCTTAAAAAAAGGATTCTTTATCTATTAGTTCTTAATGCTGCAGTTCAGCTAAATACAGATTCTCAGAAGCTTCTTAAATAATGAGCATTTGGCTAAACAAAACAATGTGCAGCACACCAGATTTTATCCTTAGAAGTGCTTGATGGCCTATCATAGGTCTATTATACAAAGTGCAGAGTTGAAAGAATAAGATTCAGTACTATGAAAATCAGTTACCAGGAAGGCACAGTGGTTGCTTTCCAGACTTCAGAATCAAGATTATTTGATTTATTTTTATTTCAAAGTGTAGAAAAGGCATTTTTTATAGACTGCTTTTACATATAAACTCTTAACGCAAGAGGAAAGCCTGTTGTTCTTCATTCCAAGAAACCTTTGAAAGTACTGAGGAGAACAAGAATAAAAGTCCTTTCCCTGTCCACCCTAAATTCCAAGAATTTTCAAGACCTGCAGAAAAGGATGGGGATGGGACAGATGCCAGTGGGCGACAGGTTTCCTTTGTTCTCTGAAAAGTGCTGGCATCTATAAGAGTCCCATGTGGGTCCATGTGCAGGTGATAAAACCTAGCTTGGCAAAGTCATCTTTCTCATTCACAGTGTACGTTGTTAATTGTTCTCTCTGCTGCGTGTCAATGTAATGTGAAATTTTCATTCTGCATTCAAGATGGGAGAAGTTGTGGCTGAAAATGTTAACATTTGCATTTTTATTTGTTGATTTATTTAAAGGACAGCCTCTCCTACAGCAATCCATCACTTGGTGACACCCCAAATGTGAATAATGTATTGTAGACTTGTGGTTACAATGTGTAATAAGTGCTAGAGACAGTAAAGGAATGTTAATTATGTTGCAAATGTAATATTTATTGACGCATAAAGTTTATTGCTTTCGAGGTTCAATAATACTGACCAGAGGACATTAATATCACTTATCCTGATTTTAGCAGGGCACCTTTGTATGTGGAAATATTCATCTATCTCATGCTAGCAAAATAAATATGTAATTTACAGCACAAGCAAAGAGGGCTTTATAATAGTTTTCTGTGCTGAGACCTGCAGTGCTTCTCTCTTTCCATCTTACTTCCGGCCTCCAATACTGATCACACACCCCTGAGCTGTCCAAGAAAGTCAGCACAGTGGGCATCTCGGTACAGGAGGGTGGCACCACTGAACTAAACAATGCCTTGCATTTCTGCTTGCCTGGAACAGGCAACACCCACAGACCATTCCACCAGGAGAGAGAACTGGAGGGGCTTTTCTCTGTCATTCCGAACACCTGGTGGGTAGGTGAGCCTTTGCTCAGAAAGTTGAACAAATACCTTTCCTGCCATGACACTGAGTCAGAGTTTACCAATTCTACTTGATCCTCAGGTCTCCAATGTGGAGCCAGAGCTGGGCAAGTTACCAATGAATTTGTTAGGAGCACAAATGTTGCTGATAATTACCCCTTTTGTACCTTGCAGAATTAGCTGTGTCCATTGCCAGCATACAGACCTTATAAGAAATCTCTGAGACCCAGAGCAAAAGAAGTTAACGTTAATTAACAACCATCAGCTGTAACTGTCATCCCCATTAAGATGCAGAATTGTGTATTTCTTCATTATAAATAAGCTTTCTAATTGTACTTGATGTATGCCAATTTCATCAAACAGTATACTTGCAACAGGCAGATATTTGCATTAAGGTAGCTTTGGATCTTCAAATCTTTTATTTCAAATTTGACCAAGGAGAAAAGTCTGTTGCATGCAGTATATTTTTTCTATGTTGGTGTCTTTTTTCTATTCAGGTATGTAAATCTGGAACATTTTATATTAAAATGAAGACTATCTTCTGGAATTGTTCAGTGAAACAGATATCTTGTCACTTTTTAAAATACCGGTGGAGTTTCTATCTCTCAGTCATATGACAGCGCAATAATGATTCCTTCCAAACTGATAGACAGAGGTAAATACCAGGCCTGCAGCAGCAGGCTTACACGCTCAGCCTCTGAAGTAAAAGGTTACTAAGGCTCCTTCTCTCTGTTCTTTCCTGACTCGTAAGAGTTAAGACTGGTACTCTTGACCTCTTTTTTTATTTTTCCCTGTGAGATGTGAAGAGAGAAAGACTGATCTCACCAAATCATGCCCAATTAGTGAATTTTTGGAACTGGAACTGTAGTTAGCCTATTTCTAGGAAGCACTGTTCACCTCACTACTCTAGGTTTTTTCAGAAAGATTCGTTTTTATCACAACACCAAGTTGATGTTTTTTGTTTTACTTGTTTGGTTTGTTTTTTGAGCTATGTCAAGAGGGATGATTTTGTAGAGCTTGTTTTTTTTGTTGAGGGAGGTTGGAAAATATTTGTGTATGTGCTTTGAAGGACTTAATAGCTTATTTGGGGAACTTTTAAAAATTAATAGCTTAATTTGTTCTTTTTTTTTTAAGACCTTGTTCCTTTGCTGTCAGACCATACGCTTTATGTGTTCTGAAATTTTTGCTGTAAGTTTCCACCTTGCCGAGCTTTCTATAGAGCAATTCCCAGTGCACAGTCATGCTCACAGGCAACTGTTCACACACGGCTGACTTGAAGGTGGCTTGTGGAGACTCCTTGCCCACTGAGTTTGAGATTGAGGGACCCAGGCTCAGAATATTGGGAACCTGAGACCACACTCTGCCAACCCAGGCTGGAAGGATCCAAGTACCCTGCAATCTAAAACTTAAACTTCTGTCTTGAAGACAGTGTTTTTCTATGTCTTCTTTGGGAAAATGTCTATTCAGGTCCTTTGCCCATTTTTTCATCAGACTCTTTGCTTTTTGCTGTTGAGTTGTAAGAGTTCCTTATATATTTTGGATATTAACCCCTTAATCAGATGCATAGCTTGCAGATATTTGAATCCCCATCTGTAGGTTGCCTTTTCACTTTGTTGAATGTTTCCTTTGCGGTGCAGAAGCTTTTTTATTTGATGTAGTCCCACTGGTTTATTTTTGCTTTTGTTGCTTGAGCCTTTGGTGTCACACGCAAAAAATCATTTTGAAGGCTAATGTCAGGAGCTTTCTCCCTGTGTCTTCTTCTAGGAGTTTTATAGTCGCTGATCTTACATTTCAGTCTTTAATCCACCTTGAGTTGATTTTTGTGTATAGTGTAAGATGAGGGTCCAGTTTCATTCTTTTGCATGTGGATATTCAGTTTTCCCACATGCTGTCCTATTTATTGAAGAGGTTATCCTTTCCCCGTTGCATATCTTGACACCCTTGTTGAAAATCAATTGACCATTTATGCTTGGGTTTATTTCTGGGCACTTGACTCTCTCCAGTGAGTCTATGTGTCTTTTTTTATGCCAGTACCATACTGTTTGTAATATAATTTGAAATCAAGAAGTGGGATTCCTCCAACTTTGCTCTTCTTTCTCAAGATTGCTTTGGCTATTCATAGTCTTTTGTGGTTCCATATGAATTTTAAGGTTGTTTTTCCTATTTCTACAA
Source organism: Aethalodelphis obliquidens (assembly GCF_003676395.1). NCBI lineage: Eukaryota > Metazoa > Chordata > Mammalia > Artiodactyla > Delphinidae > Aethalodelphis > Aethalodelphis obliquidens. The sequence continues at coordinate 14,769,503 of NW_020837976.1, forward strand.
AAAATTTCATTGGAATTTTGTTAGAGATTACATTGAATCTGTATATCACTTTGGGTAGTATCACTATTTTAACAATTTTAATTATTTTAATCCATGAACACAGGATATCTTTCCATTTACTTGTGTCTTTTTCAATTCTTTTCTTCAATGTTTTATAGTTTTCAGTGTACAAATCTTTCACCTCCTTGATTAAATTTATTCCCAAGTATTTTATTCTTTCTTATGCTATCATAAATGAGATTTTTTTCTTGATTTCCTTTTCTGATAGATCATTGTTGGTGTAAAGAGACACAACTAATTTTTGTATCTTGATTTTGTATCCTGCAGCTTCACCAAATTCATTTATTAGTTCTAACAGGTTTTTTGTGTGTGTGGAGTCTTTAGGGTTTCCTACATATAAAACCATGTCATTCAAAGAGATAATTTTACTTCTTAACTATTTGGATGTCTTTTACTTCTTTCTTTCTTCTGATCCCAAACTTCATTGTTTTTTCATTTTCTCACACTGTGTGAAACTTGAATTTTGTTCTTAGGTGTAGGCACTAAGCCTATAAAATTCTGATTTAGAGTAGGAATCCGACAAAGTTACTTTAGGAGTTAGAATTTGGTTTTTGTTTGTTTGTTTGTTTTTGCGGTAGGCGGGCCCCTCACTGTTGTGGCCTCTCCCGTTGCGGAGCACAGGCTCCGGACGCGCAGGCTCAGCGGCCATGGCTCACGGGCCCAGCCCCTCCGCGGCATGTGGGATCTTCCCGGACCGGGGCACGAACCCGCATCCCCTGCATCGGCAGGTGGACTCTTAACCACTGCGCCACCAGGGAAGCCCTAGAATTTGTTTTTATAACTTGATAGGAAGAAACTTAGTCTTACACAGAAGGGGAAGTGCTGTGTTTCTATTACACACAACAGCCAAATTGCAACGCTTTCTTGCACTTGTGCCCAGAATCCTAACTGTAACAAAATCCTTTTTTTAAAAAATCAGACTTTTTTCTCACCTGTACATTCACACAAATATTTTTAGAACTTAACCAGATCCCCTCATGTGCCTAGCACATAATGTGTTATCCTTCCAAGGTAGAGAAAGAGGAACTAAATTAAAATCCCAAACCTCAAACTAGAGCCTTACAGGCACTACTTGGGTTTATGTGGTAGGTTTGAATAGCAGAACTCATTGCTGCTATACAATAGAGCACATGAGTGGTGACCATATGTGGCAATACTGGCTACTATTCACTGAATGCCTATTATGTCTCAGATCTTGTGTTGGGCAAGTTCGGCTATGTCCTTTCACAATATATGTTCATACAAATTACGTAGCATTGTAAAGCTCTTTTTGATGACTATTAAAATTCATTTTCAAAGTATTAGATAGATTTTCTTCTTAGATTTTTTTCAAAATGATTTCCAAAAGTGTGGGCTTCTAGGCCAAGAACTATCATTTTAGCTTTATATGCCCTCCAAATAATAGTTTACACACTACACACAATCAAAATGCTATTTACTATAACTTTTCCATTTTGTGTATATTGCAAATAACAAAATAAAAACAAAATTGAATGATATATTGCACATAAATGATGACAATAAAAAGGGATAATCCAAAAACTTCAGAAAATAATTGGTTGAATATGTAAAAGAAAATATGAAGTTATAAATACACCTGTCTTCCATATCAGGAGGATGAAAAGTCCAGCCATTCAAAAGGATTTTTATTGAAGCTAGGTTGATAAATTGAAATTCCCTGCTGGCAGGTACATTACTACCAAGAACAGCTGAATGCATGGAAATTTTTAGGTGTTTGATGAAAAGATGTTCCTTTTAATTAAGCCATGATTTGGGGGTGTTACTGTAATAATTCCCACTGTTAAAAGCCGTTAATATAATCATCCATTCCTCTTGCAAACACTGCTTATAGAGTGTGTAAATTAAGAAAACAGAAACAAATAGGCTAAGTAGAAATAATAAAGACACAGTATAATTCCAAGAAATGAATTCAGTTTGAGGAATCTTGTCAAGACACTCTTGACATAGGATGAACTTACAGTAGGGAAAGTGTACATTACAACAGTTTATGCTTACTAGCCACTTAGAGTTCTAGTCCTTGGCTTCAGGAAATCTCTCTAAATTCTAGGGGAAGGGATTATAAGAGCTATTTTATTGCTCACACTTTTCTATATCTTCCAGATATTCTATAACAACAATGTATTATGTAGTTTTAAAAACAATATTTAAAAAGAAACAAAGGGCACACATTTATAGGAGGTAAACCCATTTCAAAATTTTATGCTCTGTAGTTCCAAGTAGTTGCAAAAAATCTAAGGTTACCCTTGGAACATAAGACATAATTATGTTCTTTGTTGAGCCAGCAGTAGGTGAGGATTATGCTTCCTGGTGGGTCTTCTCCAGGGCACTGAATTCTGGAAAATGCTGCAATTAGTGACATCTGTTCAGTATTGCCAGTTCCTGCTATCATTTCAGTTTTTGGCCTCGTCAGCGCTGTTTTAGACTTGTGCCTTTGGTCCAAGATTATCAAATTCCCTTCACTTCAATGTTAAGAAACATTTGTTGAGTGCCACTTGCTGTCCTAGGCACTTAAATGCTTTTATAAAAATTCTTTTATGGGGGCTTCCCTGGTGGTGCAGTGGTTGGGAGTCCACCCGCCGATGCAGGGGACATGGGTTCGTGCCCCGGTCCGGGAAGATCCCACATGCCGCGGAGCGGCTGGGCCCGTGAGCCATGGCCACTGAGCCTGCGCATCCGGAGCCTGTGCTCCGCAACGGGAGAGGCCACAACAGTGAGAGGCCCACGTACCGCAAAAAAAAAAAAAAAAAAATTCTTTTATGTATGTTACCTAATGTGATCCTCACAATCATGAGAAAACAAAGCTCAGAGAGGCAATAGAACATTTAAGAGCCCAGGGGTAATAATTATAACACCTAGGTTTATAGGCCTAGGTTTGAATGCTAGCCTATGTGATTTTGAACAAATCACTTAGTTTAATCTATAAAATGGGGGTAATAATATCTCCCTCATAGTCTGGTCATGATGGTTAAGCAACATAGTTTATATAAAGTACTTAGCAGAGTCTTGGTACCTGGCTAATAGTAGTTGTCATTGTAGAACTTCCTAGGACCGTACAAGCAATAAGAAACAGAGCTCAGATTTGGACCTTGCTATTGTAATTCTAAACTCTATGTGCGTTCCCTGACAAAAGGTTAGGAATAGGGTTAGACTCATCTCAGAGGTGGGCGATAGGGTTGTATTTTTTAATATTCACCATGGAAACATGCTTGCAAACATGCCTGAACCTGATTCCTTATGTGAAAATAAGAGTATTAATAACTGCCTTGCAAATTTGCTCAGAGGATTAAACGTGACTAGGTATCCAAAGCCTTAACTTGGTTCTGGGCCACAGTGTGCCCTCTGTGTTAGCTTCTTTCTCTATGCTCTGGGCAGCAAGATTTTGGGGGGCACCTGGAGCACAGTACATGTGAATGACACAGGCTCCCCCTTGCCAAATGTACTGAGTGACAGTGTTGTGCAGAAACGTGGCTTAGAAGCAAACTGAATAACCCTGCATTCAAAGTTACTGATAATGGATTTCTTCTCATAATTAGCTCTTTGTAAAAATTCTGAAAGGGCTTAATTCCCTTCAGAGCAGTGGTTCTAAAATCTATCTGCACATTGAAATCGCTTAGGAACCTTTGACAAAGTACCTGTTTCTAGGCCTCACCTGGATTCATTGAACCAGATTAATTGAACCAGGCGGATTCTCAACCACTGCGCCACCAGGGAAGTCCCTGCATTGGGATTTGATTGCTTAGATAACGTCTCACAATTGTTTTCACTTAGTATAGAATATATACCACTCCATTATCTTGTGTTCAGCCATATCATAGAGCTTTTTCTACTTAGGCCTATGGCCAGTTCTTTGTTTTGGTTTTCTCAAATTAAAAATCCTTGCATGTAGACAGGCAACATGGCTTACAGGAAAGGCCTTGAGAATTAAAGTCCAAAGACCTGTATTCATCCTGCCTCACAGCTTAGCAGTAGCAAAGCCTTGGCAAAGTCCCTTGACCACATGGAACCTCAGTTTTCCAGCTGTCCATCCTATGTCTGAACCATACCCTTTGTTTAGAGATGAAATCAAAATGAAAACATGTACATCTATCTCTCGATTTCAGAGTAATTTACACATTTTGAGGAGAAAATAATAAAGAGATGAGTATTTTCAAAAATAATTAAATATGGACTTCCCTAGTGGCACAGTGGTTAAGAGTCACCTGTCAATGCAGGGGACACGGGTTAGAGCCCGTGCTCCGCAACAAGAGAAGCCACTGCAATAAGAAGCCCACACACCACAACGAAGAGTAGCCCCTGCTCGCTGCAACTAGAGGAAGCCCACGCGCAGCAACAAAGGCCCAACACAGCCAAAATAATAATAATAATTAATTAATTTTAAAAAATTAAGTAATTGATTTCAGAATAACATGGTTTAAACTTCTCTTCGAAATCTTTGGGTTTTCCGCTGGCCGGTAGTTTAGAAATGCTAAGTAGATAAGCAAACTTGGCACCACGTCATTCATAGCACAGGGAAGAGCCATTCCTCGGATATCTTTGGCCTTCCCAGTTGACAGGGGGCCAGGTATAATTTACGTTTCCTGAGATTATGCTCTGTGAACATGCGTTTACTGAAGGTTTTTTCATTTTTAGGTTTAAACGAAACTGTGTCTGGAAAACATTAGATTTTACTTTAGGAAGGACACTAGGAGAAAAACAGAAAGAAGTTAGTCCCCCTTGAAGTCCAAATTGAGGTCATTAGTCATATTGAAAAAGGTTACTGTATATTAGTGTAGGCTACATGCTTTGCCTTAGGAAAAGAATGGTCAGGATTGTGCATGATAGTGCCAAGTATGCCACTGAGTAAATCAAAGACATTATCAGTGAGAATACTTACAGTGAAGAGAACAGAATAATGTAGTAGTTAATGGTCATTGACTAATGCATTTTCAGCTCAGTTGGACACTTTTGTACACTGTTTATATATTCAAATATATGTATTGATATGTGTATATGTACCACTTTTAACATATTTAACACTTTTCATATTTTCCCCATAAATTATTTGCTTTTGATATTAATAAGCTCCCCCCCAAAAAGATATGACAGTCCTTTATTTTCTTTCAATCTACCTTCTCTTTATTTCTTGTGGAGAAATTCATTTTGACATTTTGTATTACCTGTAAACTTTTGTGAGTTTAACCACAAAACTTAAGAGACAGGTACATATGAAAGTTATTTGCAAATAATAAAGGGAAACACATAAATATTTTATTTATGTGTTTACTTATGTGTAATTAAGGCTAATTATTTATGTGTAATTAATTTATGTGTTTATGTGTTAAATATTTTATTTATGTGTTTATTTATGTGTAATTAAGGCTAATAATTTATGTGTAATTAATTTATGTGTTTATGTGTAATTAAGGATAATTATTTTCATTAGCCTTAAGACTTCTGGGATATGTCTTCTATATCTTTGTAGGGAATATGAATGAGCCACTTGCTGTACAAATCCTAACATTATCCATGAAAGAAAGAGTCCAAGTTGGTCTTGAAGCTCAAGAGTAATTGGCCATTGCATTACCTGTTTACTTACCAAGCATTTCATTGATTTTCTTTCTGTCGTGGGTGCATACTAAAGTAAGACTATTACTGAGATTGAAAGCGCATCATCTCGTTGCTTTGTACTTGTCCTTAAATGCTGTAAAATGATCAACTTGTCTGGAATGTAAGCCTCTTGGCCAGCAAGGAGAGAGTAATTACTATTATACATGAGAGGCTATTTCTTCCTTTGGGAAAGCTGGAAAATTCTGAGGTGGATTGTGACTTGTATTAGAATAGGGTCGCTGCTTCAGGATTTCCCTGTCACAGGACATGGGCTACTTGAAAACCAGAGCCAATCATTAGAGCCGAGAAGGCTCCAGCCTAATACCAGGATGGCAAGTTATTTAGAAAGCAGACCAACCTTGTATACAATTGCATGTCTTGTAAATGCCTTGCGGGCAGTTGTGTTTCTTAGCATACATGGAGAATTCATCCTTTATACATTTTTTTTTTTGTGGTACGCGGGCCTCTCACTGTTGTGGCCTCTCCTGTTGCGGAGCACAGGCTCTGGACGCACAGGCTCAACGGCCATGGCTTACAGGCCCAGCCGCTGCGCGGCATGTGGGATCTTCCTGGACCGGGGCACGAACCCGTATCCCCTGCATCGGCAGATGGACTCTCAACCACTGCGCCACCAGGGAAGTCCCCAAGATCTTTTCTTAGCTAGTCACTGCTGGCAAAGAAATCAAAAATTCTCCTTCACACAACTATTTATTTGAAAGAGAAAAGGAAACATTGTAGTAGAGGAAGCTGTCAGTATAAGGAAATGTCTAGAATAAGTTAATAGCAAACCAGGTGCAAACAAATCGGAACTTATTATTTAAATTGGATATTTGATTAAAACGAATTTTTTAGATGAAATAAAAAGCTTACCTCCTGAAGTTTTCCATATCAGAGGTTGAAGATCAAAGATATCACAGAATTAGAATTATAGCTTACTATCATAGATTATTTAACATTAACTTCTAAGAGATGTATTCATTTAGCCTTTACAAAAATTATGGAATACTGTGTGGCCTACAATAAACTCTTTCAAATTTACCTTCTTGCCACCACCTGCAGCCTATAGTCCAGTCAGGTTTAACTACTGAATGAGATCAATTGGCTATGACACAGGCACCCAGCTCTCACTCCCTCATCATGCCAACTCTAATCCTTTTTATTTATTTATTTTTGTAACCTTTTAGAGGGCTGTTGGGTAGGGGCGAGGGGAGAGCCATTCAAGGATATGTTTGCTAATTTGTTTTTTTTTGTTTTGTTTCGGGTTTTTTTTTTTAATTTTTTAAAAAATTTATTTATTTAATTTATTTACTTTGGGCTGCATTGGGTCTTTATTGCTGCATGCAGGCTTTCTCTAGTTGTGGTGAGCGGGAGCAGTGCAACGGGCTTCTCATTGCAGTGGCTTCTCTTGTTGCAGAGCACGGGCTCTAGGCATGCGGGCTTAGTAGTTGTGGTGCACAGGCTTAGTTGCTCTGCAGCATGAGGGATCTTCCCAGACCAGTGCTCAAACTCGCGTCCCCTGTATTGGCAGGCAGATTCTTAACCACTGCGCTACCAGGGAAGCCCTTGTTTCGATTTTTAATAGCAGCTTTATTGAGATATAATTCACAGATGATAAAATTTACTCCAGAATGTATTTTTTTTGAATTTTTGAATTTTATTTTATTTTTTTATACAGCAGGTTCTTATTAGTCATCAGTTTTATCCACATCAGTATATACATGTCAATCCCAATCGCCCAATTCATCCCACCACCACCACCACCCCCTGCTGCTTTCCTCCCTTGGTGTCCATACGTTTCTTCTCTACATCTGTGTCTCAATTTCTGCCCTGCAAACTGGTTCATCTGTATCATTTTTCTAGGTTCCGCATATATGCATTAATATACAATATTTGTTTTTCTCTTTCTGACTTACTTCACTCTGTATGACAGTCTCTAGATCCATCCACGTCTCAACAAATGACCCAATTTCGTTCCTTTTTATGGCTGAGTAATATTCCATTGTATATATGTACCACATCTTCTTTATCCATTCGTCTGTCGATGGGCATTTAGGTTGCTTCCAAGACCTGGCTATTGTAAATAGTGCTGCAATGAACATTGGGGTACATGTGTCTTTTTGAATAATGGTTTTCTCTGGGTATATGCCCAGTAGTGGGTATTGCTCGATCATATGGTAATTCTATTTTTAGTTTTTTTAAGGAACCTCCATACTGTTCTTCATAGTGGCTGTATCAATTTACATTGCCACCAACAGTGCAAGAGCATTTCCTTTTCCCCACACCCTCTCCAGCACTTGTTGTTTGTAGATTTTCTGAGGATGCCCATTCTAACTGGTGTGAGGTGATACCTCATTGTAGTTTTGATTTGCATTTCTCTAATAATTAGTGATGTTGAGCAGCTTTTCATGTGCTTCTTGGCCATCTGTATGTCTTCCTTGGAGAAATGTCTATTTCGGTCTTCTGCCCAGTTTTGGATTGGGTTGTTTGTTATTTTAATATTGAGCAGCATGTGCTGTTTATATATTTAGGAAATTAATCCTTTGTGCGTTGATTTGTTTGCAAATATTTTCTCCCGTTCTGAGGATTGTCTTTTCGTCTTGATTATGGTTTCCTTTGCTGTGCAAAAATTTTGAAGTTTCATTAGGTCCCATTTGTTAATTTTTGCTTTTATTTCCATTACTCTACGAGGTGGATCAAAAAAGATCTTGCTGCGATTTATGTCAAGGAGTGTTCTTCCTCTAAGAGTTTTATAGTGTCCGGTCTTACATTTAGGTCTCTAATCCATTTTGAGTTTATTTTTGTGTATGGTGTTAGGGAGTGTTCTAATTTCATCCTTTTACATGTAGCTATCCAGTTTTCCCAGCACAACTTATTGAAGAGACTGTCTTTTCTCCATTGTATACCCTTGCCTCCTTTGTCATAGATTAGTTGACCATAGGTGCGTGGGTTTATCTCTGGGCTTTCTATCTTCCATTGATCTATGTTTCTGTTTTTGTGCCAGTACCACATTGTCTTGATTCCTGTAGCTTTGTAGTATAGCCTGAAGTCAGGGAGTCTGATTCCTCCCGCTCCATTTTTCTCCCTCAGGACTGCTTTGGCTATTTGGGATCTTTTGTGTCTCCATACAAATTTTAAGATTTTTTGTTCTAGTTCCATAAAAAATGCCATTGCTAATTTGATAGGGATTGCATTGAATCTGTAGATTGCTTTGGGTAGTAGAGTCATTTTCACAATATTGATTCTTCCAATCCAAGAACATGGTATATCTCTCCATCTGTTGGTATCATCTTCAATTTCTTTCATCAGTGTCTTATAGTTTTCTGCATACAGGTCTTTTGTCTCCCTAGGTAGTTTTATTCCTAAGTATTTTATTCTTTTTGTTGCAGTGGTAAATGGGAGTGCTTCCTTAATTTCTCTTTCAGATTTTACATCATTAGTGTATCGGAATGCAAGAATTTCTGTGCATTAATTTTGTATCCTGCAGCTTTACCAAATTCATTGATTAGCTTTAGTAGTTTTCTGGTAGCATCTTTAGGGTTCTCTATAGTATCATGTCATCTGCCAACAGTGACAGTTTTACTTCTTTGTTTCCAATTTGTATTCATTTTATTTCTCTTGCTTCTCTGATTGTTGTGGCTAGGACTTGCAAGCTATGTTGAATAATAGTGGAGAGAGTGGACATCCTTATCTTGTTCCTGATCTTAGAGGAAATGCTTTCAGTTTTTTACCATTGAGAATGATGTTTGCTGTGGGTTTGTCATATATGGCCTAATTATGCTGAGGTAGGTTCCCTCTCTGCCCACTTTTTGGAGAGTTTTCGTCATAAATGGGTGTTGAATTTTGTCAAAAGCTTTTTCTGCATCTATTGAGATGATCATATGGTTTTTATTCTTCAATGGTGTATCACATTGATTGATTTGCATATATTGAGGAATCCTTGTATCCCTGGGATAAATCCTACTTGATCATGGTGTATGATCCTTTTAATGTGTTGTTGGATTCTGTTTGCTAGTATTTTGTTGAGGATTTTTGCATCTATATTCATCAGTGATATTGGTCTGTAATTTTCTTTTTTTGTAGTATCTTTGTCTGGTTTTGGTATCAGGGTGATGGTGGCCGCATAGAATGAGTTTGGGAGTGTTCCTTCCTCTGCAATTTTTTGGAAGAGTTTCAGAAGGATAGGTGTTAGCTCTTCTCTAAATGTTTGATAGAATTCACCTGTGAAACCATCTGGTCCTGGACTTTTGTTTGTTTGGAAGATTTTTAATCACAGTTTCAATTCATTACTTGTGATTGGTCTGTTCATATTTTCTATTTCTTCCTGGTTCAGCCTTGGAAGGTTATACCTTTGTAAGAATTTGTCCATATCTTCCAGGTTGTCCATTTTATTGGTATAGAGTTGCTTGTAGTAGTCTCTTAGGATGCTTTGTATTTCTACAGTGTCTGTTTTAGCTTCTCCTTTTTCATTTCTAATTTTATTGATTTGAGTCCTCTCCTCTTTTTCTTGATGAGTCTGGCTAATGGTTTATCAATTTTGTTTATCTTCTCAAAGAACCAGCTTTTAATTTTATTGATCTTTGCTATTTTTTTCTTTGTTTCTGTTTCATTTACTTCTGCTCTGATCTTTATGATTTCTTTCCTTCTGCTAAATTTCGGTTTTGTTTGTTCTTCTTTCTCTAGTTCCTTTAGGTGTAAGGTTAGGTTGTTTATTTGAGATTTTCTTGTTTCTTGAGGTAGGCTTGTATTGCTATAAACTTCCCTCTTAGAACTGGTTTTGCTGCATCCCATAGGTTTTGGATTTCGTGTTTTCATTGTCATTTGTCTCTAGGTATTTTTTGTTTTCTTCTTTGATTTCTTCAGTGATCTCTTGGTTATTTAGTAATGTATTGTTTAGCTTCCATGTGTTTGTTTTATTTATGTTTTTTTTCCTGTAATTAACTTCTAATCTCATAGCGTTATAGTCAGAAAAGATGCTTGATATGATTTTAATTTTCTTATATTTACTGAGGCTTGATCTGTGACCCAAGATGTAATCTATCCTGGAGAACGTTTTGTGCACACTTGAGAAGAAAGTGTAATCTGCTGTTTTTGGATGGAATGTCCTATAAATATCAATTAAATCTACCTGGTCTATTGTGTCATTTAAAGCTTGTGCTTCCTTATTAATTTTCTGTCTGGATGATCTGCCCATTGAGTGAGGTGTTAAAGTCCCCCATTATTACTGTGTTTCTGTCGATTTCCTCTTTTCTAGCTGTTAGCAGTTGCCTTATGTACTGAGGTGCTCCTATGTTGGGTGTATTTATATTTATAATTGTTATATCTTCTCCTTGGATTGATCCCTTGATCATTATGTAGTTTCCTTCCTTGTCTCTTGTAACATTCTTTATTTTAACATCTAGTTTTTCTGATATGAGTATTGCCACTCCAGCTTTCTTTTGGTTTCCATTTGCATGGAATATCTTTTTCCATCCCCACACTTTCAGTCTGTATGTGTCCCTAGGTCTGAAATGGGTCACTTGTAGACAGCATATATGTGGGTCTTGTTTTTGTATCCATTCAGGCAGCCTGTGTCTTTTGGTTGGAGCATTTAATCCATTCACATTTATCTTAATTATTGATATGTATGTTCCTGTGACCATTTTCTTAATTGTTTTGGGTTTGTTTTTGTAGGTCCTTTTCTTCTCTTGTGTTTCCCACTTAGAGAAGTTCCTTTAGCATTTGTTGTAGAGCTGGTTTGGTGGTGCTGAATTCTCTTAGCTTTTGCTTGTCTGTAAAGCTTTTGATTCCTCCATCAAATCTGAATGAGATTCTTTCCAGGTGGAGTAATCTTGGTTGTAGGTTCTTCCCTTTCATTACTTTAAGTATATCATGCCACTGCCTTCTGGCTTGTAGAGTTTCTGCTGAGAAATCAGCTGTTAACCTTATGGGAGTTCCCTTGTATGTATTTTTTTTTCTTTTTTTTCCTTTTTTTGCAGTACGCGGGCCTCTCACTGTTGTGACCTTTCCCGTTGTGGAGCACAGGCTCCGGATGTGCTGCAGGCTCAGCGGCCATGGCTCATGGGCCCAGCCGCTCCGCGGTATGTGGGATCTTCCCGGGCCGGGGCACGAACCCGTGTCCCCTGCATCGGCAGGCGGACTCTCAACCACTGCGCCACCAGGGAAGCCCCACTTGTCTGTTTTTTGTCTTTTTTCCCTTGCTGCTTTCAGTAATTTTTCTTTGTCTTTAACTTTTGCCTATTTGATTACTGTGTGTCTCGGCATGTTTCTCCTTGGGTTTATCCTGTATGGGACTCTCTGCACTTCCTAGACTTGGGTGGTTATTTCCTTTCCCATGTTGGGGAAGTTTTTGACTAGAATATCTTCAGATATTTTCTTCGGTCCTTTCTCTCTCTCTTCTCCTTCTGGGACCCCTATAATGCGAATGTTGTTGCATTTAATGTTGTCCCAAAGCTCTCTTAGGCTGTCTTCATTTCTTTTCATTCTTTTTTCTTTATTCTCTTCCACAGCAGTGAATTCCACCACTCTGTCTTCCAGGTCACTTATCCATTCCTCTGCCTCAGTTATTCTGCTTTTGATTCCTTCTAGTGTAGTTTTCATTTCAGTTATTTTATTGTTCATCTCTACTTGTTTGTTCTTTAATTCTGCTGGGTCTTTGTTAAACATTTCTTGCATCTTCTTGATCTTTGCCTCCATTCTTTTTCCTAGGTCCTGGATCATCTTCACTATCATTATTCTGAATTGTTTTTCTGGGGTTTTATCTTGTTCCTTCATCTGGTACATAGCCCTCTGCCTTTTCATCTTGTCTATCTTTCGTGAATGTGGTTTTTGTTCCACAGGCTGCAGGATTGTAGTTCTTCTTGCTTCTGCTGTCTGCCCTCTGGTGTTTGAGGCTATCTAAGAGGCCTCTGCTAGTTTCCTGATGGGAGGGACTGGTGGTGGGTAGTGCTGGCTGTTGCTCTCTGCTAATTTGTTTTTAAAGAAACTGACACCAGTGAATTGGCAATAATTGCTTAAGCACCTGTGCTTACTTGGGACAATTGTGGTGGAATATATATCTTTAAAAGTGATATTTTAAACCACCTATAATCCTTCTACCCACTGTTAATAGTTTAGTATTTGGTATATTTCCTTCTAATACTTTTTTTTTTCTTTCACTTCTTATATACTTCTTTTTTAGACTAACTCTTTCTAAATTGCAAAATATCTGGAAGTTTAAAAAGCAAAAACTCTTCTTTGTGTTAACCATTCCATGAATAAATAAGAAAGAGGTAGGCGAGAATTAGCAGTGCTAAATAAAAGTGCATAGATAGACCTGTTAGCAAGGTTGATTGTTGGAATGAGAATGTACATGTTTCTCTCATAAGTTACCTTAGGGGTGCTACAATGTGATTGTGTTTCCAATAAAACTTCCCTCCTTTTTTCTTCTTTATTGGATCTATACACAAATTTAATCAGAAGTATAAATCACTGCTATAAACGTATGGTATATTCTAAACATGACTCCCATGTCTACCTTTTAGATGAGAAAAATATGTATTAAAGTTAAATCTCACTGTGAGAATGAATTTCTTTGTAGAGGAAAAAAAGAGTGATTAAATGTAATCTTCCTGGTTAGGAGTAATGCGAGACAAAGGTGTTTGCTGGAGGATACCATTCCTATTTGCCAGTCGCCATGCTGTTTTGCAAGTTTTCAGAAGCAGAGGCAGCGTTGGTAAGCCATATTGCTTTACCTTCCAGGCATCTGGAGTTTGAGCTAAGAAAGAATATTATTGTCTTGCTCTTAGCCTCTCTTAAGACACCAAAGTAAGGTTGGATTTCACCTTAGCATACGCCATTTATTTATTCTCTTACTTCCTTCCTTACATTTTATCATTAACTTTGACCCAAACAATGGACGTCAGGTTCAGTTACTATACTGGCTCCATGCCAGCTCTAATGAGCCAGGAGATCCTGGCCTTCCCATCAGTCTTCATCAGTTTCAGTCTTTCTTACTGACACCTCTTGTATTTCAATATCAAATTTATTGTGCTTTTCCTTGTCATCCAATTTTCTAAATACTTCCAAACTGGGATAGATAGTTGATCTGTCTGGGTCTTGTTACTGCCGGAGCCAGTGGCTTCCCCAGTCTTGGTAATGCTCTGTCAAAACTCTGGTTTCTTCCCCATCAGTTTCTGCTTTTTCCATTCCATGTGTTTACAGCAACTGAAATATTTTCATCCTATTTTGTTTTTTCCTCTGTTGACTCCCCTTCCTTTCCTCCCTTTCTACTGAATCATTCTAATTTTCCTAGCATCAGTAAAGCCCATTGAAAGAAGTTAGAACAGTAAATCAGACATAGTTTCTTGCATTATTTCTTATCCATACCTGCCTCCCCACCACCACCCCCCAGTAACAAAGCAATATGGGAAGAACATTAGGTGTACTCTAATCACATCTCTTATGGTGGTCTGGGTCACAGGCATCTTCATTAGGAGAACATCCTGGTTACAGTAACGCCAGTCCAACACGACTTGCATTCACAGCATATCAGCTGCTGTACCAGTGGTGTTCCATTTAGTAGGGGAGTTGGGCAATTGCCTCTTTCAGGATACATACTGTGTTCTGTTGTTGCCCTTAGTCACCCCAAAACGCTAGATGTTCCCCCATCTCTAATTTTCATGCAGGCCGTCACAAACTGTGACTAGTTGGGGGTCATATGTTAACCAATACATGCCTCTTTATGCAGCTGTGTCCAGAATTAGGGAAATAGTCTGAGTCCACAATCCTGAAAAACCACTTAAGTAGTGACTCTTCTGGGAGCTACATATACTTATCAACAAAGTGCGTGAGCTCTTTAACTGTATGTCCCCCAGTTTCTGTTGTTTCATGACTTTGCCCTCTGCCAACCTGTATCACCTTCTTTGTGACCAGAGGATGAAAGGGTATAATCTGCTATATTAAACTGGAAGAATCTGAGGTCCCTTCCTTCCAAAGAACTTCCATTCCAACTTGCTTCCAATCAGTTCAAGTCTCCCAGCTTCAGCTGTGGCACAGAGAACAAGCAGAACACCTTAATCTCCAGCTCATGCTCTCCCCACTAACACAGCCCTCAACACCTGGTTTTACCTAAACTAAAGGTAACAGCCTGTGGCACACACATAGGGAAATTGTGTGTGTGTAGGGGCTGGGGGTTGTTTCTTTTCTGTTGTGTTGTTCTCCCTAATAGGTGCATATAAAAGTTATAAAGTCAATCTACCCATATCGTCTTTCTTTTTGAAAGTACAGGCAGTCATAAAACAAAACACTACCATTTAGTTTTGTAATCTTAAATTTCAAACAATGCATGGATGAATTATGTTATATTGTAGAATGTGTTTTCAGTAATGTGTAGCATACAATGGAATAAATGCATATCCATACGTGCCCTGAATTTTCTAAACTGCAGGCTAATAAACAGGGTAACCTGCATCACTTCAGCCTGGTAGAGTTCACAAGCAGGTATTTCTCCTCTCGGTTTTGGTTTCTGCATCGTGTTCTCCGGAAGTCAGCTTACTGCTTTTGCAACTGGAGCCTAGAAGGTAACATTCTTTGACTCCAAACTATCTAACAGTGCTTTTCTCTCAAGATAACCAAGGTTGAGGTCTCTAAATTTCACTTGTCATTCTGGCTTCCAGCCATATTATATAAGGCTTTAATTCATAATTAGTAAGAAGCTACAATTCCACAGAAAAGAGAACATTTTATATTAAATGACAATTATCCAACTTCATGATTTCACAAAATGATTAAGACACTAGAAAATAATTAAGATATCTTAAGTTTCCCAATACTGAAAAGTACAGGCATGGGGAGCGGGGTGGTAATTTTCTTTTTAACCTGTGTGTAGCTCTTGCTACAATGACAGAAAGAAAATAAATTCTTCTTAAAGAATTTCATTTTTATAGTTGCATAAATTATCAGATTTGCCCAAATTTTCTTTCCATATCAGAATCTCTGAGATCAGGTACGTTGCTTGCATAGTGATAGTCTTTAACCAAAACTCCCAAAGAGTAAGAACAAAAAGCCAAAAGTAGGCATCTCATAAACCTTGAGTGGTGGGTATTGTTGAAGAAGAGGATTGGATAACTGTCAGAAGGCTCTTTCTGGTAATGATAATATTTTTGTTTGAAGATTTAACTCAGGACTGACAGCCAGGAGAGAAAATCTACAGGTCCACAGTCCTTCATCCAAAATTCTTAGAGCCAAACGTATTTCAGAATTAACAAAATTTTAAGCTAACATGGTTTACATACCATATGGGATACAATATGATGTACGATTATTCACATTAAATGTAATAAACAGTAAGTATAAATAGCCTCATATCAGTTCAGGTCAGATTTTACAACCAAATAGATTTGGGTTAGGTCAGATATTGCTACCAAAAAGGTTATGAAAAAAACTTTCACTTTTCATTACTCTTAAGATTTCACGGGACTTCCCTATGGTTAAGACACTGTGCTCCCAATGCAGGGGGCCTGTGTTCAATGCCTGCTCAGGGAACTAGATCCTAGATCCCACGTGCTGTAACTAAGAGCCTGCATGCCACAACTAAAGATCCAGCATGCTGCAACTAAAGATCCTGAATGCTGCAACTAAAGATCCCGCATGCCACAGTGAAGATCCCACATGCCACAACTAAGACCCGGTGCAGCCAAATAAATTAAAAAAAAAAAAAAGATTTCACAATTACAGATAAGGATTCTGGGCCCACATCACCATTTTATTTTATTTATTCCTAGTTCAGGAATCTCCATAAAAGGCATTGTCTCTGCTTTTCTCTAACTTATATCTTCATATTGTTCTCCTAGATAAAGGCTATACAGATTTCAGGAGGAACCCATTAAGGAATTTCAAATCCAGTTGGGTTAAATATTCACCTTCAGAGACAGAGAACTGAACTAAATTGCTTTTATAATTATTGTCATATTCAAGAAATAAAAATTCATAGGGATATTTAGTGAAAATAGGCTTTCTCACACCCCAGTTTCCCAGCCAGCCAAAGCACCCTCCTTGGATGTAACCTCTCTCAGTTTCCTGTGTGTCTTTTCAGGGATAGTTATACATATACAATATTGACTATGTATATGAATCTGTGCACTGTAAAACTACCCCATTTTTTAAAATCCATACGATGTCCCATTGTATGAATGTACCACAGTGCATTTAGCCAGCCCACTAGCGAATGAATATTTGAGTTATTTTCAGTCTTTCATGATTGCAGACTATAATGCTGCAATGAATATTCCTATACATGTCATTTATAAATGTGTGAGGATATCTGTAAGATAAATTCCTAGAAATGTAATTGTGGGTCAAAGATAAATTCATTATAAATTTTGATAGATATTGCTAAATTGCTTTAATAGAGGTTGTACAACTTATGTTCCCACTTGCAATATTTGAAAGTGCCTGTTTTATTATACTTTAAAGAGTATAATCAAAAAGTTTAGTTCTTTGCCAATCTGAGAGATGAAAATGGTATCTTTTAGTTATAATTTACATTTTTCTTGTTATGAGTGAAGTTTTATATTTGAGTCATTTGTATTTTCTACAAACTATTGTTCTATTTTTTATCTATTTTTCCACTAATATGTTAGTCATTTTCTTTATGTGTGAAAAAATGTAGTTATTTTTGTAACATGTTACAAACATTTTTCCCAGCTTCTCTTTCATCTTTTAACTTGGGTTCTATGGCATTTTTTCCCATGCAGAAAACTCTCCCATACAAATTACTTTTCACGGCCCTTTCAGCTGATTCTACCTTTAATTTGTCTTCAGTCGTTTCACTCTGCATTCATTCATGTAATAGTTTGTTATGATAGCTTTAATGGCACATTTATCCAGAGTTCTTTTCTAATCTTTCTAGCTAGTCTCCCTTTCTCTGCCTATATCCTGCTTCCTAACAATACTTCAAAAAAAATAGTAATAGTAATAGCTTTCATTAATTGAGCACTTATTATATGCCAGGCATAGAGCTAAACACTTTACATACATTATCATAATTCCAAAGATAAACATTGTCTTTATCCCCAATTTAAAGGTGAGGCAACTGAAGCTTGGAAAAACTAAGCAACTTGCTCCAAATCACTTAGTTAGAAATTGGTAGAACCAGGATTCAAATACAGCATCTTTACTTTGGAGCCTGAGCTCTTACCACTACCTTGAATGAAGTGTTTTAATAAAGAATATAAATTTGGAGATATTACCAGAAATGCTATAGTAGGATTATGCTCAGCCCTATAAGGAGGTCTAAGATATTATTCTCCTTGAATAGAAAAGTCTTGGGCATGAAGATTTCCAAATTCTTCCATATTTATTCACTTTGTTATTGCCTGTTTCCCACTGGTGTCTGAAAAGCCATGCCATTTAAAATAGATAAAATAGAATTGTCATCTATTAGAAGTATATATACTCATGAATTTAGCCCATTGAATTTTTCTACTTTGCTGAAAGTCTCTAGCTACAACTTTATTTAAGTGGTAATGACTTATCAGAGTAACAGTTTCGTCAACTGGATTCACTTTTAAAAGCCCTAACACAACAGATAATATTGACTTTGTAGATCTAGAGGTTGAGATCACGAAATAGGAGTTAAACTTTTCAGCCAACATAATTTCAGTTTAACTGATACTATAGAACTAACAGCATTAAGAAGGCAGAAGAGAACCTGGAGGAACTCTTAATTTCTCCAGTGCCTGTACCAGAATGATGCCTGGGCTCCGCACACCTTGCTTATAGACTGTGGGGACTGGTTGGCATGAATGTGAGAAAAAAGTACTTATCTCATGCGGATCACTGATGCCTGTCTGAATTCACTATCTCAGAAAGGAAGATAGATGCTAGCTAGATCTTTATGAACCTGGCTAGATTATGTCATGGTAAAACAAACCTAATTAGAACTATTTTAGCTGAGATTTCCTGAACCCTTCATTGTGTCTTTTCATCTTATTTCTGCTCATTAAAGCAAGTTATGTTGACATTATCTTATATGAAGGTAGTAGAAAGGAAGTTTAAGAAAAGCATACTTTAAAGGAAATATTTTCAAGCAAACTGTCCTTAAATCAACACTAATGACCAAATACTGATTTTTTTTCTTCAGATAACAGAATAAATACAAAATATAGCTAGAGTAAGATAATAAAAGCTATGGGGATTCTTTAATAAAATTAGAGCGATGGCATCTCCATAAAATATAATACTGCTGTAGTTTACAAGAATTAGGTAGATCTATATGCATTATTGTGGAATGATCTCCAAAACATTCTGTTAAGTGAAAAAGCAGATCATAGATCATAACACATAAGCATGGCTCAATTTAAGTTTTTAAATATCAATACATGTGTGTCAATGTATGTTTATTTGTGTATGCACATATAAGCATGTAATTGTATAAAAAAGATTTGGAAGGATATATACTAAACTATTTACACTGATTTCTGGGAAACAGAATGGGATTTGTATTTTGGTAGGAGATAACATGTTGAAGGGAATTTTATTTTTCTCTGTATAATTCTATATATTTGAATTTTTATAATGAAAACATACTCATATTGAGCAATTATAATTAAGAAAACAATTGTGACAAGGTAGTTTCATTTGTTATTTATTGTATACTTTACATTAAGAATACAGTGTTTCTTTTTTTTTTTTTTTTTTTTGTGGTACGCGGCCTCTCACTATTGTGGCCTCTCCCTTTGCGGAGCACAGGCTCCGGACACACAGGCTCAGCAGCCATGGCTCACGGGCCCAGCTGCTCCGCGGCATGTGGGATCTTCCCGGACCGGGGCATGAACCCGTGTCCCCTGCATCGGCAGGCGGACTCTCAACCACTGTGCCACCAGGGAAGCCCAAGAATACAATGTTTCTTGCCCTCGTTTCCAGTGTAATGAGGGAGACAGACATTAAACAAATAAACACATACAAATAAATAATTACAAATTGTGATAAATACTAGGAAGAAAAAAAAAAGATTATTATGAGAAAAAAATAACTAGGGCAATCTAATTTAGATAGTGGAGTTAAGGAAGGCTTTTCTGAAGCAGTGATATTTCAGTTGATATCCAGTAGGATGAATTACAGTTTTACAGGAGAAAAATAGGTAGATAGTTGATATACAAGTGTTTATCTTGTTATTATTCTTAACTATACATAAAATACTATATGCACTCTTCTGTATTAAAAAGTAAAAAAAGGGAGAGAAAGGAAAGAGAATGAGAGAGGGAAAACATTCCTAACAGATGAAAGAGCAAATATGCAGGTCTTAAAGCAGGAAATAACTTGTCCATTCCAGAAATAGAAAGAAGGCCATTGTAGCTGGATTGTAATGAGTGAAGCAGAAAGTCATATGTGAAATGAGAAAGGAGAAGCAGGCAGGAGACAGGACATTCGGGGTCTTGTTCCCAAGAAATGGAACCAATTAGGAGAGATATAGAGGGTGTTATTGTAAGGAATTCATGAGTTGTGAGGAAATTCAGTAAGAGTTGATGTTTGCAGTCTTAACACTGAAATCCGTAAGGCAGGTCAGCAGGCTGGAAATTCGGGCAGAATATCTATGTTGCAGTCTTAAGACAATTCCTTCTCCTGCAGAATATCTATGCTGCAGTCTGAAAACAGAATTCCTTCTCCATTAGGAAACCTCAATCCTTGCTCTTAAGGCCGCCCTTAAGAACACACACACAAAGATAAGCAAAAGATATCTTTTGCTTTAAAGCAAAGATAATTTGCTTTAAAGTCAACTGGTAATTGTTAATTACATCTAAAAAATATTTTCTGCACTGCTGTTTGACCAAACAACTGAGTACCACATCCTAGCCAAGTTGACACATAACTTACCCATCACACTGCCCTTGTTAGCTATTTTATACTTAAGTGCAAGGGGCTGTCCCTGAACGGGATTGACAGGATCCATTGTGACTTTGTAAAAGTTCACTCTGGTTGCTCTGTGGAAGAGAACAGGAGTAAAATGGGAAACCATTGAGGCTATTGCAGTAATACAGATGGGAGATGATAGGAACTGGGACCCAAAGGTTGAAATGGAATAAGAACAATCAAGCCATAATATATTTAGGAAGCAGAACCAACAGGACCTTACAGGGGAGAGGGCAGTAAAGAGAGGGAGGTGTCGAGGATGATTCTTAGGTTTTGGCTTTAGTAATGGAGTGGATGAAAGAGCTTTTGTTGAAATGAGAAAACTGGGAGAGGAGGAAGCAAATTTAGCCATGAGGAGAAGGTAGGTATGAGGCAAAGATGAAGACTTTGGTTTAGGGAAAGTTAAGTTCGAGATGCTTTGAGATGTCCAGTGGAGAAATCATGTAAATGATTGGATTTTGGATCTTGGACTAAAGATAATAAATTCAAGAATTGGCACGGAGATGTTATATAATACTGAGGTTGGCTCAAAAGGAAGAGTAAAAGGAGAAAAGCAGAAAAGAGACCTCTGACCTAAGCCGTGAGGAATGTCAGTATTTTTAAGTTGGATGGAAGAAAAAGAGCTAGCAAATTATTTTGAGAAGCGGCCCAAAAGGCCAGAAGAAATTCAGGAGTTTGTAATGTCATGGAAACCAAGAACAGAGAGAAAAGTATTTCAAGGAGGAGGATATGGTCAATTCTGTAGAATGAGTCTAAGAGGTCAAAATATTATAAGTGAAATGTCCACTGGATTTAACAAAATGGAGATTTTTCAGTGACCTTGGGAAGAATGGTTTCAAGAAAGTGGTCAGGAGAAAGCCAAGTTGAAGTGATTGCTGACCAAATGAGAGGTGAGGAAGAAGTGACAGTGCGCGCTACTGTTTCAAAAAGCTTGTTATAGAAAGAAGCAGAAGGGAATATGAGTTAAGGGAGGATTTCTTTTTAATTTTGTACTATGGAAGTTTTCAAATGCACACAAAAATAGAATATAATGGACCCATATGCTTTACTGAGTTTCAGCAACCTTCAGTGTTCACTATTCCCTCTTAATCCGAGGCATCATATCATTTTACCAATAAATACTTCAATATGTATTTTTAACAGATAATTATTTTTTTAAACATAACCACAATACCACTAACACGCCCCCAACAAAATAAAAGTTCTTTAATACCATCTAGTACTCTCTCCATATTCAGTTTTTCCCCATTTGTTTCAAACATACATATCTATCATTGATTTTTTTAATCACTATTCAATTAAAGTCTACATACTGCTTTTGGCTGATGGATCTCTTAAATCCCTTTTAATCTATAACAGGTTTCCCTTCTTTTGTAATGACATTTATTTGTTGAAGTAGCTGAGTCATTTGTTTTGTAGAATTTCACATATTCTGGGACTTAGATAATGACATCCTTATATCATTTAGCCTCTTCCTCTGTACTTTGCATTTCATGCAAATTGACAAAGTAGGTGGAGAGGTTTGATTAGTTTAAAGTCTAATTGTTCTATAGTAAGAATACTTCATAGGTGATGCTGTGTACTTCCTGTTGTAGTATATTAGGAAGAAAATAATTCCTGGTTGTCCTGTTTTCATGATGTTAAGATGTATCAGTGTGCTTAGATGATGTCATCCTGATCCATCTATTATAAAGGTCACTATTGACCTTTCACTTAGGAATTTAGCAGCCATTGATGACTGCTAACTAGATTAGGGGCTGCAAAATGACAGTTTTTCTATTGTTATTCCCTCTTCATTTATAAGCTAAGATTTTTCTAAAACAAGAAGGACTTTAAGGATGTTTTTTAATTTTGGAAGGTACCAGGTAATGCTGATGGCAATGATTTAGTAGAGAGAGAAAAACTGAAGAAGGTGACGGGATGGGATTCAGAGCAGTTAAGGAAGGGTCAGCTTTTGTTAGGAGATGGTCCACTTCTTCCATTGTAAGGGAGGGAAGAAACAAGACAGATGCAGATGCAAGGAAGTTGGTAATTGGGTGATCAGAAGAGTAATTTAAGTTTCCTTAGTTCCCTGTGGTTATATTTTTTCAATGAAGTACACAGCAAAGTCATTGACTAGGAGGTGGAGAAATTGGGGGAAGGAAGTAGGGGAGCAAAAGTTTTAATTTTGCTTTTATGTTTAGTGACAACTTAAAAAAAAAAAACTGTGAAAATTCCTGTAATACCAATGGCTTTATTGGAGCCCTCAAACTAAAATTACTTTTTCTTAGAAATCTTACCTTTCAAAGGGATTCCTGAAAGCTGTCTAATCTCTTTGATGGAAGAAGAAATCAAGAATTTGTTCCAATATACTATTCTGTCTGTGTTTTCTCTATTCCTTCCTGAGACCTTAGCCTGATTCTTGTTAGTTAATTCTTGATGTTGATTTGGATCACATTGATATACATTTTTGAAAACGTGATTGTTTGCCTCTGAGATCTGTTTCACCCTGTGAATGTCTTACTTATCCTTTTGGTCCCTGAGAAACTGGAAGTGTGGATTGCCATTACATGAATTCATGCAGCTTTTTTCTTGTAACTTTAATCTGGGTATTTTGGGAAATAAATGCATTATGTTCTGGCACCTCTAGAATGCAAATGCTAAGTATATTTCCAAAAGTGTTACTTTTGGAAATAGTAAAATCATAGTAAATAGTAAAATAGTAATTATTTTAAGCAAAATAATTAACATTTGCAGGCATGGTTAAATACCTCCAGTGGCAAAACCTAAATACCATAAGGAAGCAGGATACCCTCTTAAAGCATATTATTTTTTTTAATTGAAATATAGTTGATGTATAATATCATGTTAGTTTCAGGTGTAGGACATAGTGATTTGGCATTATGAAATGATCACCACGGTGAGTCTAATAACCATTTGTCCCCATACAAAGTTACTGCAATATTATTGACCATATCCCTTATGCTGTATGTTACATCCCCGTGGCTTATTTTATAACTGAAGGTTTGTACGTCTTAATCCCCTTTACCTATCTCATCCATCCTCCCACCTTCCTCCCATCAGGCACCCACCCATTTGTGCTCTGTATCTCTGAGTCTGTTTTCATTTTGTTTTCTTTGTTTTGGTTTTGGTTTCCAAATATAAGTGAGATCATACAGTATTTGTCTTTCTCTGTCTGACTTATTTCACTTAGCATGATACCCTCTAGAATCATCCATGTTGTCGCTAGAGGCAAATTTATTATTTTTTTTAATGGCTAAGTAACATCCCATTGTATATGTATACCACATCTTCTTTATGCATTTATCTATTAGTGGACACTTAGGTCACTTCCACATCTTGGCTATTGTAAATAATGCTGCAGTGAACACTAAGGTGCATATGTCTTTTCAAATTAGTATTTTTGTTTTCTTTGGGTAAATACCCAGGAGTGGAATTGTTGGATCATATGATTTGAGGGGCCTTCATACTGTTTTCCATAGTGGCCGCACCAATTTACAATCCCAATCCCATCAACAGCATTCTACACATCCTTGCCAACAGTTATTATTTGTTGTCTTTTTGGTAATAGTCGTTCTGACAGGTGTGAGGTGGTATCTCAGTGAGGTTTTGATTTGCATTTCTCTGATGATTAGTGATGTTGAGCATAGTTTCACGTGTCTGTTGGCCATCCGCTTGTCTTCTTTGGAAAAATGTCTATTCATATCCTCTGCCCATTTTTAATTGGGTTGTTTGTTGTTTTTAATGTTGAGTTATATGAGTTCTTTGTATATTTTGGATATTAAATCCTTATTGCATATATTGTTTGCAGGTATCTTCTCCCATTAAGGAGGCTGCCTTTTCCTTTATTTTTTTTTATTGGAGTATAATTGCTTTACAATGTTGTGTTAGTTTCTGCTGTACAATGAAGTGAATCAGCTATATGTATACCTATATCCCCTCCCTCTTGGACCTCCCTCCCACCCATCTAGGTCATCACAGCACCGAGCTGAGCTTCCTGTGCTGTATAGCATGTTCCCGCTAGCTGTCTATTTTACACATGGTAGTGTATATATGTCAATCCTAATCTCCCAATTCGTCCCACCCTCTCCTTCCCCCCTGTGTCCACATGTCCATTCTCTATGCCTGTGTCTCTATTCCTGCCCTGCAAACCAGTTCATCTGTACCATTTTTCTAGATTCCACATATATGCGTTAATATATGATACTCGTTTTTCTCTTTCTGGCTTACTTCACTGTGTATGACAGACTCTAGGTCCATTCACATCTCTACAAATGA
Source organism: Aethalodelphis obliquidens (assembly GCF_003676395.1). NCBI lineage: Eukaryota > Metazoa > Chordata > Mammalia > Artiodactyla > Delphinidae > Aethalodelphis > Aethalodelphis obliquidens. The sequence goes on from NW_020837976.1 coordinate 14,794,337, forward strand.
CCCAATTTTGTTCCTTTTTATGGCTGAGTAATAGTCCATTGTATATATGTACCACATTGTCTTTATCCATTCATCTGTTGTTGGGCATGTAGGTTGTTTCCATGTCCTGGCTATTGTAAATAGTGCTGCAGTGAACATTGGGGTACATGTGTCCTTTTGAATTATGGCTTTCTCTGGGTATATGCCCAGTAGTAGGATTGCTGGATCATATGGTAGTTCTATTTTTAGTTTTTTAAGGAACCTCCATACTGTTCTCCATAGTGGCTGTACCAATTTACATTCCCACCAACAGTGCAAGAGTGTTCCCTTTTCTCCACACCCTCTCCAGCATTTATTGTTTCTAGATTTTTTGATGATGGTCATTCTGACCGGCATGAGGTGATACCTCATTGTAGTTTTGATTTGCATTTCTCTAATGATTAGTGATGTTGAGCATCCTTTCATGTGTTTGTTGGCAATCTGTGTATCTTCTTTGGAGAAATGTCTCTTTAGATCTTCTGCCCATTTTTGGATTGTGTTGTTCGTTGTTTTTAATATTGAGCTGCATGAGCTGCTTGTATATTTTGGAGATTAATCCTTTGTCCGTTGCTTCATTTGCAAATATTTTCTCCCATTCTGAGGGTTGTCTTTTTGTCTGGTTTATGGTTTCCTTTGCTGTGCAAAAGCTTTTAAGTTTAATTAGGTCCCATTTGTTTATTTTTGTTTTTATTTTCATTACTCTAGGAGGTGGGTCAAAAAAGATCTTGCTGTGGTTTATGTCAAAGAGTGTTTTTCCTATGTTTTCCTGTAAGAGTTTTATAGTGTCTGGCCTTACATTTAGGTCTGTAATCCATTTTGAGTTTATTTTTGTGTATGGTGTTAGGGAGTATTCTAATTCCAGTCTTCTACATGTAGCTGTCCGGTTTTCCCAGCACCACTTATTGAAGAGGCTGTCTTTTCTCCACTGTATGTTCTTGCCTCCTTTGTCATAAATTAGGTGAGTTACATGAGCTCTTTGTGTATTTTGGATATTAAATCCTTATTGGATATATTGTTTGCAATATCTTCTCCCACTAAGGAGACTGCCTTTTCCTTTTGTTGGTGGTTTCCTTCGTTGCACAAAAGCTTCTTATTTCGATGTAGTGCCATTTGTTTATATTTGCTTTTTTTAATCTTGCAATTGATTTTTTTTAATTAATATACAAGCAATTTTAATTCATTGATTTATATTAATCAATCAAAAAATCAAAAAAATGTTTAACTGTTTTTATTTCCCTTGCCTAAAAAAAAAATTTCTAAGCATGATGTCAAAAAGTGTACTGCTTATGTTTTCTTCTAGGAGTTTTATGGTTTCAGGTGTTAACATTAAGGCTTTAATCCATTTTGAGTTTATATTGTCTATGATGTGACTTAGAGCATATTCTTAAAGCTTACAACATATGCTTTCTTCAATAAAGCTTTATAATTTTCTCTATGAAGTTCTGACATATTTTCAGATAAGTTTAATCATTGTTATCATACATATTTTTTGATTTTAAAAGCCATCAATTTAAAATTATATTTTCTAATTGATGGTATATATAAATGACTGATTTTTATATATTGAGTCAGAAACAAGCAGTCTTTTTTATATTTTCAGATTTATTTAGTATTTATTGTTTCATTTATTAAATGCTATACAGAAATTTATTAATGACCTCCCCCATATAATTCTGTATTATTTCCTAAACAAATTTTATAATTTTGCCAAGAGCAGTTATGTTATTTCTTCTGGAACAATTTTTTTTTTAACATCTTTATTGGAGTATAATTGCTTTACACTGGTGTGTTGGTTTCTGCTGTATAACAAAGTGACTCAGCTATATGTGTACTTATATCTTCATATCTCCTCCCTTTTGCATCTCCCTCCCACCCTCCCTATCCCACCCCTCTAGGTGGACACAAAGCACAGAGCTGGTTTCCCTGTGCTATACGGCTGCTTCCCACTAGCTATTTTAAATTTGGTAGTGTATATATGTCCATGACACTCTCTCACTTAGTCCCAGCTTACCCTCCCCCCTCCCAGTGTCCTCAAGTCGATTCTCTACGTCTGCATCTTTATTCCCGTCCTGCACCTAGGTTCTTCAGAACCTTTTTTTTGTTTTTTTTTTAGATTCCATATATATGTGTTAGCATATGGTATTTGTTTTTCTCTTTCTGACTTACTTCACTCTGTATGACAGACTGTAGGTCTATCCACCTCACTACAAATAACTCAATTTCGTTTTTTTTTATGGCTGAGTAATATACCATTGTATATATGTGCCACATCTTCTTTATCCATTCATATGTTGATGGACACTTAGGTTGCTTCCATGTCCTGGCTATTGTAAATAGAGCTGCAATGAACATTGTGGTACATGACTCTTTTTGAATTATGGCTTCTCATGCTGTCAAAACCTAAAAGAAGTGAGACGTTCATTCTCATAAAAATCTGTCATGGATATGATTTCTGAGCTCAACCTACACTTCTAGGAACGTTTTTGTGACTTGGATGCAAATGCAGAGAAAGGATATTTCTACATTGCAAAATTGGTTTAACTGTGCCATTCTGCCTAACCATCAATTGGAGTGATTAGTCTTCAATGTAATGACATGCTAAAAGGCAAATATTAAGAGAAGAATCTAATAGAATTCTATATATATTAAATTAAAATCATATGCTTGTGGATTAATATCAGTATTTGACAATACCAGTCTGCATTTTCACATATGAAATATATTTAAAATATATTTCATATATTTTAAATATATATTATATATTAAATATAACATATAAATATAATTTTATATATTATATTAAATATTAGTATTTAAATTGTATAATATATTAATATATTGCTGATAATTATTAATTATTGTATAATTAATAATATAATAATTTGTATTATATAATTATTAATATATGGTGTATTATATTATATATTAATAATAATATATTATATTTTTTCAAGTTTATATATTATATAATATAACACATAATGTATAATATTAATATACTAATATATATTATACATTTTAATATATATTAATATAATATAATATATATCATATATAACATTAATATTATAAATATATTTTTATATAGTATATATAAATATATTACTATAAATATATAATAATTATTTCATATAAATATATTATTTATATATAATACTATATAACATTGATAATAATATTAATGCTTTATATTATACACATTATATTAATATATACTGTAATATATTATATATAATGTATATATAACATAATATATATTATATATTATAATATAGTAAATATAATGTATATAATACATTATATGCATCATATTAATAATATATGTATTGCAGTATATAATATATAATATATTATATGTAATTTTGAATGTTATAATATATATAATATATAATATATAATGTTATATAGTATTATATATGATATTATTATGTTATGTATTATATTTTATATGTTTTATATTTTATACTTTATATACAATTATAAATTATAACTATATATAATTTAATAATAAATTTTATTATAATTATAAATTTTGTTATGATTATATATAATTATAATAATTATATATTATAATATTATGTATTATATGTATTATATTTTATATATTATGCATTATATATGTATTATATATTATAATTATATATAACTATAGTATAATTATGTTATAATTATAATATACTTATAATTAAATATAATATTAATTAATGTTTTATATATTTATTATATAACATATTTAAATATATTACATATATTAAATATATGTAATATATATTTATATGTATATTAAAATGTTAAAAATCTCATTACAGATCAGCATTAACAGATGAACATTTTCAATTTGGATGATAGGGAACATTAACTTTGAACCCTAATTAAGTGAAATTATTTCCCCTCCCCCTCCAAAAAAGAAGAATTCTAGTCTTCTCATTAGTGGACCTGAATGAAAAATTTTAAAAGTATACTCAATTATTCTATTTTTAATTTTGCCAATATAAACTTTGTGAAATTTGTTTTCTCCCTTGTTATGTAAGAAAACCTTCTCATGGATTTTGCTTCTTGGCAACAAAGCCTAAAATATTTACTTTACATTGGTCCTTTACAGAAAAACATGTCTGACCCGTCCCATGGACAGCCAATCACAGGCATTGAACTAGAGGACTGACCACTGCCCAGATCCCACACTGTCTGCTGGGTAGGATGCAGATAGGACTTATCCAAATAACCCTGCAAATACTTTGAAAACTTAACTGACATTATAGCAACACTAAGAAAACCATTTGGAACTGTATCCTGAACCAATCCTAGTTTAATGCCTGCTACAATAGAACAAAACAAAACAAAATCAGCAATCTCCTTAGGATTTAAACAATACCTAGGTGACATAAATATTCAAAATGTCCAGGATACCGTCTAAAATTACTCAGCATATGAAGAACCTTGAAAATCTCCTCTCCCAAGAGTTTGATTGTCTTTTAATCAATAGATGCCAAACCTGGGATGACACAGATGTAGCATTTATCAGACAACTTTAAAGCAACTATTATAACCATGCTTCATGAAGTAAGGGTCAACAGACTTCAAACGTATGGAAAGACAGAAAATATCAACATAGAAATAGAAAATATAAAGAGCCAAATGCATATTTTAGAACTAAAAGAGTAAAGTAACTGGGCGCTTCCCTGGTGGCGCAGTGGTTGAGAGTCCACCTGCCGATGCAGGAGACGCGGGTTCATGCCCCCGGTCCAGGAAGATCCCACATGCCACGGAGTGGCTTTACCCGTGAGCCATGGCCGCTGAGCCTGCGCGTCCGGAGTCTGTGCTCTGTAACGGGAGAGGCCACAACAGTGAGAGGCCTGCTTACTGGAAAAAAATAAAATAAAAAGTGAAGTAACTGAAAATTTATAATCCACTGATGAACTTAATAGCAGAATAGAAATGACAGAGGAAAGAATCAGTAAGCTTGTGGATAAATCACTGGAGATTATCTAGTCTGGACAACAGACAGGAAAAAAAAAAAAGATTGAAAAAGATATAGAAACAGAGCCTCATCAAATTGTGTGAGAATACTAGAAAGAGAAAAAACATAAAGTACAAAAATATTAGAAGAAAATATATTCAGTAAAAGACACAAGATTCACAAAGCTCAGCAAACCCAAGCAAGATCAATTCAAAGAAATCTCTCCTGGACCCATCGTAATTAGACTTGTGAAAACTATATAGAAAGAATACTGGAAATTGCCAGAGAAAATGGACATATATCATACAGGGAACAACAATTCGAATGACTATATATTTCTCATCAGAAATCAAGGACCGTAGAAGTTATAAAACGCTGAGGGAAAAGACCTCTCAACTCAGAATTCTATCTCCATTGAAAATATCTTTGACGAATAAAGGTGAGATGAAGAAGCTCTCAGATGAAGGGAACAGAATTCATCAACAGCAGACCTGCTCTAAAAGAAATGCTAAAAGTACTTCAGATGAAGTATTGGGAAAAGATAAATAAAACTGTCCCTGTTCAAAGATGAAATGATGTCTACATAGAAAATCCCATGTACTCTACAGAGAGGTTCCTAGAACTAAATGAGTTTATTAAGGGTTGCAGGATAAAAGGCCAACACACAAAATTCAATAGTACTTCTATTTACTAACAAAGAGCAATTGGAAACTGAAATTAATGCAACAATGCCATTCACGATAGTTCCAAATAATTGCAACAGTCTACCTTTAAGTAACATCATGCATTTCATGTATGGTATAAGACCCATACAACAGTATACTCTCACTTCCCCCCTCCCAGCTTTTGTGCTATTTTTATTATACATTTAATTTATACATATGTATACACCACTTTGTGTCCGTCCAAATTTCTATCCAGTATCATTTTGAGACTTCTTTATATATTCTGGATAGAAGTCTTTTGTTTGATATGTGATTTCCAAGTATTTTCTTCCAATATAGAACTTGTCTTTTGATTCTCTTAATGTATCTTTCACAGATAAAATGTTTTTAATTTTGATAAAATCTAATTTTTATTTTATACATTGTGCTCTTGATGTCATATTTAAAATTTCTTTGACTAACTTCAGGTCACAGATGTTTTTTCCTATATTTTCTTTTAAAAGTTTTACAATTTATGTTTCACACTTAAACCTATGATCCATTTAGATTAACTTTTTAAAAAGACTATTTTTTTAGAGCAGTTTTGGGTTCACAGAAAAACTAAGAGGAAGATAAAGGAATTTCTCATATATCTCCTGCCCCCACACCTGCATAACTTCCCTCATTATCAACAAGCCCTACCTGAGAGCTACATTTGTTACAACTGATGCATGAACCTACATTGACCTATCATAATCAGTTAAAGTCCATAGTTTACATTATGGTACACTCTGGGTGTTGTACATTCTATGAGTTATGGCAAATTTATAATGACATGTATCCATGATTATAGTATCATACAGAGTGTTCTCACTGCCATAAAACCCCTCTGTGCTCTGCCTATTCATCCCACTTCCCCAACCCCTGGCAACCAATGATCTTTTTACTGTCTCTGTAGTTTTGCCTCTTCCAGAATGTCATATAGATGGAATCATTTGGTATGTAGCCTTTCCAGATTGGCTACTTAGTAATATGCATGTAAAGCCCCTCCATGTTTTTTCATGACTTGATAGCTCATTTATTTTTAGTGCTGAATAATATTCCATTGTCTTTATGTCCCACATTCATTCACATCATTATTTGCCCATTCACCTTCTAAAGGACATCTTGGCTGCTTCCAAGTTTTGGCTATTATGAGTAAAGCTGCTATAAACATCTACGTGTGGGTTTTTGTGTGGACATAAGTTTTCAGCTTTTCGGGGTAAATGTCAAGGAGCATGATTACTGGATCATAGGGTAAGAATATGTTTAGTCTGGTAAGAAACTGCCAACTTGTGTTCTAAAGTGGCTGTGCCATTTTGCATTTCCACCAGCAATGAATGAGAGTTTCTGCTGCTCCACATCCTCCCCAGTATTTAGTGTTGTCAGTGTTACAGATTTAGGCCATTCTAATAAGTGTGTAGTAGTATCTCATTGTTGTTTTAATTTGCATTTCCCTGATGACATAGATGTGGGCATCTTTTCATATGCTTATTTGCCATCTGTGTATCTTCTTCAGAAAGGTGTCTGTTAAGATCTTTGGTCCATTTTTTAATCAGGTCATTTGTTTTCTTATTGTTGAGTTGTAAGTGTTCTTTGTATGTTTTGGTTAGTAGTATTTTATCAGATGTGGGTTTTGCAAATATTTTCTCCCTGTCTGTGGTTTGTCTTCTCATTCTCTTGAGATTGTCTTTTGCAGAGCAGTTTTTAATTTTAATGAAGTCCATTTTATCAATTATTTCTTTCATGGATTGTGCCTTTGGTGTGGTATTTATGAAGTAATCATTATACCCAAGGTCTTCTAGGTTTCCTCCTATTTATCTTCTAGGAGTTTTTTAGTCTTGCATTTTACATTTTGAGTTAATTGTTGTGGAAGGTGTAGGATCTGTGTCCAGATTCATCTTTTTGCATATGGATATCTAGTTGTTCCAGGCCATCTTTGAGCATTTGTTGAAAAGGTTATCTTTGCTCCATTGCCTTTGCTCCTTTTTCAGAGATCAATTGATTATATCAATACTTATGTGGGCTCTCTATTCTGTTTTGTTGATCTATTTGTCTATTTTTTTTTTTGCCAGTACCACACTGTCTTGATTACTGTAGCTTTATAGTAAGTTTTGAAGTCAGGTAAAGTCACTCCTCAACTTTTTTCTCCTCCTTCATTTTTGTGTTGTCTATTCTGGATCTTTTGCCTCTCCACATTAACTTTAGAATCAGCTTGTCAGTATCCACAAAATAACATGCTGGGACTTTGATTGGGATTGATTATGTTGAGTCTGTAGGTCAACTTGTGGAGAACTGATTTCTTAACAATACTGTCTTCCTATCCATGAATGTGGAATACCTCTTCATTTATTTAGTTCTTCTTTGGTTTTGTTCATCAGAGTTTTGTAGTTTTCCTCATATAAATCTTATACATTTTGTTAGATTTATACCTAAGCATTTCATTGGGGGGTGCTAATTTTATTTCAAATTCTATCTGTTCATTTCTACTATATAGCAAAGCAGTTGACTTTTGTATGTCAACCTTGTATACTGCAACATTGGTTATAATTGCTTATTAGTTCCAGGAGGGTTTTGTTGATCCTTTTGGATCTCTACATAGAAAATCATGTCATCTGTGAACAAAGACAGTTTTATTTCTTCCTTTCCAATCTGTATACCTTTTATTTCCTTTTCTGATCTTAATCATTAGCTAGCATTTCCAGTATGATGTTGGAAAGGAGTGGTGAAAGGATATTCTTGCCTTGTATCTGAACTTAGTGGGAAAGCTACAAGTTTCTCAACGTTAAGTATGATGTTACCTGTAGGTTTTTTGTAGATGTTCATATCAAGTTGAGGAAGTTCCCTGTATTCCTAGTTTACTGAGAGTTTTTACCATGAATGGGTGTTGGATTTGTCAAATACTTTTTCTACATTTATTGATATGATAATGTGGTTTTTTTTTAACCTGTTGATGTGATGGATTACATTAATGGATTTTTAAAATGTTGAATCAGCTTTGCATTACTGAGATAAATCCCACTTGGTTGAGAATTTTTCCATCTGTGCTCATAAAAGATATTGGTCTGTAGTTTTCTTTTCTTGTAATCTCTTTGTCTGGTTTTGGTATTACAGTAATCTGGCCTCATAGAATGTGTTAGGAAGAATTCCCTCTCTTTTGTCCTCTGAAAAAGTTTGTAGAGAATTCTTATAATTTCTTCCTTAAATGTTTGCTAGAGTTCACCAGTGAACCAATGTGGGCCTCTGCTTTCTACTTTGGAAGGTTATTAATTATTGATTCAATTTATTTAATAGATAAAGCCCTATTCAGATTGTCTATTTCTTCTTGTGTGAGATTTGGCAAATTGTGTCTTAAGGAATTGTTCCTTTTCATCTAGGTTATTACATTTATGAGCATAGAGTTATTCATAGAACTCTTCGATTATCCTTTTAATGTCCATAGGATCTGTAGTGATATACTTTCATTTCTAATGTTAGTTATTTGTGCCATCTGTTTTGCTTTGTTTTGCTTTTAATTAGCCTGGCTAAAGACATCGATTTTATTGATCTTTTCAAAAAACTAGCTTTTGGTTTCATTGATTTTTCTCTGTTGATTTCCTGTTTTCAGTCCCACTGATTTCTGCTCTACTTCCTATTATTTCTTCTCTTCTGCTTACTTTAGGTTTTTTTGTTAATTTTTATTGGAGTATAGTTGCTTTACAATGTTGTGTTAGTTTCTGCTGTACAGCAAAGTGAATCAGAAGTACATATACATACATCCCCTCTTTTTGGATTTAATTTGTTCTTCTTTCTCTGGTTTCCTAAAGTGGACACTTAGATGATTGATTTTAGGTTTCTTTTTTTCTAATGTATGCATTCAATGCTATAAATTTCCGATTGATTTTAGTTTTCTTTTTTTCTAATGTATGCATTCAATGCTATAAATTTCCCTCTAAGCACTGCTTTCACTGCATCCCATAAACTGTGATAAGTTATGTTTTCATTTCTATTTAATTCAAAATATATTTAAGTTTATCTTAAGATTTCTTCTTTGACCCATTTGTTATTTAGAAGTGTGCTGTTTATTCTCCATGTGTTTTTGGATTTTCCAGTTATAAAGATAACTGTTATTGATTTCTAATTTAAGTCCATTGTGGTCTAATAGCAGACATTGTATGATTTATATGATTTCTATTTTTTTCTGTTTGTTAAGATGTGTTTTATGGCCCAGAATGTGTTCTGTCTTGGTGAATGTACAGTTAATTTTTGTATAAGTTATGAGGTTTATGCTAAAGTTTGTTTTTGCATATGATGTCTAGTTGTTGAAACTAGACACTAACACTATTTGTTGAAAAGGTTATCCTTTCTCCACTGAATTTACTTTGTACATCTGTAAAAACCTCAGTTGATCATATTTGTGTTGGTATATTTCTGGACTCTGTCTGTTTTTCTATTGATCTGTCTATCCATTCTTCACTAATACCACATTGTCTTGATTAATGTAGCTTTACAGTAAGTCTTAAAATCATGTTATATGAGCCCTCCAGCTTTGTTCTTTTCTTCAAAATTATTGTGGCTACTTTAGTTCCTTCTTCTTCCCTGTAAGAAACAGAGTCTTAGATAAAATGTAAATATTATACAAAAATATAAATGTAATAACATGACTAAAAGATTTTACTCTGTTATTTGTGCCTTCTAATATGTTATATTAAAATTGTTCTTGATTAGAGGATCTCCCGTATACCCGTCGACTTTCTGGTAAATTCTTTAGCCTCCCTCCAAGGTGCACTGACTTTGCATAGTATTCACTCTGTGGCTTATATGCACTTCAAGAATAAATATATTAAATTAGGATTAGCAGCGTCCTTTTGTGACAGCGCCTCTGTTGAATGGAGAACAAGAAATAGAAAGGTAACTTTCTGAGTATTACCCTCAATTCTCTGTCTGCACATATCTGACTTTCTCTCCATCTATGTGAGTAGTTCTTCTATGAGATCTGCAGCCTCATAGGCAGGTTCAAGACCACCCTTTTTTCTTAACTAACCTTTTGGCTGATGTTTGACAGATGATTGGGAAGCACTTATAAAATATGCAATATCTTCTATTTTTCAGAAACCTGAATGCCAGTCTAGGTTTGCTTTAGCAATTAAAAAGTAGGAAACTTTTGAGAGGAACTGTTTTAGGATTCCTGAGATGACCTATTTTAGGTCTCCTAGTCCAGTGTGGTAATTGGTTATCCTTCTACCTTCTTTATAAATTCATTCTTTCTTAAATTGGTACTGTTCCTTTTCTCCCACTGAGGTAAGACTAATATATAGGGATATAAAGAACCATAAGAAGGATTATGAACAAATATTTCCTATAAATATAGATGCTTTAAACCCTAAAATAATCATAAAAATCTGAGTAAATATAAAGAATAATACTATATAACCAGGAAGAGTATATTCTAATAATTAAAATATGCCTACTCTTTTGGAAGCCAAAAATAGAATATTTCTTAACAATATGCCAAAAAAGAAAAAGTGTATTATCGTCTCAGTATATACTTAAAAGTTACTTGGTAAAATTAATTTTTCATTCCTGCTTTTAGTAAGCCAAAAGAGAAAATACTTCTTAATATAATAAAGAGTATCTAGATGAGAAATACTTAATAGTGATAAAATAGAATAATTTCTGTTTAGATCAGAATTATACAAAGGTGGCTATAAAACTTGTATTGCCCTGGAAGTTCTAGCCAATACAATAATATAAGAAAAAATAATACAAATATGGGAGAACACATAAACCTTATGATTATAAGGTTTGTAATTGTTCACCCATAAAAATCAACTGAAAAAATAAAGAACTGAGAGTTCAATAATGTACAAAACTCAATCACTGTAGGGACTTCCTTGGTGGTCCAGTGGTTAAGACTCCACTTTTCCAGTGCAGAGGACGTGGGAGCTAAAATCCCACATGCCATGTGGTGTGGCCAAGAAAAAAAAAAACCCAAAAAACTCAATTACTATAAATCTTGATACCAACATTAGCTATTTGAAAGGTAAAGTGGGGAGGGGGAAACTCATTTGTAATAGCGATGAAAAAACTCAGAAATTTCTAATAATAAACCTAGAAATTTATGGAACCTTTCTGCAAATGTATTTCCTAGCTAAGATGATTGAGAACTTGTATTTATCTCTTCTATTTCCTGAGACACCAGTAAGATGAGAGTAAATTAATGTTTTTAAAGGTGTAAGTCCACAAGAATAAATGGGAGAAGAGTCATCAATATACCTGAGATTTATATACATTTTTGGAAAATGGAAAATGAATGTAGGGTTAGTAACTTACTAGACAGGACAGAGGAAGCTACCACATAGAAAGCACTGAGAAGGGTGTTCAAATGAAAAGAGATTGATGTCACAGAACTTTGTAAAAGTTTGGGAATTGGAAGCAACATGAACAGTAAAGAGTGGTGATATGAGGTAGAACTAGAAATGAGGTGGACATTTGAAGCAAGAATCAAAAAACCCAGTACTCCTGCCACAGTGCCATATATGGAATATTAGTCCCAGACAAAAGACTGGAGATGAATTCTCTGGAGAAATTCAACAGAGAAGAGAAGACACAGGAATGTCATGTACTTTGGAAGATTAGATGAGCACTGAAAATGGGATGAATTCAAAGTATAAAAATGGAAAAAGTCGACCTCCTTCCCTGTCCCAGAAGTAGACCACATCTCCCTCCCAGAATACTGAAAGATTCTTCTCTGAAGAAGCTTAATAGTCCCAGAAAAAAGACCTCCAAATGCCGACATGAAGTGACACATCCACTTTAGAGAACAGTCTGGCAGTTCCTTAAAAGGTTAAACATAGAATTTGCAATCCCACCCTTAGGTATCGACCCAAGAGAAATGAAAACATATGTTTACTAAAAACACATACATGACTGTTCATAGCAGCACTGTTCACAATAGCCAAAAGGTAGAAACAATCCAGTGTCTATCACGTGATGAAAGATAAATAAAATGTGGTATATTCATACTGTGGCATATTATTTGGCAAAAAAAGGAGTGTAATAGGGAGTGACTGCTAATGGGTAGTTTCTCGGCGGGGAGGGAGGCGGGGAATGAAATGTTCTCAAATTAAATTATGGTAGTTGCTCAACTCTGTTAAACTAAAAATCACTGAGCTGAATGCTTTAAATAGGTGTACTTTTATGTATGCATATTTTACCCCAATAAAACAGTTTAAAGTTTATCAAGAAGCAATCAGCCACATTGAATGCTGGCGAGACAAGGTAAAACAAGGACTACAAAATGTCCATTGGATTTAGCAGCGTGGAAGTCACTGGTGAAATTTGGTGAGTTCAATTTTAGTACAGAAGATGAAAGCCAGGTTGGAAAAAATTGAGAAATGGTGTGGTTATGGAAATGAAAGAATGTCTTAAGTGCTCTTAGTTATCTAGTAAACAGGAAAAGATTGAAGGTTCTAGAGTGGATAGTCAATACTAAAAGGTTCCTAAGAAGCACAAATGGAGTGATTAGCCTTGTCTAAGAGAAGGATCACTTCCTTCAGTGTAAAAGGAGGAAATGATAGGTGCTGAAAGACTTGTGACAAAGTGACGACAGTTTCTCGTTAATGACCTCCTTTCTCTGATGTGGGAAGCAAGGCCATCTGTTTAGCATAAATTGCGAGAAGGGGAAATGAAGAGAGCAGAACAGCTGATTAGAGAAATACAGTAGCTCTGTCAGAAAACGTTTAGCAGGCTTCCCTGGTGGTGCAGTGGTTGAGAGTCTGCCTGCCAATGCAGGGGACACGGGTTCATGCCCCGGTACGGGAAGATCCCACATGCCGCGGAGCGGCTGGACCCGGGAGCCATGGCTGCTGAGCCTGCGCGTTCGGAGCTTGTGCTCCGCAACGGGAGGGGCCACAACAGTGAGAGGCCCGCGTACCGCAAAAAAAAAAGTAAATGTTTAGCACCCATTTAAGGTTAGTGACTAGGAATCTATATTGGATCTGCTCTTTGTTTCTTTCTTGTTTCTTTGATTTTGTTTTATTTACACTAAGTTTCCCAACTACAATTCACAGAAAAGGCAGACATTTGGATTCATGCAGTATTATGATTTTGCCAGATTTAGGGGAGGGGACAAACATACAGGGAACATGTTTTTAAGAGCTTTGTTAAACGAGTGTTTGGAATGCTGGACCATGAAATTCAAGTTCAATAAGAAGTAAAGGGTTGGGAAGAAGGTAAGCTATTAATGGTCCCACAGGACAGAGATTTGAGCTATCTTGTTCACCACTTCACTCCCAGTTCTTAGAGCAATGATTGTTTGAATTAATGGTTCGTTGAGACCAATGGGCAGAGATAGTGGGAATAGTTGAAAAAACAAGCTTGAGGGTAAGATGTGGGCATCAGGAAGTAGTAGGATGTTTGAATTACTGAATTCAGAAGAGATGCTGTTTAATTGGTCACAAGTTCCTAGATATAAAAAGAAAGCCTTACTGAGAAAGTATCTGACCTGAGAGGTCAAAGAACTAAGTCAGAGTGTTGGTTGAGTGTCATTCATGTAATGTTGACATTAGCAGGGATGATGGTAACAGTTGAAGGAGAAGACTGAATCAAGTGTTATCATCAGTGATTGAGAGTGAATGGGTAAATAGATGTTACAGATGAAGAGGTTGAAGGTGGTAGAGCAGATGACAGAATCCTCAGAGCACTGGGAGTTTAATGAGAGACAGGGAAAATAATGATCAAAAAGCAAAAATGGAAGCAGTGATGATCCAAATACTACCTCTTGGCCCTGAAATATATAAGGTATATTGAGTATTAACAATTCTCACTGAGAAGGATGTAAGGGAAACATGGACCTCAGGAAAGAATCAAGTTTCAGTTAAAATAGGAGATGGGAAGTGTTGGGAAAAAAAGAGAGTAAAACTATAGAACGTAATAGGGATAGCAGTACTTTGCTAATTTATGATGAACTGGGATAGAGAATACCCTTTGGGCATTGACTGATTGAAAAAAGGAATGAGAGACATAGCTGATTTAGTCTCAAAAGACCTTGGACCTAACCTAAGTGCTCTTCAATAGTGGATTGGTTAACTAAATTAAGAGTGCTTCCAGGAGACAAAGTAATCTGAAATCATTAAAAATAATGTTACAAAAAATTGATATGGAAAAAATATTCCCAATATATTAAGTGAAAAAGTAGTTTATACAATCCATATGTATATTATCCTTTTTTATAAAAGAACAAGAAGAATAATTGGATGAGTAATACTTCCATACTGTTTGAAATATATTGTAATTTTTTAAAAGACTAGCTGTCCAAAGATCTAAAAAGCTGCCTATGGAGGAAGGGGCTAAAACTTGAACCATAGAACCATTCATTTTTTCAACAAATATTTAGCTCCTACCTTGGGTCAGATACCATTCTTGGCACTGGAGATAATAACATAAACAAAATAATGACCCTACTCTTGTAACTGTTGAAAGATAAAAGCAAATAAGATCTGAGAGAAGAGCATCCTAAGCAGAGGATTCAACACACGCACAGGCCCAGAGGTAGGAATCAAGCATACCAGCAGGTTTTTGGTTTTTGGCAACCCTGAGCAGCTGCGTTGATGGAGAGGAGTGGGATTTAGAGAAAAAAAATAATAGTTCTGTTTTAGATAGTTTGAGATACCTATCGCACATCCAAGTGGAGATATCAGGCAACAGTTGGGTGTATGAGTCTGGAGCTCGAGAGCGAGGTTGATGTTAGAGCTGTACATTTAGGAGTCATTGACATATTGCTGTTATTAAAAGTCATGAGAATGAATGGAATTACCTAAGACGTGAGAACTAAAGATTAAGCCCTGGGACATTCCATCATTTAAAAGGTAAGAGAAGAGGAGGGTAATCGGGAGAGGTCTACTGAAATCACCAAAGGTGAAAAAAGAGAGTGGGAAGGGAAAGCTCCTGCATCATGTTTAGCTTTTCATCCAGTGCAGCTTATGCACTGGACCTTGAAATTGTTTCATTTCAGGGTCTTGCCTGGGACTTAAGGGCAGGGTCAGCTACATAACTTACAAGACCAGTGCAAAATGAAAATCCCTTGTTCAAAAGGTAGGATGAAAAATGCAGTTAAAGGGACTAAACTACAAAGCATTTTCCTTTAAGAAGAAATTTATAAAATAACAGGTGATACATGAGTAATATAAACCTGCAGACAGCAAAAAAAATATTTTTGATGTTATAATTTTATATAATATAATAAATAGTAATACTTTATTAATGTGATAACTTGGTTGATCATAAGATTTTTCTGGTTCCTGTTTTTTCAAATTCATTTATTAGATCATCAAAGTTTATACTTTTAGCAACTTTATTTTAAGTGATATACTTAAAAGCAGATTAGTTGCTCTTGGCAAATGAAAGATCACACATAAATTTTGGTAATTTTTAATTTTGAGAAAGATCTTTCTGCTGAGGCAACTGACACTGGAACTGTTAAGGATATTTTATAAGCTGTGACATTCGGATAGATTTCTGATAAATTATTTCAAAATATAATAGTATATTTTATATATTATACAAATATAAATAGTATATTTTGGTATATCTAGAACTGATGGTTCTTATGGAACAATTTTTTTAAAAGATTTAACTATTCATACACATAGTTTCATATATGTGTATAAATTTAAATTTGTACAATGACATTTTAATGTTTTCTCTGGCATTTTCTGTAACTTGTAGAGGTCATATGAGAAACCGAAAGTCACCTAATGGTTTGTAGGTAATTCAAAATGCCTATTATGCTTTCTATTACTGTATCTTAAATTACAAAGAAAAAAATAATTTTAAAACTGTATTCCTCATTAATTGGTTCATTTGAAGCTGTATATAAAAACAATGTTCTTTTCCATCAAATGCAACAACCTTTATATTTAATTTCTGTTTCTCAGCCTGTGGATATTTGCTTTGCAATGTTGCAGCAGTTTTTAAAACCAGAGATTCTAAACTCTTTGAAGATTTCTGATATCTCTTTGATATGCTGTATTACAATGTCCATGCGTATGCTTTTATTTTGTAATAATTTATTCACGTTTATAGCCTAAACACTAGCAGTTCTTATCCCAGTGCTCAGGCCAGAGAGCTAATATTTTTGCCTTGGGGATGAGCTCTGGGAAGATAGGCAAGCCAGCCTCCCATGACTGCCACCACCACTGCTGCTTCTGCCACCATCACCCTCACTAATCTGGGGCCCTGCACCACCCCAGACTGCTTCTGGCATGAATGTGCATACCAAGCAAGCAGCCAGCTGTTTGGCATACACACTGTGCTGTGGGCCAGAACCCACATATACATGCCTGGCATATCTCCTCTGTTCATGCACATGCTCCCTTGTCCCATCAGATTTTATTGGGTTGGCCAAAAACTGCCTTTGTTTATTTTGGTTTTTTTTTTTTTAACATCTTTATTGGAGTATAATTGCTTTACAATGGTGTGTTAGTTTCTGCTTTATAACAAAGTGAATCAGTTATACATATACATATGTTCCCATATCTCTTCCCTCTTGCATCTCCGTCCCTCCCACCCTCCCTATCCCACTCCTCTAGGTGGTAACAAAGCACCCAGCTGATCTCCCTGTGCTATGCGGCTGCTTCCCACTAGCTATCTATTTTACGTTTGGTAGTGTATATATGTCCATGCCACTCTCTCACTTTGTCACAGCTTACCCTTCCCCCTCCCCATATCCTCAGGCCCGTTCTCTAGTAGGTCTGTGTCTTTATTCCTGTCTTACCCCTAGGTTCTTCATGACGTTGTTTTTTCTTAAATTCCATATATATGTGTTAGCATATGGTATTTGTCTTTCTCTTTCTGACTTACTTCACTCTGTATGACAGACTCTAGGTCCATCCACCTCATTACAAATAGCTCAATTTCGTTTCTTTTTATGGCTGAGTAATATTCCGTTGTATATATGTGCCACATCTTCTTTATCCATTCATCTGTTGATGGACACTTAGGTTGTTTCCATCTCCTGGCTATTGTAAATAGGGCTGCAATAAACATTTTGGTACATGACTCTTTGAATTCTGGTTTTCTCAGGGTATATGCCCAGTAGTGGGATTGCTGGGTCGTATGGTAATTCTATTTTTAGTTTTTTAAGGAACCTCCATACTGTTCTCCATAGTGGCTGTACCAATTCACATTCCCACCAGCAGTGCAAGAGTGTTCCCTTTTCTCCACACCCTCTCCAGCATTTACTGTTTCTAGATTTTTTGATGATGGCCATTCTGACTGGTGTGAGATGATATCTCATTGTAGTTTTGACTTGCATTTCTCTAATGATTAATGATGTCGAGCATTCTTTCATGTGTTTGTTGGCAGTCTGTATATCTTCTTTGGAGAAATGTCTATTTCGGTCTTCTGCCCATTTTTTGATTGGGTTGTTTGGTTTTTTTTGTTATTGAGCTGCATGAGCTGCTTCTAAATTTTGGAGATTAATCCTTTGTCCGTTGCTTCATTTGCAAATATTTTCTCCCATTCTAAGTGTTGTCTTCTGGTCTTGTTTATGGTTTCCTTTGCTGTGCAAAAGCTTTGAAGTTTCATTAGGTCCCATTTATTTATTTTTGTTTTTATTTCCATTTCTCTCGGAGGTGGGTCAAAAAGGACCTTGCTGTGATTTATGTCATAGAGTGTCCTGCCTATGTTTTCCTCTAACAGTTTGATAGTTTCTGGACTTACATTTAGGTCTTCAATCCATTTTGAGCTTATTTTTGTGTATGGTGTTAGGGAGCGATCTAATCTCATACTTTTACATGTACCTGTAAAAGTATGTGTTCCAGTGTTCCCAGCACCACTCATTGAAGAGGCTGTCCTTTCTCCACTGTACGTTCCTGCCTCCTTTATCAAAGATAAGGTGACCATATGTGCATGGGTTTATCTCTGGGCTTTCTATCCTGTTCCATTGATCTATCTTTCTGTTTTTGTGCCAGTACCATACTGTCTTGATTATTGTAGCTTTGTAGTATAGTCTGAAGTCAGGGAGCCTGATTCCTCCAGCTCCATTTTTCATTCTCAAGCTTGCTTTGGCTATTCGGAGTCTTTTGTGTTTCCATACAAATTGTGAAATGTTTTGTTCTACTTCTGTGAAAAATGCCAGTGGTAGTTTGATAGGGATTGCATTGAATCTGTAGCTTGCTTTGGGTAGTAGAGTCGTTTTCACAATGTTGATTCTTCCAATCCAAGAACATGGTATATCTCTCCATCTATTTGTATCATCTTTAATTTATTTCATCAGTGTCTTATAATTTTCTGCATACAGGTCTTTTGTCTCCTTAGGTAGGTTTATTCCTAGATATTTTTTTCTTTTTGTTGCAGTGGTAAATGGGAGTGTTTTCTTGATTTCACTTTCAGATTTTTCATCCTTAGTGTATAGGAATGCCAGAGATTTCTGTGCATTAATTCTGTATCCTGCTACTTTACCAAATTCATTGATTAGCTCTAGTAGTTTTCTGGTAGCATCTTTAGGATTCTCTATGTATAGTATCATGTCATCTGCAAACAGTGACAGCTTTACTTCTTCTTTTCCGATTTGGATTGCTTTTATTTCCTTTTCTTCTCTGATTGCTGTGGCTAAAACTTCCAAAACTATGTTGAATAAGAGTGGTGAGAGTGGGCAACCTTGTCTTGTTCCTGATCTTAGTGGAAATGCTTTCAATTTTTCACCATTGAGGACGATGTTGGCTGTGGGTTTGTCATATATGGCCTTTATTATGTTGAGGAAATTTCCCTCTATGCCTACTTTCTGCAGGGTTTTTATCATAAATGGGTGTTGAATTTTGTCGAAAGCTTTCTCTGCATCTATTGAGATGACCATGTGGTTTTTCTCCTTCAATTTGTTAATATGGTGTATCACATTGATTGATTTGCATATATTGAAGAATGCTTGCATTCCTGGAATAAACCCCACTTGATCATGGTGCATGATCCTTTTAATGTGCTGTTGGGTTCTGTTAGCTAGTATTTTGTTGAGGATTTTTGCATCTATGTTCATCAGTGATATTGGCCTGTAGTTTTCTTTCTTTGTGACATCCTTGTCTGGTCTTGGTATCAGGGTGATGGTGGCCTCATAGAATGAGTTTGGGAGTGTTCCTCCCTCTGCTGTATTTTGGAAGAGTTTGAGGATGGGTGTTAGCTCTTCTGTGAAGCCATCTGATCCTGGGCTTTTGTTTGTTGGAAGATTTTTAAAAACAGTTTCAATTGCAGTGCTTGTGATTGGTCTCTTCATATTTTCTATTTCTTCCTGATTCAGTCTAGGCAGGTTGTGCATTTCTAAGAATTTGTCCATTTCTTCCAGGTTGTCCATTTTATTGGCATAGAGTTGCTTGTAGTAATCTCTCATGATCTTTGGTATTTCTGCAGGGTCAGTTGTTACTTCTCCTTTTTCATTTCTAATTCTATTGATTTGAGTCCTCTCCCTTTTTTTCTTGATGAGTCTGGCTAATGGTTTATCAATTTTGTTTATCTTCTCAAAGAACCAGCTTTTAGTTTTATTGATCTTTGCTATCATTTCCTTCATTTCTTTTTCATTTATTTCTGATCTGATTTTTATGATTTCCTTCCTTCTGCTAACTTTGTGGTTTTTTTGTTCTTCTTCCTCTAATTGCTTTAGGTGCAAGGTTAGGTTGTTTACTCAAGATGTTTCCTGTTTCTTAAGGTAGGATTGTATTGCTATAAACTTCCCTCTTAGAACTGCTTTTGCTGCATCCCATAGGTTTTGGGTCATCGTGTCTCCATTGTCATTTGTTTCTAGGTATTTTTTGATTTCCTCTTCGATTTCTTCAGTGATCACTTCGTTATTAAGTAGTGTATTATTTAGCCTCCATGTGTTTGTATTTTTTACAAATCTTTTCCTGTAATTGATATCTAGTCTCATAGCGTTGTGGTTGGAAAAGATACTTGATACAATTTCAATTTTCTTAAATTTCCCAAGGCTTGATTTGTGACCCAAGATATGATCTATCCTGGAGAATGTTCCATAAGCACTTGAGAAAAATGTGTATTCATTTGTTTTTGGATGGAATGTCCTATAAATATCAATTAAGTCCAACTTGTTTAATGTATCATTTAAAGCTTGTGTTTCCTTATTTATTTTCATTTTGGATGATCTGTCCATGGGTGAAAGTGGGGTGTTAAAGTCCCCTACTATGAATGTGTTACTGTCGCTTTCCCCTTTTATGGCTGTTAGTATTTGCCTTATGTATTGAGGTGCTCCTATGTTGGTTGCATAAATATTTACAATTGTTATATCTTCTTCTTGGATCAATCCCTTGATCATTATGTAGTGTCCTTCTTTGTCTCTTTTAATAGTCTTTATTTTAAAGTCTATTTTGTCTGATATGAGAATTCCTACTGCAGCTTTCTTTTGGTTTCCATTTGCATGGAATATCTTTTTCCATCCCCTCACTTTCAGTCTGTATGTGTCTCTAGGTCTGAAGTGGGTCTCTTGTAGACAACATATATATGGGTCTTGTTTTTGTATCCATTCAGCCAGTCTGTGTCTTTTGGTGAGAGCATTTAATCCATTTACATTTAAGGTAATTATCAATATGTATGTTCCTATTCCCATTTTCTTAATTGTTTTGGGTTTGTTATTGTAGGTCTTTTCCTTCTCTTGTGTTTCTTGCCTAGAGAAGATCCTTTAGCATTTGTTGTAAAGCTGTTTTGGTGGTGCTGAACTCTCTCAGCTTTTGCTTGTCTGTAAAGGTTTTAATTTCTCCATCAAATCTGAATGAGATCCTTGCTGGGTAGAGTTATCTTGGTTGTAGGTTTTTCTCCTTCATCCCTTTAAATATGTCCTGCCAGTCCCTTCTGGCTTGCAGAGTTTCTGCTGAAAGATCAGCTGTTAACCAGGAAACAAAGAGGGAAGAAAAAGTCTCTTGCCTCTTCGGCAGGTCCAGACTTCTCCCCAGACTCCCTCCCGGCCAGCCGTGGCGCACTAACCCCTTCACGCTGCCAGCCCCAGTCCTCTCCCTGCGCTCGGACCAAAGCTCGAGCTTCAGCTCCCAGCCCCGCCCGCCCTGGTGGGTGAGCAGACAAGCCTTTCGGGCTGGTGAGTGCCGGTTGGCACCGATCCTTTGTGCGGGAATCTCCCCGCTTTGCCCTCCGCACCCCTGTTGCTGTGCTCTCCTCTGCGGCCCCTAAGTTCCTCCCTCTGCCACCCGCAGTCTCTTCCCACTAAGGGGCTTCCTAATGTGTGGAAACCTTTCCTCCTTCACAGCTCCCTCCCACTGGTGCAGAACCCATCCCTATTGTTTTGTCTCTGTTTATTCTATTTCCTTTTGCCCTCCCCAGGTATGTGGGGAGTTTCTTGCCTTTTGGGAGGTCTGAGGTCTTCTGCCAGCATTCAGTAGGTGTTCTGTAGGAGTTGTTCCACGTGTAGATGTATTTCTGATGTATCTGTGGGGAGGAAGGTGATCTCTGCATCTTACTCTTCCGCCGTCTTCCCCCTCTCCTCTGCCTTTGGTTTTTAAGTAAAGATGAAAGACACATTTTTCATTTTCACCAAGAACTTTATTGAACAACGTATTTACCCTTCTGTTCCATTACCTTCTGCCATTTTTCAGGCAACTTCATAATTCCATCTTCCCAAAACTTTTTATCTTTTTGAGCATAGAACTGTTCCAGGTGCCTCTTACAGTCTTCCAGGGAATTGAAATACTTTCCATTACGATGAATGAATCAGAACTTCCCAGCCAAGCTGTAGCAGTTTTTGCCTGGTCTTCAAAGAAACATGCAGTCTTGCGTTATCCTGATGGAAGATTATGCATCTTCTGTTGACTAATTCTGGACACTTTTTGTCGAGTGCTGCTTTCAGTTGGTCTAAGTGGGAGCAGTACTTGTTGGAATCAATTGTTTGGATTTCCTGAAGGAGCTCATAATAGAGGACTCCCTTCCAGTCCCACCATATACACAACATCACCTTCTTTGGGTGAAAACCGGTCTTTGTTGTGGTTGGTGGTGGTTCATTTCATTTGAGTACTTATCACAGGTTAATTATACCAACTCATTAATTTAATCCTAACAGGATTTCTGTTGGTCCCTTACACATGACAAACTGAACTGAGAGACTGAATAACTTTCCCTAAGTCACAGAGCTTGCACATGGTAGAGCAGAGATTTCAGCCAAGTCTGTCTGGCTGCAAAGAAGTTGAGAGGCAGCATAGTGTCCTGTGTACAAGGGCTGGAAGCAAATGACCTGGGTTCAAATCCTGACCCTGCCGTGTAGTGTCTTCTTCTTGCTAGGCGCATTACTTCTCTGAACCTTGCTTTCTTCGTGTATATAATGGGGATCAGAGTACTACAGGACCTACCTCATAGGATTATGTAGACGGTTAAATGAAAGTGAAATACATGTAAAGCATTGAGAACAGTGCCTGATGCTTTAGTAAGCCTGCGATAAATGTTGCTACTAATACTGTTATTGTTATCATGATTACTTTGTCCACCCCACGGTCTGTCTTCACAGGTTAGAAAAGAATGTTAGTAGTCAGCAGAAAAGAAGAGCTTAGAGACAGACAGACAGCAGAGCCCCTCTGAACTTCCCTAAAGTTCCCCTAGAAGGCCCTCCTGCATATGATGTGATCTGTGGTCTGATTCTTGCCCTGGGAAGCCCATCTCTGTGGGCTTTTTGGATTTTAATGTTTTACTGATCTGATCATTTTCTGTCTGGGTTGTATGTGTTAACAGGTATGAGACATCTCTACTGGATTTGGTTCAATCTCTGAGTCCCAAGACTGCTTCCAAACCACGGCCCCATCGCTCCAGAGAAGCTGGGTCATGGCATCACAGTACTTGCCTACTCAGTCCTCTGAAATCAACCTGGAACAAGACCGGGGCAGGCAGGACCCCTGAAGACCTGGAGGAGGATCAAATTCTGGAAGATATCTTTTTCATTTGACACTGAAGCACATGCTGCAAAATTTCCGTCAGAAATGAGTGGGTGTTTTTATATACTGATCCAGGATTTTTAATTATTTGACTGCAACGTAATTGTGTCTCTCCTTTCACAGGGAGGGACCTATCTCACTAGCATCCTGTTACGTGTCGAATATAGAAATCATTCTAACAACCCAGGGTGTTTCTGATCAGACCAATCAGTAGACAACACATTAAGGATGGATGGGGGTGGAGGACAGTAGCTTTTCTATGCCAAGCAGAGATTAGAACATTAACATGGGACACTTTCTGCATGGCAGAGGCCTTTGCATACTCAGCCTCATTCAAGAGTGTTTCCTTCTCAATATTTTGCTGGAAAAGGTTGGCTCTCTTTTGTACACAAGGAAAACCTTTCCATTGAGAGATCCCTCTAGTTTAAACGTAGCCCCTTTGTAACATAAGCAATTTCAGAAAGATAGACCCTTTTACCTCTCCACCCTGTTCTCTTACCACCTACCTCTTTCTAAGTCAGTCAGTTAATTCAGAGGTTAGAGTTGGTGGTGCCTCTCCCATCACAAGCAACACTGAGGGCCAATTGTGAGTCAGTCTCAGCAGTCATCAGCCTGGCCGCTGCCCACCCTATAACCAAAAGGGCTTAATGAGCTAGAGGGAGGCCCTCCCAACCCTTAGAAATCAGCATGAGATTGCACAAGCGAGTACTGCCCTAGGGGAGGCACTGGCCTGAAATGCTTATCCTATGGTCGGCCATTTCCCAGGGTAAATAAGAGCACTCTCTCAGTATTTTTTCTTGCCCCAAGTGTCTGTTTTACTCACCCTGGTGAACTTCCCATCAGCTGCTACAGGCTGACAGACTTCCCCTGGCCTCCCTTCTCTCCCCATGTGGAGTCAAGGCCCTGATTGACCAGGCCTTGCGTGCTCTGCTCAAGACCACTGTCTCATGGCCCCAAAGAACCACCTCCACTTGCCAGATAATGTTCCACCACCCCACGCAGAGTCTCCCCCTTTCTCCCACTAGGCCTCACAGAGAAAGCCTGTGGAAGAAGTGCACTCGAAACGTACTCTCTCTGCTCTCCCGTTCGGCAGGGCACTTGAGATGGGTCCCTCAGCTTACAGTGGACTCTAGAGGCGTCTCAAGCTTATGGGCAGTATGATGAGCCTGGTAGAGCCAGTGAGTTTAACACTTGCCAGTCATTGGAAGCCAGGGGAAGATATGCATCACTTGATGACTTTATTTGGTGTGGAGCGTGTTGCTTTTTCTCTCTCCCTTTCGCCAGCCCCTGGCCTGTCAGTCATTATTGGTAGCTAACGTCAGACCATGCAGGGCAGCCGGCACTTAGTGAGACTGCACGGCTTCCCTGAAGTCTTTATCAAAACTAGATTACTTCAGCCTACAAGAGCTTTCTGGAGCAACTTCCTTGTCTGGGTAAATCCACATCTCATTGTCTCTTCAGACTGAGGCCCTGTCACCTCTGCCCAACCTTCCTTCACTTGGGTCCTTTTGTTCTTTGGAGGAGAGAAGAATATAGCCTACCAATACCATATTCTTTTTTTTTTTTTAATCTTTATTGGGGTATAATTGCTTTACAATGGTGTGTTAGTTTCTGCTTTATAACAAAATGAATCAGTTATACATATACATATGTTCCCATATCTCTTCCCTCTTGCGTCTCCCTCCCTCCCACCCTCCCTATCCCACCCCTCCAGGCGGTCACAAAGCACCGAGCCGATATCCCTGTGCTATGTGGCTGCTTCCCACTAGCTATCTACCTTACGTTTGTTAGTGTATATATGTCCATGCTATATTCTTAATCTGAGGTAGATATCAGGTCAGGACAAACCAGTTGTAGTCATTCAGTTGAAAGGTTGAAAATTATTGCAGATTACAGTTTCCTCTTACAGTTCACCCCTAAGAAAGCAACTGAATCAGTTTCATCCCATTCCAGAAGCCTTTGGAAAATAGAGCTTTCTTTGGTGTGGCCAAAAACTGGGTGAAAACAGACGGAGAGCCCTTGACCATTTTCTCAGTTAAAGTTAGGTTTCCAGAGCTACCTTTTCCTTGCCCCGCGTGTCATGACCACCTTAAGTACCCCCAGCTCCCTCAGATCATCCATAATCACACTTTCCTATTCTGGACACCAGTGCCCTTACTGCTCTCTGGAGTAAGAGGATGCCAGAAAGACCAAGAAAAGGATTGTGATTTCTTCAAGAAGCTTGTTTGCCTTAGAACAATCAAACAGGACCTAAAGTAAAGGCTTTGGGGGGTCGCAAGCCACAAGATGGAGTTTAATTGCTTCTCCTGAATGAGCAATTTGGAAGAGCAAAGATGGATTTTCAGCAGAGCATCAATCAACCTATTTTTCATATGCCACATTCCCTGCCCCCGCCAGTTGCCTTTCTCTATCCTGTAGGCATTTTCTGGTCGTCAGGGCAATAGGATGTGAATTTGTGTCTAGTCTAACATCTTCATTATGAATTGAACAATATATGTTAACATTTTAATCTGTGTCTCACTTTGAGATCTATATATATGTATTAAAGGTTGTTTTAGAGCCTCGAGGCTTTTGTGGAGCCTAGAGGCTTGACCTAATTGAAGACTAACCTACCAAGGGAGAGGGCCTGGCACACAGGAATCTGCCTTTCCTCCCTGTTAAGCGCTCCCAACAGTGAATGGCTGTAATGCGCTTGCCCAGCCTCCAGCCATTTCCCCAAAGCAAGACGGGACACGTGTTGGCGATGCTGCAGGTTGTGTTACCACATCGCCTACCCTGCTTCCCACTGTTCTGGGAGAGAAAGACCAATCAGTGTTTACAAAACGGGGCAGGACAAACGCCCATGGAAGCTCCTTAAGCAGGGCCCAAAGTGCTTGATGTAGAAGACCAAAGTCAGGCAAGGAGAAGCTTTCTCTGACAGCCGCCCTTCCAGGAGGCACATTTGTGTTTACAAACCTGACCTCCGTGAGGGGAATTGTCCAGAGCTCCCCAAATGTCATGGGGATGGAGGGACTCTCTCCTCCCCCAGAGCCATTCCTTCCTCTTGGCGCTGTTTTCAGCACCATTGTTCACATGAGAGATTTGCTGGTCAGAAACTCTGGGGAGGGAACAGGCCTAAAGGAGCAGAGCTGGACGAAGTCTGACGTCATAGCCAATGTTTCAGTGGCTGTTTTCCCCATGTGTTGTTTTTTTTTTGTTTTTTTTTTTTGCGGTACGCGGGCCTCTCACTGTTGTGGCCTCTCCCGTTGCGGAGCACAGGCTCTGGATGCGCAGGCTCAGCGGCCACAGCTCACGGGGCCCAGCCGCTCTGTGACATGTGGGATCTTCCCGGACCAGGGCATGAACCCGTGTCCTCTGCATCGGCAGGCGGACTCTCAACCACTGCGCCACCAGGGAAGCCCTCCCCATGTGGTTTGGATATTGAATTGTTCCTTGAACATCCCCCATCGGATAAGTGGAGTATAGCTTGAAAGCAAGAGAAGAGCCTCAGGTTATCAAAATGTTACTTCTCTCAGTATTTGTTAAAACAACAGGAACCTATGGTCAGTTGAAAGAAAGGAAGTAGTTTGCCACGTCCTACATGGCTGAGTCCGGTTCACTCCCATCACACGAACACCAAGCCTCCTCTAGGTTGTGTGGTCACTAGAATGGGAGGTTCCATCTATCCACACCTCTGAGTCCCTTCTTTGTGCTTTTCCCAAAAACTGCTTAGCAATGAAATGTCTCGGCACTTTGACACAGGAAAAATAGTGCTGCCTAGTTGGCTTTCAGTGCTGGGAGAACACAGGCGAGGGCTTGGGTACCTGAAATGCCCAGTTCTGAGATCACCGAGACAGCCAGTTCTGTGGATTCAACCAAGACAGGCAGAGACCCTGTCCTGCCCCTGCTCCCGCAGTCAGCCTGACACCTTCCCCTGAGCCAGGAGGCTTTGCAGCTCCCCTCAGAGACAGAGGTGGCAAGGACAAAATCACTCAGCTGGCTCCCAAGCTGAAAATGAGCTAAGTAATCGTTGCCCCGATTGTAATAAGATAACCCTTGAGTCTAGGAACAAAGCTAGAGATGAGTAGGGTGAGGGTGACACCCTGGTCCTCAGAGGAAGAATAACCTGGCAGCCAGAGAGCCAGGTTCATAAATGAGTAGCCAGCTACACAGTTCCTCAGAGCTTCTCAGAGTTGCTATTCAAAGTGGATTGTTCCTGAGCCCCTTGGGCTCCACTGTTCCATTTAGGACTGGGACTTTCTACCCTCTCAGGCTTCAGCTCCATAGCTGTTCTCCCTCCCATCCACCTCCACCACATTCACACTCAGAATTGAGTGAGCACCTAGAAAATGCTCAGGGCCTTTTCTACCTCCACTCCTTACTGCCCCCCCCCCATAATCCCATCACCTTCCAGAGTCACAGAATTCTGTGGCTGGATTGGACCTTAGAGCCCATGGAATCCATCACTTTCATTTTACAGATGAAGAAAGTTCAGAGAAAGGTGAGCTCTCATCCTGTCAGTGGCCAGTCTGGCTGCCAAGATGTTACCCTCCCCACTGCAGGGCATCACTACCTTGATCTGGTGTTCCAAGATGAACATTTTTAAGAATCTCAACTAGGACTGAACATTCTACCACCATCTGTTAGAAGTGAGCTCTCACAAACCACTCGGGCCAAGGGGGCAAAAATGCAGCGTGTCCATTCCTCGGGGGGTTTAGGTCAGTAAACCTCAAGTGCCACCGTCTGGAGCTGCTTTCCGTTTGTGGAGGCGGAGGCCATGGGAAGGCTGTCTCAAGAAACATCCCTGGGAAAAAGGTAAACCTCTCCAGGTGGCATAATGGACATCACTGTCTTCTTAAATAATACAGGCTGTTACAGCCCTAGTTAAGACTTCTTCTTAAGACAGTGGCCAAAATTAGGGTGAGGCACATCTTCAACTGGTAGGGGAGGTGGCTAGTAAAACCAGTAGGAATGACCTATATCATATGTTGCCAGTAGGGCTACCGCTTTGACCGTGACTTGCCAGAACCCAAGGCTTGTCTTCGTCAGTGCTGTTGGCCAGTTGAGTTGCTCCTCTGGGCCCAGCATTGTGTTAGATGTTGTTGATCCCACTAAGGAAGAGGTTAACAGCACAAGCTGTGGAACTCAGTAGACCTTATACAAATCTCAGTTACACTGCTTCCTAGCTGAATAATCTTAGGCAATATATGAACCACACTAAACCTAAATTTCTTAATCTGTAAAATTGGGATGATAACGCATACATCATAGGATGGTTGTAAGGGTGAAATTCAGTGAAATAATGTGTGTGAAGGGCCTAGGAATAGTACCTGGCACATACAAAGTGTTCCACTAATGGTAGCTATCATTATTATCATTTACGTCTCAGTTACCTTACAGGCTAGATAGAAGACAAAGCTTTGTACTTCAAATTTTTAACAATAATAAAACAGAAGCCATCACAGTATGTCTTCCAGCAACAGGTAGGAAGCTGTAAACACTATGGTTTCAGAGAGCAAATTGCTGGGCTGAGTTTACTTAGGATTTGTGGGAGAAGGAGTGAAAGGAGGGAGATTTGACCTAGGATTTGGAGTAGCTTAGAGTATCTAAGATGGATGGAGAGTGGGGAAGGACTTGGGGGGTGGGAAAGTGCAGAAGTTGAGTGTTCATTGGCAAGAAAGCTCAAGATGTGTTTTGAAAGAATGGTGAGGAGATCACAGCTAGTAGGTGAGGTTCCACAAGAGAAGGCATCGACCTACACCGAGAGAAATATGCTGGGTCCAAATTATGAAGAATGTTAAATGTCAGGCAGTGGAGTTCCATCCTTCAAGCAACAAAATCCGTAAACTATTTTGGAATTACTTGTTTAGAAATATCTACCTTGCAGTAGTGTCAGGCTCTATCAGAGGGGATGGGATAAGGTTGGGAAGGAAACATCTACTGTGTGCCTACTAAATGTTGAGCAAGGTCCATAGATACCTTATTTCATTTAATCCACACAGCAACCCCAAAACATAGGTGGCAGTATCCCCCTGTTAGAGGTAAGGAAACTGATCTTGGAGAGGCTAGGTGTTGGGCCTCAGCTGCTAAATGGCAGAGCTAGTAAGTGGCCTGGAGACTGGAGCTGTCTAGTTCCACAGCTGTGCTCTTTCTACTGTACAAGCCTTCCTCTAGCCTAAGCGGGTGGCACTTTAGGCAGAGACACCAATTGTTACAAAGCTGTTGCCATAGGTCAGGTGAGGTGTTGAGAGATTGCCACCCCTCGTCCGCAGGACTGGATAGAAGGGTGTAGAGTTGATACACCGCTACCATCAGGCTTGCTAATACCTCCTCCCAAGTGTGGACCTTGTGACGACCCACCCAAAGGAGAGGTAGGGGCTGCAGATCAGACAACCTAGGATCCACGTCACATGCCCGGGACTGAGTTGGAAAGAAAGACCTCGAATGCAGCGCTTAGATCAGCCTTGCTTCAGTTGAGAATGTGCACCAAAAGTCAGATTGCCACTGGCTGAAAAGATAAATAATAGAGCATCGAGGAGGGAGCGATGAGCAGGAGATACGGAAAGAAGTCAGAAATTGCTCCAGTGGAGCTCCCTTCACGGAAGCAGTAGACAGGAGGGTTGATAAGGTGCTAAACCCCAGTAGTGTCAAAGGGGAAGATCTTAAAGGAAAGTAAGAAATGTCCATGAACCCTCATACCCTGCTGGTGAGAATGTGAAATGGTACAGCTGCCTTGGAAAACAGTCTGTAATTTCCTCAAAAAGTTAAACATAAAGTTACCACATGGGGGCTTCCCTGGTGGCGCAGTGGTTGAGAGTCCGCCTGCCGATCCAGGGGACACAGGTTCATGCCCCGGTCCGGGAAGATCCCACGTGCCGCGGAGCGGCTGGGCCCGTGAGCCATGGCCGCTGAGCCTGCGCGTCCGGAGCCTGTGCTCCGCAACGGGAGAGGCCACAACAGTGAGAGGCCCGCGTACCGCAAAAAAAAAAAAAAAAAAGTTACCATATGACCAGCAATTTCACTCGCAGGTGAATACCCAAGAGAAATAAAAGTATATGTCCACACAAAAACTTTTGCATGGATATTCATAGCAGCATTACTCATAATAACCAAAAGGTGGAAACAACCCAAATGTCTATTAGCTGATTAATGGATAAACAAAATGTAGCATATAGACACAGTGGAATATTTGGCAATAAAAAGGAATGAAGTATGTCCTACAACATGAATCATGCTAAGTGAAAGAAGCCAGTCGCAAAAGACCACACGTGGTATGATTTCATTTATATGAAATGTCCAGATAGGCACATCTACAGGGACAGAGAGTCTATTAATGGTTGCCTAGGGCAGGGGTAAATAGGGGTAATGGAGAGTGACTGCTAAAGAGTATGGGGTTTCTCTTTGGGGTGATGACAATGTTCTAAAAATTGATTGTGGTGATGGTTGCATAACTGTGAATATACTAAAGACCACTGAACTGTACCCTTCAAATTGGTACATTGTATGGTATGTGAATTAGATCTCATAAAGCTATCACAAAAGAAGTGTCTATGGGCATTGGTTGCTGGCCAGCCAAGGAGTGCTGGAAAGTCAAGAGTAAACACCTGATCACTATGGCTCTGAACTGAGCTTGGGTGAAGCCATTTTGCAAGGTGTTAGGGGAGAGTGAGTCCAGGACCGCTTATCTTAGAAATCAGCCTGTGAAAGGAAGGCGAGACCAGAATGGTTGATGGAAGTGAAAGTTCGGGCTGGCTACAGGGCACTCTTCCAACTTGGTGGGGGCCTCCCCTTGATTCCCAGCCTGGTCGCCACAGGGGTTACCAGTAATCCGTGAGCAGTTTTCATGATTTTAGAAAGACTGATGGAAACCTTGCATGTCTGTGGAGAAAAGCTGCACAGGCCAACTGTAACATTACTTCTTTATGTTCAACTGGAAATCACTCTATCAAGTTGTGATGACCTCAGTTATTGGGGCGGGGGGGGTCACCTCTGATTTGTTGGCATATCTATATGCACAACACGTTAATCTGTGCTTAATAAAAACGGGCAGATAAATCTATATATGCGTTCCAGGAAACAGATCGTTTCCCAACGTACATGGGGGTATCATCAAAGGGGCTCCTTGGAGATGCAAAAATCAGGGACTACTTTCAACAAACAAAGGGGAGAACAAAGCCATGGATAGGAAGAAATAGAGATGGGGAACAAAAATAACGTCACTGTAGGGTGATGACGTGGGAGGGACAGAATGAGCCAGGAAAGACGGATGGAAACCCAGACCCTGCCCCAGAAAGGGAGGAATAAATACAGAACATCAGGCATGTGAGTAGAGGCCGATGGGTGCCAGGAAAACATCAGAAACTCACAAAGCACTTACTGGGCACCAGACCCTGGGCTGGCCCTGTGTGTCTTATTCAATCCTTATGAGACGGGGCCTCCTTTCATACTTAAAAAAAAAAAAATCATTTCATTATATGGGGTTTTTCTTGTGAGCCACCTCAAATCCTTTATGGAATGAGGCTAGGCTACATCGATGCACACCTAAAATCTGAGGGTGATATCTTTGGCACCAATAATGAAAGACTTAACCAAGACTTAACCAAGGTCATCCGCTAGACCATTCCAAATGAATGGAATTCAGACTCAGAAACTGGGGTTTGGGAGGGTCATTTCTCACTCCTTCCGTTCTCCTCCCCTCAGCCTCCAAGTAGCACCAAGTCCTCCTACTTCTCAGCCTGCCCACTGCTCTCTCTCTGTCTCTGCTGACGCTTCTCTAGTACAACAGTCTCTTCACTGACCTTCCTGTGAGGTGGCCTGGATTCATCCTTCAGTATGTGACCTCACCTCGCTCTGCCTCACTCTTAGCTTTAAATGGAGACCATAACAGAACCTACCTCACAGGGTTACTGTGAAGGTTAAATGAACTGTGTGAAGGGTGCTCAGCAGAGAATAAATCAGCGTTCAATAGGGGTTACCTGTTATTACCATTCTCCAGAAAACTACCAGGGTCGTCATTATGTCACACCCCGGCTTAGCATGTTAGGTAGTTTCCCATTGCCCTTAAGAGAGAGCTTGGATTTCCGAGCGCAGTGCACAGGCTCCACTGCAGTCTGGAGACCTCCAGCCCCTTTTTCCTGCTTTCTTTCTCTTGACTTCTGTCCTCCAACCACCATGAACTTCTCTTAGTTCCTAAAGGCACTGTAATGTTCGTTTCCTGTCTTATGAGCTCTTTTAGCCCTTTGTGCATCCTTTATCCCTTTGCACACAGTAACATTTACTGTGCTGGGTTACCTATATATCTGATTCCTCCTTTAGACTATACAGTCAGACTAAGTTGTCGGTCTCATTTATCACTAACTCCCCAGAGCTTAGCATGGTTCCTGGCACATTGCAGGCTCTCATTCATTGTTTATCAGACGGATGGATAGGTAAGGTGCATGGGAGGAAGGGAGGGAGGGAGGGAAGAAATGAAACAGAGCTGTGTTTCCAAAGTCCAGCACTCTTGGCACTATTCCAGGCTGCTTGCAAGTCTCTCATGAGGAAGAGAGGACCGTGCTGAAAAGCCTGGGGGAGAGTGGGGCTTGGGACGCCTCCACTGCGTCCCCACACTGACTAGGCTTTTCTTTCCGAAACAAATCTGAGATTTGTAACTTCCCTGCCTAAAATCCAAGGACTCAGCAGTGCTTTCGGGCAAGGAGCACACGCCTGAGAGGGACGTCCCAGGCTCCCCGCGCCTGGCCCACATCCCCCTCCCCTGCACTGCCCTCCCTTCGTTCTGCTTCCCTGGCACCTCACAGCCTTTGGTGTCTCCGGAAGGTGCGCCGCTCTTTCCTGCCTGCGTGGCTTTTGCAGGCCCTTCCTTTGGGATGAATCTTCCCAGAGCCAGCTCCAGTGTCATCGCTGCCATGTTCTCCTCTCCGCCCCCCTCCCCCAGACATCAGTATCAGCTCTTCTCTGGGCTCCAACAATACCCTGTAGAGCCCTTCTGTGACAGCCCACCTCAAACTGTGCTGCACTGTTTTGTGCACTGTTTGTCCTCCCTATTAGAATGTTAAGTGTCTAAATACAGCATATATTGACCTTGGAATCAACCCAGCCTTACCACTTGAGAGCTGTGTACATTTAAGCAAGTTACTCATACCCATTAAGCCTCAGGTATAATAACTTAGAAAATTATTTGCAAAAATGGAGATAATATCCCTACCTTACAAGTTTGGGACCTGGCATGCTGACCTAGCCCTGGAAACTAGCCCAGAGGAAAGCCAGAATGACGAGGCCAAAGCGTCCAGGAAAGTAGGGCAGGCAGGGCGACCAGTGGGGCCAGAGGAGGCTCTGAGAGGGGCTCCTTGGAACAGGAGGAACCAGAGGCCCAGGAGGGAAGCGCAGGGCTGCGTTTGTGAGGAGTTGAAGAGGTGATTGGCCAGAAGACCAGGCCCCGTCTGAGGTCTGGGCAGCGTGTGGCGCTGGCCTCTCCCGCCCCTTCCTCCGCAGCCGACGGCTGGCGGCCTTGGCAGGCGCCGCCCTGGCACCGGCACGCAGACCACGGCCCACGGCCTGACGGCTGCGGGGATGCCCAGGGCCCACTGTCCTTCACCTGTGCAGCAGTTATAAACTCTGGTTTTCCCCCTCGTTGTCCCTCTCTTCCCCATACTTGAGCCACTTCAAGCTCTGCGGTGGGCTTGTCTGGTGCTGAGAGGAGGGGCTGCAGGAAGGGGAGTTTGCTCTCCTGCCTCTTGTGGCTGCCGGTTGAGACAGGATGGGCTTCGGCCCCAGTGGGTGGTGTTCACCCACCGGCTGGAAGTGATTTAAGCTTGCTGGATTTATATAACACTGAGGAATGGTAAACTGTGTAAATTTGCTATGTTTTCCAGGGAAAGTTATTTATGGAGGGGCATTTTTAACTCAAGTGCAGGAGTGTTAAATCATTATAATAAATTCATGCTATTCAGACTTTCTTACATTGTAATAAATTTTTTCTAAGCATGAATGAGGAGATCCATGATTCCTCTAATATACCATTGTGTATTTCTTCTCAAAATGACACAGCTTACTATATCAACTTGGAGAATAATAGAAGATTTACTGAGTTGGAGAAAAAAGAAAGTTGAGTAGCAATGAGTCTGAGAAGGGACTTGAGAGCGTGACCCCCAAGCAGAACTTCTCCCCGCCTCTCTGCTTGCTTCTCACCCGACAGGAAGGGCAGCACGTGCGGCCGCAGCCCGAGAGGGCCTGGCTAGGGTCACCTCCCTGAAATCTGCCAGCTGAGCCTCTGAACGGAGAAATGCGGCCAGGGACTCCAGCGGCCTTCTGTTCTGTCCTGTCCAGGGGGCGGTGTTAGAGTGGGGCTCTATTAGAAATGAAAACTCTCTCTTCCCATGATGTGAAATCCCTTCCAAAAGCATTAGTCTGGCTAGAGAGCTGCCCTGCGTACAGCCCTCTCTCATTACCTGTCTCACCTCCCTCCTCACTTGGCTGGACCAGAGGATTCACAGTTTTCATCAGATTCTCAAAGGAATCTGTAATCCAAAGAGTTCAGGAATCACTGGTCTTCAGGAAACTCTAAAGCATCTTTGAACTGTCCACTAGGTACAGACAAAGTCCAGTGATGTGGTTCCTGGCCTCCAGCAGCACCCAGGAACTGTGTCGAGCTGCAATTAAAGTGCCCAGAAGTCGGCGCAGCCCCAGAGGCCTGAACGGTAGCCCCTAGGAGGGGGACTTCAATCAGAATTTCCTGGAAGATAAGATATTGTTGCTGGGCCAGGGCAGGAAGGAAGGAAGGAAGGAAGGTGCCCCAGACAGAGGAACACTGTGTCAAAGGCATGGAGACAGGGACCCCAAGATGAATGAGCTCATTGCTAGGCCTAGTGTTTAAACTTGGAGAGCAGCAGGGCCCAGTGGAAAGAGAACTGTGTAGACTCCGTTACTCAGCAACAGTTTTCCAGTTTACCTAGTGCTCCATCAGAGGCTGAGGTTCAGGTCCTTGCTGTGCCACCGTAGCTGTGTGACATGTGCAAGTCCCTTCACCAGTGCAAACTCAGTGCCTCTACCTGCCAAATGTAGGGCAGCACACTCGTGCACGGCTGGCCCACAGACGACATGGGGATGCGGCGAAAGGATGCTCAGGCATCTGCTGAGTAAACCACTGAGAAGCACTTTCTACATATCGGGTGCTTTTGTCATTTATCTGAAGGCTGGCAAGGGGCAGCGGGCCCCTTCGGAGCACGGAGAACTGCGGGTTCCATGGCAGCCAGGCAAACCTAGGATGGCCAGCCCCCCACCGTCTTGCTTACCTGCTGCAGGTCCCCACCTCACTGATGCTCCCAGCCCCCCCTCCTTGGTCTCCAGCAGGGAAGCACACTGCACACCTGCCTACTTCAGAATACTGTTTACCTCGATCTCTCCCCTCAGCCTGGGGGTCGGGACTGTGCTCTCATCACCTCATACCCTATGCAGCGTCCTGGCCACCTCTGCTTCCACAGCCCTGACTCTCCAGACCCCAGCCTTCAGAGCTGTCTGGAACAGACAGAGTCAAGAGTTGTTCTAGAGGGGTCCCTGGGGCTGCGGTCCGCCCGCCTCCATAAGGGCGCCTGTGAGCGGCTCGCAGCCCTTCCCTCTCCGCCCGTCTCCACTCTCTGCCCGTCTCCACTCTCCACCCGTCTCCACTCTCCACCTCTAGTATTTTCAAATCTGTCCCGTCTCCCTTCAGAACTGAAGATGATGTTGTTTTCTTGTTTTGCTAGTCAGGCTGCTCCTGGGGATGAGGGTGGGAGTAGGCACCCCCAGGAGCCAGGGCTGGCTAGTGTTTTCTCAGTGACCTACAGGCAGGAGCCACAGTGGCCCTATCAGGCGGGCCGTGACACCAGCTGCTCATGTCCATGTCGGAGGGCTTCTCCTTTCAGATCCCCAGGACGTTTCCAGGGGAAGAAGGGGTGGGAGGGGTGCTGGTCCCTGGAGCACCCTGTCCAAACGGCTGACAACTGTCCCCAGGCTGGCCCAGCTAATGCTCAAACTGGCCACATTTTTTTTTTCAGACATTTAATTTTGAAGTCAGACCTACAGAAAAGTTTTAGAAATAATACAAAGAACTCCTGTACACCCTTCACCCGTATTCCCCGGTGTTAACATTTTAACTCATTTGCTTTATCATTCACTCTTTCTCACACATATATAAACGAACACACGTATTATTACTTTTCTTCTGAAATATTTGAGAGTAAATTGCAGACATAATACTCTTCTTTCTCCTAATAATTCAGTATGTATTTCCTAAAAACAAGGACATCCTCTTGCATACCCACAGGACCATGATTGAAATCAGGAAATGAACATTAATAGAGCACTAGTATCTAATCTACAGACCATATTTAAATTTTTCCAACTTTCCTTTTTAACTTTTTAATTTCCTTCCCTCAAATATCCTTTTCGACAAAAGAAAAATAAAATCTAGCCAGGATCGAATCTGCGATCATAAATTGCATTAGTCGTCAAAATGGCTATCGTCAAAAAATCCACAAACAATAAATGCTGGAAAGGGTGTGGAGAGAAGGCAACCCTCCTACACTGTTGATGGGAGTGTAAGTTGGTACAGCCACTATGGAGAACTAAAAATAGAGCTACCATACGACCCTGTAATCCCACTCCTGGGCATATATCCAGAGAAAACCATAATTCAAAAGGATACATGCACCGCACATGCCAAGACTTGGAAGCAACCTAAATGTCCGTTGACAGAGGAATGAATAAAGAAGATGTGGTACACATATACAATGGAATATTACTCAGCCATAAAAAAGAATGAAATAATGCCATTTGTAGCAACATGGATGGACCTAGAGATTGTCATACTGAGCGAAGTAAGTCAGAAAGAGAAAGAAATATCGTATAATAACACTTATATGTGGAATCTAAAAAGAAATGATACAAATGAACGTATTTACAACACAGAAACTTACTCACAGACTTAGAGAATGAACTTATGATTACCGAGGGGGAAGGGGGAAGGGAAGGGATAGTTACCGGGAGTTTGGGATTGACATGTACACACTGCTATATTTAAAAAGGATAACCAACAAGGACCTACTGCATAGCACAGGGAACTCTGCTCAATGTCGTGTGGCAGCTTGGATGGGAGGGGAGTCTGGGGGAGAATGGATACATGTATATGTATGGCTGGGTGACTTTGCTGTACACCTGAAACTATCACATTGTTAATCAACTATACTCCAATATAAAATAAAAACCTAAAGAAAAAAAGTTGTATTTAGTCATCATGTCTCTTTAGATGAGTACAAACCACTTATTTTGTAGGATGTTCCCCAATTTGGGTTTGTTTATTTTCTTATGGCCAAATTCAGCTGTGCATTTTCAGCAAGAATAGGTAATGTGTGTCCTTCTCAGTGATTATACCAGGAGGCCCATGATGGCTGTTTCCTTCATTCCAGGTGATATTAACTTTGATCACCAGGTTAAAGCGATGTCTGCCAGGTTACTCCACTGTAAAATCACTACCTTTCCCTGTGTAATTTATAAGGATCTTGTGTGTGTGTCAGGAGGGGGTTACTTGAGACTATGTAAATACCATGTCTCATCTACCTTTGACCCACGAGTTTCAGCATGCATTGAGGACGACTGGGCACATTCCATTTAAGTCCGTAGTCTTCTGCTGTGTTCCCACTGCCCTCTTTGACCATCCCAGCACTAGGAGACAGGCTGGAAAAGGAGACAATGCTTATCCTCAGGGCCTTCAGCTAGGAGGGAGCTACACACTCAGAACAACGGAGAACAGTGTGAACAAGGGCCCAGTGAAGTGGTCCCCACTCTGAGGGCAACAGGAAGTCAGAAAATAGGTGCTCAGTTTGAGTTGGAGCCCCCCTGGAGCAGATGGACCCTGAACTAAGGGCAGGAGAATTTGAATGGTCAGAAACTTGGGAAAACAGGAGAATCTGTGTCCTAAGCCATCTTTGAGGGCCCCGGTAGGACCCTCATCCCAGGAGGACCCTTGTCATCCCGGGAGCTCCCCGGGTACTGAGAAGACCAGGATTTCTTCTGATTTCTGGTCAGAGTTTGGGCAAGGTAGGGCAGAGGGGCCTTGCCGAGAGGGTGCAGGCGCTGGGTGCTCCAGAAGGGGCTCACGAGAGGCAGTCTCCCAACCCTGCACCTCTTCTCGTCCATTCAGCAAACATCATCGGGCATCGGCTCTGTGCTGGGCACTGAGTTCGGTGCTAAAAGTACAAAATGCTCTCAGGTGGTTCTTGATTAAAGAGGATGCCTCAAGCCCAGAGGCCTCTCCAGGTCACCCTGCACTCGGGACAAGGTAGCAAGTGTCATCTGCCAGTCGAGAGTGGAATAGAGGGGTGGGTAAAGCACTGCTCATCCAGGTGCTCAGTTCCCTCATCCAGGTGACTCTCATCTCGAGAGCTTGACTGAGGGCATTCGGGGCATCCCTCCTCTGCCCTCCCTCTTCTCCCTCCTGGCACTTAGCAGAGAGCTCTGGGCACATGGGCGCTGTGCCGAATCCTTGAGACCTCACTTTGCAGAGGAGGAAACTGAGGCACAGGGGTCTGAGGCTTTCCAGGCCAGTCCCGCCTCCACTCTCCTGTCCTGTAGTTAGGCTGTGCGTCTTTGTCTGAGGCTTGGAAATACAGCCAGTAAGAGGCTTCCAAGTGAAGGGTTCTTACACTTGTGTCTTGGAACGGTAGCCCCCTCCAGAGTAATACAGTGATTACAAGCGTGGAACCTCCTATCGGGGACCAGGGCTCAAACCCCAGCTCTGCCAAACCATGTGACTTCCAGCACATCACTAAGCCCGCCTATAATACAGGGTCAAGGCTTCCCTTTAGTTTTTCTTTTTTAAACATCTTTATTGGAGCATAATTGCTTTACAATGGTGTATTAGTTTCTGCTTTATAACAGAGTGAATCAGTTATACATATACATATGTTCCCATATCTCTTTCCTCTTGCGTCTCCCCCCCTCCCACCCTCCCTATCCCACCCCTCCAGGTAGACACAAAGTACCGAACTGATCTCCCTCTGCTACGCGGCTGCTTCCCACTAGCTATCTATTTTACGTTTGGTAGTGTATATACGTCCATGCCACTCTCTCACTTCGTCACAGCTTGCCCTTCCCCCTCCCCGTGTCCTCAAGTCCATTCTCTAGTAGGTCTGCGTCTTTATTCCCGTCCTGCCCCTAGGTGCTTCATGACCTTTTTTTTTTTTTTTTTAGATTCCATATATATGTGTTAGCATACGGTATTTGTTTTTCTCTTTCTGACTTACTTCACTCTGTATGACAGACTCTAGGGCCATCCACCTCACCACAAATAACTCAATATCATTTCTTTTTATGGCTGAGTAATATCCCATTGTATATATGTACCACATCTTCTTTATCCATTCATCTGCTGATGGACACTTAGGTTGCTTCCGTGTCCTGGCTATTGTAAATAGTGCTGCAATGCGTATTGTGGTACATGACTCTTTCTGAATTACGGTTTTCTCAGGGTATATGCCCAGTAATGGGATTGCTGAGTCCTATGGTAGTTCTATTTTTAGTTTTGGGTCAAGGCTCCTTGGGAGGGTTAACTGGGATGGTGTCGGTGAAATAGCCGGGACACTGCCTGGGCAATCAGTAATGGAGTCTTTTTAGACAAGGCCCTGTGTCTTCCCCAGCATATTCCCCACCTACCTGAGACATCTTGCACTCCTTCAGGTCTGGGGTCCTTTGCTCCTCCGTGTCCCCCTCCCTTGGGGTCTGTTTAACCCCTGCACACCCTCCAACACTCGGCCCAAGGGTCTCCTCCTCCCCAGCCTGGGCTACTGGGCTTCCCTCCTCGGGGCTACCCTGGGGCCCCTGCGCAATTTATCACATCGTCCTGAAGCTGCCTTCTACCTGTCAGAAAACCCCACGGGAGGGGTGAGCGCAGCTGATTTTTTTTTTTTTTTTTTTTTTTTGCGGTACGCGGACCTCTCACTGTTGTGGCCTCTCCCGTTGCGGAGCACAGGCTCCGGAAGCGCAGGCTCAGCGGCCATGGCTCACGGGCCCAGCCGCTCCGCGGCATGTGGGATCCTCCCGGACCGGGGCACGAGCCCGTGTCCCCTGCATCGGCAGGCGGACTCCCAACCACTGCGCCACCGGGGAAGCCCGAGCGCAGCTGATTTTGCAGTGTGACTTGGGGCAAGTTACTTACCTTCCCCAAGCCTCTGATTGGCCATCTGGCAGCACCCTGCAGGACGGCTCCCGGGAGTAGAGAGCTCACCCACGACACACCCGGCCTTGTGCCCAGAAGGCAGCTGCGTGTGTACGTCGTCATCACTCCACCCCTGGATCCTCACCCCCCAGCTGGCACTTGGTATGTGCACTTGGTTGAGCAGGTGCAGAAACATGTACACCCCCATCCCAAGGTGATGTTCATCAAAAAAGCAGAACTAATTGAGGCCCAAGTCTCACCCAAAGAAAAAGGCCTAAGCACGGGATCCCAGGCCCTGAGCAGGGCTGGAGTGCAGTGGGGCAGGGGGTGGGTCTGTCTGGTGGCCCTCGTGTTAGTTCCCAGGAGCTGCCTGTGCAGAGTGAAAATGCCCCACAGTAGCCTTGCTTCCGAAGCCCCTCTTCAGGGAGCGGAAGGGATGCAGGTTGACAGCACCTGGCTGCGCTGGATTTCCTGCCACCCGCATGCCCACGGCTCCCGGAGCCAGGCCCCAGGAGGAGGTAGGGAGAGAAGGGCAACAGCAAAGATGATTCACGTGGAGATTCTGGAGACGAGAGGAATCTTCATGCCTCAGTTAGTGGAGCGTGGGGCATTCAGGATTGGCTACAATTTCCCCTTGAGTTTTAGTGATGGAGAACGAGTTTGCACTGATCTTAACAATGTGCTTGTAGTTTTTTCCAGAGTTTACCGTGCTGGGGAAAATCGTGCTGACACAGCTCAAAAGGGTTTTGAACTTCAGGTAGCTGCATAAAATGTTAACAAATTCTCCATCTAGTTCAATTTAATTTCCTCTCCTTGTTCATAATAAAAGCTTAACCGGGTCTTTTTTCTGTCTCCCTCCACGTGCTCCCTCTGTCCTCACCAACAGGCGGGGAGGGTCACGTTCAGTAACCTGCACTCCCTCACCTTTAAGAGCTCCGGACCAGCCCAGATAATCAAGGAGAGGAGGGAAGAAAAGGACAGGTACCTAAGTCAGTAGAGGCGATGCCATTCCCTAAAGGTAGAATTGATATTATTGAGGAAAAAAAGTGAGAAGGAGGGAAAGGAGATGGGAGACACAAGAGAAGGGCTGGAGGGGAGCGACTGTGCAGAGAATTTACAACTGAGGGAGACAAAATGCTGACATTAAGAGCAGAGCTCTGCAGACAGACCTGGGCTGGAACCCTGATGCTGGGTCATCTTGGCCAGGACTTAAACCTCTCTGAGCCTGTTTCCTCATCTGTCAAATAGGGATGATAACACCAACCTCAGAGAATTAGATGAGATTATAATTAAGCAGCTCTTAGTGTCTAGCTCAGGGCAAGCACCCCGGCAATGACAGCTCCACCGGGCCTCAGAGGGAAGCACCCAGTTGATTAGTGTGGACTGGACAGTCCCCAGTTCCTCTACTCAGCCAGGGGGTCCTCAGCAGCCTGGGCTCATCTCCTGGGAATCCCACAGGCCAGCTTCAGGCCTGGGCATGGCACTGCCTGGCTCTGGGTCTGCCCCCCGAAAGTGAGGGTGATAGCTGAGTTCCTTACACCAAGGCACACACATCTACACACTAAAGACCAGGATAAACAAGAGCAGCTGGTAACACTGGCTGCCTCTGGAGACAGGAATGGGTGGCTGGATTCAGGGGT
Source organism: Aethalodelphis obliquidens (assembly GCF_003676395.1). NCBI lineage: Eukaryota > Metazoa > Chordata > Mammalia > Artiodactyla > Delphinidae > Aethalodelphis > Aethalodelphis obliquidens. Next base: position 14,836,711 of record NW_020837976.1, read on the forward strand.
GGGAAGAAGACTTTTCATTATATGCTTTTTCATATTTTTTTGAATTTTAAAATATATCAATATGTTACCTATTCCAAAAAATAGATAACACTTTTTAAAAAAATTATTTATTTTTCGCTGCGTTGGGTCTTCGTTGCTGCGCGCGGGCTTTCTCTAGTTGCGGCGAGCAGGGGCTACTGTTCTTTGCGGTGCGCAGGCTTCTCATTGCGGTGGCTTCTCTTGTTGCAGAGCGCAGGCTCGGTAGTTGTGGCGCACGGGCTTAGTTGCTCCGCAGCATGTGGGATCTTCCCGGACCAGGGATGGAAGCCGTGTCCCCTGCATTGGTAGGCGGCTTCTTAACCACTGCGCCACCAGGGAAGCCCCCCCCACAATAGATAGCACTTCTTTTTAAATGCAAAGACCAAACTAACTTGCAGCCTGAGGGCATATGAACCGGGACAGGATGGCTGCAGACAACGACAGCCACAGTGGTGTGGGGAAAGGAAAGGGAAAGGGCAGAGGAGCATCCGCGAATCGGGGTACCTGGGAAGGAGTGTGAGCTGCGAGAGACAGAGGTGTGTGGGTACTTGGGAAGGAGTGTGAGCTGCGAGAGACAGAGGTGTGTGCACCCCAGCATGACAGGCATTCTCTGGGAGTGTCACGGGCTGACTGAACTCAAGAGAAAACGACCGAAAGTGGTCTGGTGTCAAGTTCAAGCTCGTTTCTGTTGGGACGGGAATTGTCAGGGGAATGGAACTAAGGAAAGGGAAGGAAGAAGGGATCAGAGCCTGACCTTCTCATTCTGAGTATCTGCATTATTAAGGAGTTTACAACTCAGAGGACCCTTGGGATGTGGTCTGGCTGTGTCTGTCTCTGTTTACTGCTCACAACTCTTGGGGGCGGGGTGTATTATTATCCCCCTTTTAGAGATAGGAAAATTGAGGCTCAGGGAGGTTAGGTCATTTTGCAAAGTGACACAGAAGGTATATGCATCCCTGACGTCAAAGCCCATGCCTTTTTCACTCTGATACACAGTCTCCAACCCTCCTCCTGGTCTGGGCAAATCCTGGTTAGATGTCCACAGAGGGTGCAAGTAGGGATGGAGACATGCAGAGGCCCCTGAAGAGATGAGGAGCTAGGCTAGCATGAGGGAAGAGAAGTTGGGGTGATAAGGAGGGGCCTGGGGTGATGGCTGTCCACTAAGCAGGCCCTGGGGCATCTGGGAGAGTTGAAGACCAGAGACTGATGGGGGAAGGGGAGCTCTGCAGCAGAGAAAGGAAACCAGAAAGTAAAAAACTTATACTTGCAAATAGTTATCTGAGGGGAAGGGAGTGTTGGCTATCCACTTATTCCAAATGTGCTATTACTTTAAAAGCATTTCCTGAACACCTACCTCTTCGGAACATGCTTTCAGTTGTCTGCAGTTTATTTCCTTCCTTCCTTAACTCATTCATTCCTGCAGGCAATGAATCAACATGGACTGAATACCTGACTGCCTGGAGTGAACAGTCTGTTGAAGGTGGGATGTCAGTGGTGCCTAATAATTGTTTGGGGGCGGATTCCATTTTGGGAGAGAGACAAATGGCACTCACAACCACGTCTGATGCTGTCACCCCGGGTGGGGCTGGGCCTCTGAACTCACTGCCCAGGTGTTGCTTACCCACCTTACCCGGGGGAGGAATGTCCATTTGGCTTTAACCAGATGTAATTCAAACACTGACCCTGCAGACCCCGTGCCAGGAGGAGACGCGTATTTGCCCAGCCCAGGGGCGTTAGAACTTGGAAGGTGGATATTGGACTTGGAGGCACTCGTGTGGGTGGGAGAGCTCTGGGACATTCTGCGTCACTGTACTGGCGCTCTGTGTTCAGGAGAGAGTGGGATCTAGCTCAGAAACACTTTTCTCACATTAACATCAAACAGAAAGGAGGGGGAAAAGGAGAGAAAGAAAGAGAAAAGCAAGAGAGAAGATATGAGTACAAAGGGGTAGATGAAGAGCTGAAAGTCCTTTGAAAGTGCTGCCGGAACAGAGGCTGGAGGGAGGCCTGGCCTCACACCAGGCGCCAGTGCCCACCCATGGATGAGGTTGGGAGAGGCCACAAAGCCCCGCAATTGCCACAGCAAGGGTGCAGCTGCCCGACAGCCCAGAGCCAGGCTGAACACGTCAATGCAGCATCGAAACTGTTGCGGGGAAACTGAGGCATCTACCAATGAAATGGTAACTTCAAAATAATTCACGAGTTGATGTACGTTAAAGTTAAGTGGTGTGTGCACAGGGGTTTGTTTTGCAAGTATCTCTACTTTCCATTATGCTTGAAATAAAAGGTTTATAATAATAAATAAAAAGTCTTTTAAAAATAGGGGAGGGACTTCCCTGGTGGTCCAGTGGTTAAGACTCCACGTTTCCAATGCAGGGGGAATGGGTTTGATCCCTGCTCAGGGAACGAAGATCCCACATGCCACGTGGCATGGCCAAAAGATTAAAAAAAAAAAAAATTTTTTTTAATTTTAAAAAATTAAAAAGAAATAACTAAAAATAGGGGAGCTATGACGGAATCAAACACTTTAGGTAGAACATATCCGGCCCTCCATATCCATGGATGAAGAACCCACGGTTACGGAGGCCCGACTGCACTGCGCCGTTTTGAGCATCTACAGATTTCGGTATCCGCAGGGGTCCTGGAACGAATCCCCTGCAGATTCCAAGGGATGGCTGTACTAGCAGAGAAACAGAAGTCATAGAATATAAGCAGAAATTAATGAGAATCGTGTCTTGAGTTTTCTTAAATAACACTGCAAACCAGGGGTTCTTAACCAGGGGATGACGGACGAGCTGCGGGATCCCTGCACTCCCTGTAATCGTGTGCAAAGTGACCTGAGAGTCTTCAGCAACTTTTCAAGGAACCTATGGCTTCCCCCCAGAGGCTAATAAATTACATTCTCTCTTAAACGCGCTGTGCATATATTAGTCACTTGGTGCGCTGTGCATATATTAGTCACTTGGTGCGTTGTTTTAAATAGAAGGTTTCTTTTATAGAACTGGCGGATTCACATCTGGGCCTTGTGTTTTCATCTCTCAGTCAACCGTGCCTGGAACAGAGCAAAAGAGGCCACCCCCCTGCACAGCCCAGCTCCTTGGGGGCAGCTCCCTGGGCCCCTACTGCCCCTGAGCCCGAGCGGTGGAGGTGGCAGGAGGGCTGTGCCAGAGAGAAGCACAGTGGGGAAGTGGTGACAAAGGCACAGGGGAGGTCTGGGGAGGCCCGTGAGGCTCCCTGGGGCCTGAGAGAGCGACAGGACGCAGTATGGTTGAGGCTGTCATCCTCTGGCAGACTCAGTGCCTTTAGGCGGCAAATGTCCAACAGAAACCACGGTTTTGAATAGTCTGAGGCTCGAAACCCAGAGAACTCCTTAGAAAACACCTTTCTGTTCCTCACAGTGCAGCATAACCCCCAGTGTGACACCCACCCCTTGCAGTGAATTCCTCCAAGAAGTCCAGCCCCTCACAAGCTCCCCAGAACTGGCAGGTTAAGTGTGGGTTATTTTCACATACTTATGAGGGAAGGTCTCATCTTGGTACTGTCTCCAAGTCTGAAGCCAAGACTTGAAGGCTTGCCCTGGGTCCTGATGCATAAAGGTCCTTTCTCCCCAGGCTAACAATTCCACAGGCTAGTGTGGGAAACATGGGATTGGGCCTTGGCCCTGGGAAGCGAGATGGGAGGAGAGGATAGAAGCAGGGTCCGGGTGCTGCTCTGTAGCTGGGGCTCTGCGTGCTGCTCTCCACCAGTCTTCCTGCAGAGAGGACAGGTGGGGCTGAGCCATTCCCCACTTTCTCACGGGAGGACACAGACAGACAGACAAACACCCGGGTGTCCTAGGACTCTCGTCTTCTCCCCACCCCACCACAAGGGTTTTCCAAGGTGAAAGCCCTTGGTGGAAACTGCCCATTCCTAGACCAAGCTGCGAGGCTGGGGCAGGGGCTGTCGTAGGACAGAGTCTGATGAAGGCTTGAGGCTGGCGTGCATGTCTGGGTTCTCACCTCAGGAGGACCTGTTCCCTCCTCTCCACCTCCCCTCCTCCAAGCCCTATTTCACATTCCTCCTCCTTTGGAACCCCCCCCCCCCCCCCCCCCCCCCCAGTACCTTCCTCTCAAACCTCCTGTGGCATTCAGGGTTTGGACATCTCCCTCTGTCTCTGTGTCACGATACAGAGAAGGCGGCACCCCAAGCTCCTCCCACCAGAACTCCGCCTCTGAGGATCATCTAGAACCCACGGTCTTGTCCACCCAGGCACACTGTCAATGCAGTGGGAAGTGCAGGACCAAAAGTGCTGGCTGGCAAGTCTGGGGCTGTGTCCTCACCTTCCTTTACTGCGGGCCCTGCCTCCACTGCCTGCTTCCCCAGCTCCTCGCAGCACTTCGTCCCCACCCCAGCTCCAGTCTGGTGGCTTGCTTTTCCCCCTAGCAGAGAGGAAAGGGGGACTTCTTGTTAGGTTTGGGCACTGTGGCCATCCCTGCCCAGGAACCTAGGGATGGGCTTGCAGTGGAGACTTTCAGAGGCACACACCGGTCGAGAGATTTTCCTAGAGGGTCCAGGAAGCAGACAGCTTCCACGGAGGGAAGGACCAAAGCTGCTTCCAGTGGGCCAGCCCTAGGCCCCAGAGGCACGGCTGGCCAGATTCCATGAACCACAGAGCACCACGGACAAGGCTTTTTTTTTTTTTTAAACTGTGCTTTATTTAGGGCTAAGCTGGAGAAAGCGTCATCCAATAGTTACAGAAGGTTACAAGGAGTTTTAGGGAGTTGAGTGTGAAAAGAGCAGTTGTACTGAACTGCAGCTGTTTTGTTTTTTTCATTTTTTTTTTTTTTACAACATCTGGACATCCTAAAAGGAGCCAAGAAAAAGAAAATTTTAAAAATAATAATTAACCAACAAAATAGAAAGAAAGGAAAGGCAGAAGGCCTGAGAGGAACCAGATAGATGTTCTTCTAAAGCAAAAAAGAAAAAAACATGGTAGGTCCGAGGGCCCCCCAGCCTCCAGATGAACAGGACATCAGTGAGGAGGGCGTCAAGGCGGAAAGCCAAAGCGAGTCCTCCCAACGGTGCAAATAAATTATAATAAATATGTTATACTTTAAAATATATGTGTTCTTAAATAATTCAGTGTTTTTTTCTGATTCTGAGTTTTTTTAAGCAATGTCTTTTTTAACTGCTCTAAAGTCATTTACCAAAGATAAATATCGTGCTTTCATTAAATAGTTTTCCTTGTTTTTTTTTCTCTATCATTACAATTAAAAGTCCTACAAAATATGCAAATTTATTTACAGAAAAACAGAGCCGGCATCATTTAAACATCCCTGTTTTTCAAAATTCCTTGTAAACAGTTTCAGAAATTCTTCAAAGATTGTTTTTTTTTTTTTTTTTCTCTCTCTTGTTTAAGGTTTTTGTGTGTGTGTGTGTTGTTTAGTTGTTTTAAGATGAAAGTTCCCAGGTCTCCCTTGCCCGGAAAGTCTCTGGAGCAAGCATGGAAGGCGAGTGAAGCAGAGGTGTCGAGGGCTTGCGGAGAGCGGGCGAGCGCGCGCAGCTCCCGGAGCGAAGCGAGGCGAGGGCGGAGGCGGCGGCGGGCCTTCCTGCCAGAGGCGCGGCCTCCACCGGAGGTGGGCAGCCAGGGGCCCACAGGTCTGGGCGGGTCCGGCCTGGCCCTCGGGGTCAATGGCATCCAACAGCACTCGCGGGGAGAAGGGATTGATGCTCAGTCTAAACTCTACAAAAGTACAGTCCTACAACATCTGGGATTTTAGCAGTAACGCTAACTTCTATAGGTTTTTTTTTTTTTTTTGCTTTCCTCTAATTTTTCTTCTATTATATAGGTATTTTAAACTTCTCCTTTTTAAAATTCTGTACAACTATTATGATTTTAAGAGGGGGAAGAGTTAGAAGCATTTACAGACTTTTCACAACAATTATCTTGCCTCGTCAGTCCCTTGTTTTCCCCTCCTTTTCTCACACTTCACGGTTAACGAGTTTTCATATTTTGTTACTTTCCCCGAATATCCACCAATTTGTTCGTCTTAACAGCTCCATCCAGACATATAATACAGAAAACCATAGGAAAGTGTCATAGACTTGAATGACAGTAATCAAAGCGCCTCTCAAAGTATCAAAGAACTATTATCTTGCTGTTTTAAAAGCATTGAAGCATTATTTTTCTTTTTTTTTGTTTTTTTGTGTTTTTTTTTTTTTTAATTACATTTTTTCATAGAATCGCTCTAAGCTGTTTCAAGAACAGCCATGAGGCAGGAAGGAGGTTCTCCTCCGTTCCCCCTCTATTTGACCTAGAGCTACACATCTGCAATAAAAAGTTTGGTCCTTTGGTCCCTAAATAGCTAAAGGAATGACAGATAAAGATGATCAGCGGCGGCCTCCCAGCCGCCCCCCTGGGGACCAGGCCCCACCAGACACACCGCTTGCCCCAGCCTGCCTCAGGCGCCCATGGGCTGGAAAAGCCCCAGGGATCGGGAAGCAGCGGCCCTTCCCGGTTCCCAGCCCTGCAGCCTCCCCACCTTGTCTCAAGTTATTTTGTTTTAAAGTTGCCTTTTTTTTTCCTCGTTTTTCTTCATCTTCTTCTTCTTTACGTCATATATATTTTTCCCCCAAACACGTGCCCTCTGAACTCCATAGACGCTATACTTTCCTTGAAGAAATGTGACAGTCACACAGAGTGTCTGGAGTCTTCAGCTTGATTGATATTGGCTGATATGTCAAAGGTGTCATCCAACAGTTCTCATTTATAAATATATATAGAGAGAGGTTTGTTTTTTAATGTAGCCCGTTCAGCATCCTGCCCTAAAATGAAGAAAATCAGGGCTGATTAAGCCAAGAGAGGAAACACAAAACGCATCCAAACACCAAAAGGAACCTGCCTCGGGGGTTAGGGCGGGAGCTCTGGGGGATAGCGGGAGAGGGGGAAGAGACCAGTATGAGAATTAGTCATGATCATGATACATAAAAAAGAAATCGACTCTTCTAGTCAGAGTAAGAAACCACTGGGAGGTCTAGTGGTGATGGTTGTAGCTGAGGTTTGGTTGTTGGGAGAGGGTTTTTGATTTGGGTTCCTTTAGAGTTCTGGATTGGGGGACGGCTAGATCTAAGGGAAGAATTTGGGACTGCGGGATATGAATTCATCATTAAACTGATCTCTAAGGGATCTAGCCCAGATACAATATGTATACAGAAGCCTAGCAAACAAGATAGCAAAAATCTAGCAGCCCAGCCCACTCCCCCCCAAGATCCATGACATGAATTTTGCAGAATTCTTGCCCAGTTTCCAAGCCAACCACCTCTTTCCCAAGGTCACTATTTGCGAGGCTATGTATATATATGTATATCTGGATATATGTGTAGAATATATTCACCTGCACATATGTGGATATACATGGATATGTGTGTATGTATATGCATAGATACACACATACACACACACACACACACATAATATTTTTCTCATACATGCCAGGGAATTTAGAGGAAATTCAGCACTTCGAGGAAGTGGATGGGGAGGACCTAAAAGAAGTTAGAACGGATTTAATCATCAAAGTTAAATTAACTCAGACAATTCTTGATTTTGTTTTGAATGGTGGCTTTTTGGTGTTTTGTTTTGCATTTCAAAGAAAAAAAATCATGATCCGACTAGAATCAGAAGGAAAATGCTTAATCATTGTGAATTAACAAATGAGACTCGTCTCCATTCTAGCAAGCAGCTTCCACTTATACATGGGGGTGACTGGTTACATCAAGAGAGTTAGAACTGCAAAGCCCCCAGTTGAGGGGACAACGTCATGCGTATATCAATCCATGCTGGCAGGTTTTTCACACTGTTGATTCAACAAACAGCAAACCGTACACAGCAATCTAAACAATTACAACACCAAATAAAATAATAATAAAATTAAAAAACACTTGTCAAGGACCCTTTTTCAGTTGTAAACAAAAAGGTGCATTTTGCTTTTGTTAGTACTGTTTCTTCCAAACCGACCAAAAAGCCCTCCCAACTCCCAGGCCCCCACCTCCCTCCCCACATTTAATTTAGCAGAAGTGGCTACAATACAAACCTTACAATTGCTACCGGGCTCTCTCTCAGAGGCCCCGGGCTTTGAACTCTAGGTTTTTGGTTTAGAATTTTTTTTTTTTTTTTTTTATCATTCTGTTACTGTAGAGATTTTGTTTTTGTTTTTTTCTTTTTGTTTTTCCTTTTGAAGTGAGATTTAAAATAGCCTAACTGGAAAAAGACCAGACCTAGGAAAAGTGTCAATTGAAAAAGGCCCCCAAATTTCTAGAAAAAAATAAAATCACAATATTTTCAAGTGCAAGTAAATCAACCACGCATAGATACTTTTAAGATGTTTTCCTCATTTTTAAGAAAAAAAAAATAATGGTTTGCACAGTTAATGATCCCATGTCCGATAATTCGGGAATTCATCTTTATTTTTACTATTTTTTTATTCTTTTGGTTTTTTTTCTCTATGTGACATCTAGAGAAGCATAAAAAACGCTGAACAAGAAAAACCAAACAACAGAAAGTAAAACCACTGCAAGCACCAAGAACGAAACGAAAATGAGCACAGCAAAAAAGATTGTGGCAGCACAGAAGTCAAGAAAATGCACGTGTGATCATGACTGGCCAATCATCAACTGATACAACATCCAAGAAAAACGCTCCAATCACAGCACCTCCACGAAACTTGACGGCAATTGTCATGCAACCGATTCTTAGCCTTGTTACATGACGCCATCATGTCACACTGTGAACTTTGAGTTGATTTGAACTTACGGATGGGGGACTGTTTTCTCCACTCTCATGTGATTACGTGAACTTTATTCCTAGCTCAGCGCGAGACTGTGGTGGATTTGACTGGCCCTGGTTGGGTTGTTGGAATTTGATTGAATGACAAAAGAAGAAAAGATTTATATATATATTTATATATGTAGAGAGAGAGAGAAAGAGAGAGAGGACAAGAGAGTGTGGGCAAGGGGGGAGGAGGAGGGGGGGCGGGTTGGGTCGGGGAGTGTGGGGGGTGGGACAGGGAGAGTCGGGTTGAGGGTGAAGAAGGGCAAGGAAGAAGTTAAAACAAAATTAAAAGGAAAAATATTTATACAGCACCAGACCACAGCATCAATCTAAAAGCTCTAATGAGAGAACAGCAGTCAAATCATAAGAGAACTGAAAAAAACTCAAAGGATGGAGGAAGCCGGCAGACAAACAACATGGGCACGTCAACACACACACACACTCACGCACACGCACACGCACACACGGTTGTTTGTGCAGACACATGATACACCGTGAACAGTAGCAGAACCTCACACAGGGCCACTACGGGCATCCATCATGCGCTGGGAAGAGGAGGGAGGGTGTAGGCAGCTTGGTGAGGGGGCCAGAAAAAACTAAAACAGCCCCTCAAACCACCTTGGCCGGCAAGCAGATCAGGGAGCACGCTCTCTGCCTCTGACCACCCTTGATTCTTTCCCTCTCCCCCAGGTGCCGAGCTCTCCTCGCCTCCCCAGCCTTCCATGGCTTCAGCCTGTGGACCAGCAGGGGGAGCCTGACAGGGTGGCCCCGATTTGCCGGGTGGGTCAGAGGCTGATTAAGGCGACTGCTGTATCCGTGGGGTCCATCCACAAAACACCCTGCTGCCCAGTACAGTGCACGCAGACAGCAACTCAGCCCTCCCGCCCTGTCCCGTCCCACCGTGGCCGCCATCCCCAGAGAAGGGCGTCCCCACTAAAAGAGCACCCGCTGCATGAGGTCGTGAGCCTCTCCCCGTCCACTCTGCCTCAACCCTCTTTCCTCAGAACCTTCAGAAAATGAACACTTGTAGTTCTGAGATTTAGAGTAAATCACATCAACGTTCTCAGAATTCTACAGACACGTCCTGGCACAACTGCTTTTATTTCACGATCGCCTTACTCTCTCTGTTTTGCTCTCAAGGTGGCCCACGGGGCCAAAGCAAGGCTGCTTCCTGGCACGTGAAGCCTTTAGACGGCTCTGCAGCTCTGACCCAGGAAACGGTCACGTGGAAGACTAGGGTGCCCTGCAGTGCTGGTCACACGAAACAGGAGACTCCACTGGAGAGGGGTGGGCTATGGCCCTGTTTCCCCAGTCTCTCTGCTGCTGTCACTTGTGCTCTGCTGCCCTCCCCCACTCCACCTCCCCCTTCTCCATTCCTTCACACCCTATACCCCTCCACGTACAGCTTTCTAGACTGACCCATCTCACAAGCCCCGACCTGCCTTCTTCACTAGTGGAGCCCTAACTGGTGGAGGCTGAGCTCCCTTCTCTGTCAAGCATCATCCAGTTATTCCGTTTTGAGTTGTCTTGAGCACGCTTCACCATTGGGGGTCCTTTGCCCCCACCCAGGGCACTGGGGGCCCCCAGCCCTACGCCCTCCTCACGGTTACCCCTGAGCTCACTTCCCAGTCCCTGCTCCCCTGCAGCCCCCGGGTCTGTGCACCAGGCTTGCAGAGTCTGCAGGGGTTTCCGACGCACCGGGCTTCTACACGCAGCGGCTTCCACTCTCAGCTTTGTGTTTTCCTACAGGGAGTGTGGAAGGGAAGCCTGAGGTCATGACATGTCACTGTGGATAAGATGCAAAACAGCTGAGAGGCGACTATTTTAAGCCTGAGCCCGGCCTCCAGCTCTGCGTTCTCAGAAGAGCCCCCGCCCCTCTTCCTCCGCAGAGCCCTGCTGCCCTGCCTGCCCGTCCTGCTCCTCCCACAGCAGATCTCCCTCACCAAGACCAGGGCCCAGCAAGGCCCGTCTGCATCTCCAGCCCCTCCGGAGAGCAAGCCCTTAGACCCACCACCCAGGAGAGCCAACTGGCGGGCCCCTGCGGTGGGAGAAGAGGCCTAAGAACTGAGGAGGGGGAATTCCCCAGCGGTCCGGTGGTTAGGACTGTGCCCTCACTGCCGAGGGCCCGGGTTCAATCCCTGGTGGGGGAACTAAGATCCTGAAAGCCTCACGGCGCGGAGGGCAGCGCCCTCAGGTGTCAGCCATGGCAACCCAGGGACACCTGCACCCAGTCCTGGGACGCCCACTCCTCCCCACTCCACTGTGCTCCTTTGCCGGCTGCCAGCTTTCCTCCAGCCACCCTTCAGTGCCTGGCACTGCCCAGTGCTGGGGATTCGAGCCTGAATTTCACACAGCTCCGCCCCAAATCTCCATCTAGGGAAACTTCTCGTACCCACTCACCTCTCACACACACTTGGTCCCCAGCACACAAACACTCAAACTCGTTCAGCCGCTAAGGAGGCTCCCTGGGGTTCTTCCCACGCACTGCTGACCACTTTCTTCATTAAGGAGCAGTGGCACCTCTGCCTGCACAGTGACCCCTGCCTGGCCACCCTCTGGAAGAGCCTCTCCGAGCACAGCCCTAGAGGTGACAGCAGAGTCACTGACCGGCGTAGGGGAGCTTGAATCAGGACCGGGAAGCCCCACCTCATGACCTGGTCGAGCTGAGCCAATTCAGATGCCAGGTCCTAAACACAGCTGGCCTCTAGCCAGAGAAGGCCCAGGCCCAAAGCCACAGCCCAGCACTGGGCAGGTCTGACCCGAAGCACCCGTGCCTGCAAAGCTCAGAGCAGACGCTGTGCAAAAGCACACTCAGAACCAAAGCCCGGGGCCAGAAGAAACGGGGCTCCCAGGGAGTCAGACACGCCACTCAGACGGTTCTCCCTCCAAAGAGCCGGATGCCCGCGCGCCCGCCCTCAGCCTGGGCCCAGAGGTGGAACAAGGGACTTGGGTGTCTGCCTGGACCTGGCCACGTTCGTGTTTCTGCCCACTTTCCCTGCCTTTGTTTCCTTCCTCTTAGTTTCCCCGTAAAGATTTCTGGGAGAAACTCCCATCTTAGCGCAAGATGAGGGGCAGGGGCAGCAATGAAGCTAGGAACCCACGCTCCCATCCATCAGGGTGCGCAGACCCCACCCTACCCAGGCCTCATTTTACGGAACCAAAGCCCAACCACGCTCCCCCCTCCCCACGGCTGCCCTGCCAGGGGCCCTCTCCTTCCCCAGAACCCCCTCACTCCAGTTCTGACCTGGCCACCTATTTGCCTTATGTCTTCACCACCGGCCATGAGACCACCCTCCCGGTGCCTAGTCACACCTAACTATGGCCCCTGAGCCCCTGCTTAGGCGAGCCCCGCCCTTCCGAGCAACTAGGACCCATCATCTGTAAACATCCTTTGCTGGCCTGTAAAATCATGCAGTTTTTAAGCTGCTTTTGCGTGCTGTTTCCTCCCGCTCTTACTGGCAGCAGCCAGTGCCCACGGCACTCCCCGAGCCTGGCCCTATGACACCTGCCTTCTGTTACACCCTCTAACAGTCTTGGGTTGGGAACCTGAATGCACCATTTGTTAAAATCCTGTGAATGGAGCTGAAAGGTCAACTTTACTGTAGGAGCTACGCGAGCTCACAGTTTTTTAGAAGACTGCCTAGTGGGGGGCTAGTCAGATGGCTGACCCCAGAGAAGTGAGAGGTCCTGATGTGTCCCCTCTGATATTCAGGACACTCTGGGGTAGGAGGGGTGAGGTGAAGATAGCAGAGGGGGGTTTATCCATCTCCTTACTTGAAGGGGTTAAGAGCTCAGCCTCTGGAAGTAACCACTCCCCCTTCGTATCATGACTCTACAGCTCAGGAGCTGATTAGCAAGTGACTTAATCTGTCTGTGCTCCATCTATAAAATGGGAATAATAACACTACCTACCTCATAGGCAGCTACAAGTATACAGTTATGTCTTAGAGTGGTCACCTACAAGAACTGTCTCTTGCATGGTAAGCGCAGTGTGAAAGTCTGTGGTTCTCATCTTTCTGGCCTTTGTATTCCCTGGTGGAAGAACCACTCTGCTCTTTTGGCCACTCCTCTCAAGCCCCCACCCCAATCATGACTGCTAACTGGTTCTACCCTGAGGGCCACTTCTTACCTTCTGCCCCAAACCACAAGTCTGCCGTCCTCACCCCTTCATCCGGGAATTTCTCTGACCTAGATGTTCCCTCCTTTCTTGGGGTTTTAGTTGCATCAAGGTCTAGGAGGCTAAGACAAGCTGTTTTGGGGGGAGCCACAAAACACACCCACAGGGGCCCCTCAGAATCTCAGGGCATGACACTGGAGCATGCCGCCTCCTTAAAAGTCCTCTGATGGCTCCAATGCCTGGGTTTCATCACTGAAGAAATGGAAGCCCAAGAGGGAAAGCACCTTGACCCAGGTCATGCCTTAGTGGCAGAGCTAAGCCTGTTTAAGAAAAGTGCTCCATGTCGCGAAAGGGCTGCTTTCACTGCACTGTCCCTCCCCTCCTATGGAATGTACCCATTGGCTGGCTGCCACCGTGTCGGTGTGAGCACAGAGCTGGAAGCTCCACGCGGGCAGCACGGTGACCATGCGTCTCGGCATCCCGGCACTGAGCCAGCATCTGGCACAGGAAAGTGCCCACGCTCTGAACAAACATGTGCGTGTGCATTTCACACAGACCAAAGACGGACAGGGGCCGGAACTGAGGAAGCATGAGAGGTGGACGCTGCTCTTCTAGCTCTGCAGCGAGTAGAGGCTCAAGCACCCTCTTCAAGAGAAGGTGAGTGTGGCTGCTCCTGGGTGGATGAAGGGGGTCCTGCTGGCAGCGGTGGGATTTGAGAGGAGACCGGGAAGCTGGAGACCTCCCTCCCAAACTCCAGACTCTGACCCTCCACTCGGATGTGTAACTGTCACGTGCCTCACCTTTCTCCCAATCCCTCTCCGTCTCAGACCACGACAACTCTGCTCTTCCAGTTACTCGGGCCAAAAGCTAAGCGTCATCCTTGATGCCTCTTTCTCTCACATCCCCTCTAATTCCTTACAAACGGCACCAACTCCCTCACACCACGTCGACTGCTGTCACCCTGGACTGAGCAGTCCCAGAGCTAGGCCTCTGCTTTGGACTCTACGATCTATCAACACGGCAGCCAGCGAGCCTCCTGAAATGCAAGTTAATGACATCACTCTTCTGTGCGGAGCTCTCCAGTGGCTACCCCCGAGCCCCCCATTTCTGAGGAGAGGCCGAAGTCCATGCAACGTGTAGGTCCTACACGAGGTGGCCCTCCTCACCTCTTGGATCTCCTTTTCCACTACACCCCCCCCCCACCCCGTGCTCGCTCTCCTCCAGTCACCCTGGCCTCCTGCTGGTCCTTGAACACACCGCATTGCCCACACCTTGGAGCCTGTGCACTGCCTGTTCCTTGGGCGCGAGGACCGAGCGAACAGCCAAACCCTGGCGTGGCTCCCTGCCTCCCCTTCTTCAAACCTTTGCTCAGATGTCACTTCCTCAACAAGGCCTACCCTGACTACCTGATTTAACTGTAGCCAACAATTTTGACACACTATATAATTTACTCTTTGATCCTCTGTCCTTGTTTGTTGTCTGCCTCCCCTGCTAATGACAAGGATTCTCATTAGTCTTACTCATGCTGAGTACCTAACAGTACCTGGCACACGGTACTGCTGAAGCAGCGGAGGACTGGGCAGCCTCGCCTGGACTATGAACCAGCTAGGACGGGTGGAGCGTACCTCAATGGGAGAAACCAGGCTGGGGGTGGACTTTGATGGCCAGGCACATCTCCTCCCTCCCCCCTTCCCCAGGAAGCTGCTTCACCCAGGGGAGCACGTGGCCTGGAAGAGGAGTGGCCGACTGTGCCTTCAGCTGTAAGGCAGGACCCAGACAGAGGAGGGAAAGGTGACACCTGCCCACTCATCATGGCCTCTGTAAAGAGGGCGGGGTAAGTGGCCCCAGTCCCATACCATCACCCTCCTCACCTTCTGTCCCATCCTGTTTTGTTTTTTGGTAAAGTTCCCTTTGAAAAGTCCTGTCCCTCCTCTCCAGACTGAGCTGCAGGGAATTGAAGGGGTGAAGGGGTCAAGTGTCTAAAAGCCACCAGCCCTTCAGGCAAGAGAGCTGGGAAGGGGAGAGCCAGGGAGTCTGGGAGAAGGCCCCAGCACAGGCCTACAGCTCCCCACAGGGCCTACTCCTCCCCCAAACTCTCCCAGCCCTGAGCTTGCCATCTGCTCACCCCAGGGTTTTCTGGCAAACAAAATTGCCGGTGTAGACCTTCTCAGACCGGTTCCCTCACTCCTGCTCCTCTTAGCTCTGCGGCAGGGGGATGGTCATACCCATTTCTGACGGGGTGACCACAGCTCTGCGCCTGCCCCCTAGGCACCGGGCGAGGAGCAGGTCGAGCCGGGCGCAGCGGGTCCAAGGCACAGCGAGGCTCCGTCCGGCCCACAGAGGCCAGGGGAGGCGGCGGGTCCGTCCGGTATCAACCTCCCCAACCCCCCGTCCCCGCGCCCCGGCCGACCCCGGTTACCTGTGCGAGTCCTGGTCTCCCCCGGGGGACGCTCCCGCCTGCACTCAGTACGGGCGATTGGCGTCTTTGGGCCGCTTCAGCTGCACCTTGAGCCTCTTCATGCCGATCTGGAAGCCGTTCATGGCCTGGATGGCGGTCTGCGCGCTGGCCGGGTTGTCGAAGCTCACGAAGCCTGGCGAGACACGAGGGACGAGGGCCTGGGTTTCCACGGGGCCGCCCCGGCCGGGAGGGGGCGGGGGCGGAGAAGGTCCGTGGGGCCGAGGGCGGGGCGGGGCGGGCGGCGGTGTCTCCCCGCTCCCGCCGCGCCTCCGGGCGGGGGCGGGGCTCAAGGCTCCTCCCCCTCGGGGCCCCCGCCCCCGTCCCGGCCTAGTGCCCCCCCCACACTGCCCGCGTGCTTGCGGACGCTCCGGCGGCGGGCGCTGCCGAGGCTCCCGGCTCCCCGACCCGCGCGGCCCCGGGCCAGGCCGCCCCGGCTCCACCTCGGCTCTGGGCGGCGCCGCTGTCCCGCACGCCCTCTCCCCCAGGCGGGGCGCCCGCGGCGCGGCGGGGCTCGGAGAGGCGCCCGCCCCCCACCCGCGCCGGCCCCGGCACCTCAGCCCCTGCCTGCGGTGGGAGAGGGCGGACACACCTGCGGGTGGAGGAGTTTATTGGACACTGTCCTCCCTGACAGGAGGGGGCCTGGCAGCGGGAGGGCACGGGGTGCCGGCCTGGGGAGAGAGAGGAGTGCGAGGGGAGGGAGGGGAGGCGCCACGGAGCGAACTTCGCCGCCGCCGATTCCGGCCGCCCCCCTCGCGAGTGCCGCCCGGCCGCCGGGCAGGGCAGAGGCAGGGTCCCCGCCGCCCCTCCTCCCGCTCCGTCCCTGCCGAGGCTGCCCCCAGCCAGGCTCCGGGTGGCCACCGCCCCCGGGGCCAGTCCACACCGGCTCACATTAACCAGCCACCTCGCTCCCAGGGGCCGTCTGCACCATCTTTTCATTTAGTAAAACTCCACCCTGGGAGCAGGGGCTCTTGCCCCGGACTAAGCACGCACCCATTGATGTGAATCCCTCATAACACTACTAATGGTATAACAATAATAGTACAAATTGATCCTATTAGCGAAAGTTAGCTAAGCGCCTTCTCCGTGTACTACAGACTGCAGAAGTGCTTTTCACGTGTTCACTCCTCCCAATATCCCAGGACAGGATATAGAACCATCCATGGCTCCCAGTCACCTTCTGAAACAAGCAGTTCCCAGGTGGGAATGGATTAGGTTCCCAAAGCTGATTTAGAAGTCACCTTTTGGAACTTCGAATGCATCTCCTTATAGACTACACTACATCAGCATTTCCCAAAAATGGCCCTAAAAGGTGCTCCCTGAGAAAGGGCCTTTGGTGGTCAAGCAAATTTACAGCCAGGCCCCTCTGGGACAGTTCATGGCACATTAACAAATAAAAACATCCCTCTACCACCCCAATTTCTCTCTTCTTTACGTCTTTGTTTAACCTAGTATTTCCTGGAATTTATTTGACTTTAAAGGCCTTTTCTCCTGTAAAATGGGCTTAGATCCTGCAAAATATATGAAACTAAGCTTGGCGAAGTTCCCAGGCAATCCTGCAAATGCACTTCATTTGGGGTGCTCATCTCCAAACGGCCATTAGATATATAAGGGATAGGTGGACAGACTCCGTTGATGTAGAAAGCTGCTTTCTCGGTTAATTGTCTGTGGTACCTTGGGCCTGCCTGTGACCCCTCCCTTACTCTCCCTGTGTGGTGGCCCTTTTACCTCCGCCCCAGACACCGCCTCCACCGGCCTCTTTTCTCTTTCTCCTTCCTGCATTTGTGTGCATTTTCTCTGGAGGCCATGCACCATCAAAGATGGGGGAGGGGTGTGTGTACACGCATGTGAGTGTACCCAAGAGTGGTAGCATGTGAGCTCGGATGAGATTGGTCAGAGATGGGCCCAGGGCAACATAACCTACATCTATGTATTAATCTATGGGCGAAAACACATAGGAGAGATTTCTGATTATCCGTAGTTGGAAATCAATGTGAGTCATCTTTCCACCTCCCCCTCTCATGCCCTCCTGGCCCATCCCTTCCCTACCAACTTCTCTGACTGATGACTAAATCGAGCTGTCAGCAGAGCAGTTTTCAAACGCGTGAATGGTGCATCTGTTATACTGCTCTCCCCCAGATTAAAGAGGGTGGGCAAACTAAACGCCTCTCTTCCTCCTGGGACAAGATAGCCGAACTGTGGGTGGCAGTTCCCCCCACAAAAGAACAAATACGAGCAAAGTGGGGAAGAGATGGGAGAAAGATAAAAACGGCTGGAGATGCTGTCTAGGGTGGAGGTGTAAAGGGAGAGAGAGGGTCCTGGAGGAGGGAAGAAGCCCAGCCTTCGGGTTGAGTTTCTGGAAGCCTGGGGGTTGGGAAGGATTCCGGGCTCAAGGAACTTTTCTTCCTGAACTAGTTTTGTTAACTGGCTAGCAGTCAGGGCAAGGAGCATCTCCCCTGCTGGCCCCGCCTCAGCAAGGCTCTAGGCACCATCTCCCATGTTCACGGTTTCCAGGGCTGTGTCCCTTCTCCCAGAAGCCCCTGCCCCATTCCTCCCACTCCCGAGGTTTCTGCCTTCCAGACCGTGGGAGGCTGTGCAGGTAGGATGCCCTCCTGGTGGCCCTCCAGCCCGTCTTCCAATGCAGAAACCATCTGTGCTGCACATATGTTCACGACGGCCTCTGAAAGATTCTGTTTATGCTTATAAAGAGCACGCGGGGCCTTTAAGGAGTTCACTTAAACAGAGGACCACGTGTGCAGAAAAATGGCCCTTCCTTTGGGGAATAAAGGGGACCCTAGCACCTCCTGAGGGTCCGCTCTGGCCAGGTCCCTCACATGCACCATCTCGTATGACCTTCACAGCACTGCTGAGAGCTGACTGCTGAAATCCCCATTCCACAAATAAGGACACTGAGGCCCAGAGAGTAAACTTGCCCATGAGTGCGTGCTGGGGAGAGCTGCACAGGCTCGGCTGCCAGAGCGAGGGAGGGAACCCAAGAGCCTGAAGGAGGAGCCACTGGGCCAGCCAGCTTGGCGGGAGCCTGTCCTTTTTCAAGGCCAGTGGATGTTCAGCGCTAGCCGTTTGTTCAGGAAGAGAGGAAAGAGCCAGAGTAGAGGTAGGTGGGCGTGGACTCCCAGAAGCAGCAGGGCGAAAGCCTTTGCTGGAGGACTTGAAGGAGCTAATGGCAAGGGTAGTCCGGGGCTGACTCCAGGGAGTCAAACGCACTCCAGCCCCGGGGCCCAGCATGTTCTGGGCTCTTCACAGTTTTCTTCTGATTTATGGAACATCTGAGGCTTACTTAGAGAGCAAAGGCAGCTGATCTCCAGTTTGTCGTTTTTACATACATAATGTAATTCGTCAGAAGAAACACCAGTCAAACAGTGGAGGGGTGCAACCTGGTCTTTTCCTTTTGCCTTGTTTTCCCATCCCCCAGAGAAATGAGCTGCTGGGGCAACTCTGTGCCACTGATATGCCACAGATTTTCAGTGGCAGCTGCCAGAGGGGAAAGGACAATGTGAAAAGATCTTGACTGCCTTGGGGAACATGCTTTCCACCCTGAAGCCCCTCCTGGTCCTGGAAGCCCCTCCTGGTCTCCAAACTGGAATCTCCTTAACATGTGCTTCCTGGTGCTTCTGCATGTCTGTACCCTCTCCCCCTCCCCACACCCAAGGGGGGACCCAGGTTCCCTGGCCAAAGCAGGATCCTATTCTGTCCTCACAGCCCCAGAATCTGGGGGTCAGCCTGGAGATTCTGAGCCTCTGGCTGACTCAGCTCTGGGGACTGGACTCCTCAATCCTTGGGGAATCATGAGTGGGTCTGGCCCCAGAAAGAAGCTCCCATGGAGGCAGAAGAGGTGGGAGAGGGGCTAAGGAGGAGTGGAGAGGAGAGGTGGGGGGATGAGGTGGGTTTCCAGGAGGTTGGAAGCAAACTGAAACTCAGGATGTCCAGATGAATTGGAATTTCAGATAAACAATGAATTACTTTTTTAGTATAAGTATATCCCCAATATTGCATGGGACATATTACACGTAATATTTGGGATATACGTATGCTAAAAATGTATCCATTGTTTATCCAAAGTTCTGATTTAACCGGGCATCCTGTGTTTTATATGATAACCATACTCCTAGATCCTCCCAAGTCCTTCGTCTCCTATCTAACACCCTGCCCAGGAGAATTTACCAGAAGTACTTCATCCTGTTACTCCCACCATCTTCCACTACCTATCACACCACCTGAAGCATCTTCACCTGAATGGTTGAAACCCTCCCCAGCACAGGCCCACCCTCACAGCTGGTCTCCCCTGAACCCTCCTTTCTCCCCAAAGCCTCCTGCTTCCTCGTTCACTGACCTTTGACTCTTCTCATCCCAGCCCCCATGCCCTCATCCATTCCATTCCCCCTGCCTGGAATTTCCTCCCCTTCCTTTTTGTCTGTTTGCATCCACCTGCCTTTCTCCTTCCTCCATTACTTGGTGCCTCGCTGATTTCACTGCTGTTGAATAGATGTGATTTTCATCTAAGCTCAGACCTGAGGCTTCCTGAGGGCAGGAACCAGTTTCCTCTTCCTGATTCCTCAACAATTTGGCTCTCGTGGCCTGAGGGGGTGGGTAGGGGGAGGAGGGTTCATTGGATGGCAGGAGGGGAGCAAAGAGCAGGGTAGACAGAGAACGGGGTCAGGGGCAGGACAGAGAGATGGACAGAGGAGGCCAAGGGGCCGGCGGGGTAGGGGCCTCGGCTGGGCGGACCTCCCACCCCAAGGATCATGCCTGGCTTTCACCCCGGGGCCACTGTGGCCTTGAGAGGAGAGGGGCGCTGGGAGAATGGGTGTCGCCAGGCTCTGCTCCCTGCCCTTCCACCCCTGCCCAAGGTGGGTCCCTTCCCCTTCTCAGTCGGTGGGAATGGAACTTTTTGCCTGGGAGGAGAGACTATCTCTTGGACTGGGACAGGGGGTAGGGGGGCTGGATGGGGTGGGGGGGTGGGCAGAGAAAGCCAAGAAGCCAAAAGAACAGAAGAGAGAAGAGGGGTGAGAGGTGGAGGCTGGAGGCTGGGCACAGGGAGCACTTGGGAGTGGGGCCGATGTGAAGGAGCAGGTTAAAAGCAGTTGGACACCGGTAAATTGGTGCGAGCACCACCCTGTCCTAGGTGAAGCTGGTTTGTTATCTTTACCCACCAAAGCATTTACTTTGGTTAGTCGCCCGATCCACAAACACTTTCGAGGAGATGACATTACCGAAAGGGAGGAACATCTGCATCAGCTCAGCGTCCCCAAACTCCTGGGGCAGATGGTAGATGAACAGGTTACAGCCCTCGGGCCCTGCGGTGAGGGGGGGGCGGGGGAGGAGGGATGGCGGGGTGGGGGAAGAGAGAGACAGAGGAGAGGTGAGCGAGTTAGGCAGCGGCAGCAGGGAGGGGTGGGGGCGAGGTTAGGAGGGGGAGTCTCATTCAAGATCCAAAAGTGGCCACGGAAAGAGGGGGGCTGCTGAGCCCCGGGTCTGAACTCTGGTCTCCGCTCTGCCCTTGGGCAAGTCACGGAACTTCTCTGCGCCTCAGTGACCTTTTCTGAAAAATGGGTCCATAACAGGGTGCCTTGCAACTCTAGGGCTCCAGGGGTGGAGTCAACCAGTGAATGGGGTGAACGTGCCAAGGCCTGATCAGTCATGGAGGGGAGATGCTGAGAAGAGGCAGGGGTAGGGAGACCTGCTGGAACCCTGCTCAGGGGATGTCAGAGGGAGCTGCCCTGGGGGCAGCCATGCCTGTGGTGCTGGGGCCTCTGGAAGCCTCGCTTCAGCCCCCAGAGGCAGGACTCTGGGGCCTGGAATCCCCATCCTCCTCGTGGCCAGCAGCCCCTGCTTCCCATCTGGTCCCCAACGGCCCTACCCTCTGCTACCCCGAACCTTAAAGTCAGCCCTGATCTTGGAGGTGGAAACCAAGATTGACCCCACCTCCTCCAGCAAGCTAGGTGAGCAGAAGGGGCTTCACTGCAAGGCTCCGTGATGGGATACCCACAAGCCAGGGTACCACGAGCCTTATGGTGTAAGTCTTCCCGTTTCATTACAGCAGTAACAGCCCTGCCACTTCTGTAGCACGAATTACATGCCAGGCTGCTCTACACACTTCACGTGGATGTTAATTCACTTAATCCTTACAGCAGCCCTGAGGCTGTTGTCATTCTCACTTCACAGAAGAGAAAACTGAGGCCAGAGAGGTTAAGTCACCTGCCAAGTCACATAGCTAGTAGGCAATGGAGCCAGGATATGAACCCAGACCCAGGCTGTCTGCCTCCATAGTCTGTGCCCTCCTCTCTCTCTACCTACCTATCATTCATCTCAGTGCCCCAGAAACCCTGAACCCCGCTGAGGTCTTTGGATTTCTGAAATTTGCAGATAGCTGAAGATTCACATGTTTCTTTTTAAATGACCAAAATGCTCAGTTTTAACTCTGAATGGGAAATCTCTCCAAACTCCTTCGTCTTTTTCCTGCCATCTAAAATAGAGCATGCCACAGATAACTTAACCTTCTAAAGTGTGGACATTCCAATGTTTGTTTCCAGCCTATGGAGGACATGCAGAGGAAACAGCTGCACTTGCTAAGAGTTGGATAAGAACGAGGTGCTGATCAGAGGCTGGTAGAAACTAGGCAGGAGCTTAAGAGTGAAGACTGTAAGGCACCGATGTGGGCTGCTGTGTGGCTTTCACAGCCAGCACCCTGGTTCTCTGGGACGCGTGAGGCTGCCAGATCACCTGGTTCTGGAGCAAATCATCAGCTCTGGAATCTCTCTGCCCTTTTCTTCCTCTCCTTTCCCCTCCCGCTCTCCTAACTTCCTCCATCTATCTGCACCCCCTTGAGGTTCACAGCTGATAGCTAAGAGTCCTCTGACCACCAAAGCCTCCCTCTGAACCAATGACCTCCTCGGCCCCGGTCCCTGTCCTGCACCATCTGCCCATCCCCGGCCTCCGGCTTCCCCTCCCTGGACTGCTGGCTCTGCCAGCTGACGGCGCTTTCAGAACCGGCACAAGCGAGCTCTTTCACCCACTGCCAGGGGTCCCAGGGCCGGATTCCACAAGCTCTGGTGGCCCTGCCCCCACCCCCTCCCCTCCAACCATGGCAGGTTCTCACTGGTTCACACTGTGTGAATGTGTCCCCAGCTAGATGTGAGTCCCCTTGCAGCAGGAACCAGCTTGAAGGCCTCATCTAATCCACACCTCCTCCAGGGTCGCACCCAGATCCTCCCCACACTGTCTCCCTTCCTGGGGCTCCCTGAGTCCAGAGCCCATATTCTGTAGTCTGAGGCTCTTTCTCAGGTAGGTCTGGGAAGCTTTCTCTCCAGCCAGAAGGGGGTGCTCTCTAGGGGCAGGGGCATTTGCCTTCCCCCCCCCGTCCTCCTACTCCCCTCCCCCAGCACGAGCCTCCCTTCCTCTCCCATCCCAACTCTTCCAGACTTCCCCCACCCCTCCAACCTACGCTGACACCCGCCTTGAACTTGGGGCCCTCCCTACAAG
The DNA here is from genome assembly GCF_003676395.1 of Aethalodelphis obliquidens. Taxonomy (NCBI): domain Eukaryota; kingdom Metazoa; phylum Chordata; class Mammalia; order Artiodactyla; family Delphinidae; genus Aethalodelphis; species Aethalodelphis obliquidens. The sequence continues at coordinate 14,859,604 of NW_020837976.1, forward strand.
TTCAAGTTCTGCAAGCTGCTTTGTGTGGACGTTATTTCTGTTCTCCTTAAAGACACAAGGAGCCTTCGAGCGTAGAACCTCTAGGCTCAGTCCCATCAGCATGGTGTGCGGCTGAGCCCCACAGGGACTCCCAGCCCCCTGCCCCTCACCCCTCCACAGTGAGCCTACACACTGTCCTACTGGGGCTACCCCGGAACCTGAATTCCCAGATTACAGAGCACCCAGATGGCATAACTGCAGGACTTTGGAGATCAATCTGGTCCAAACCAGACTCCTGACAAATGGTGAAATGAAGCTCCAGAGACAGAAAGTGACTGCCCTGGACCACACTGCAGCCCCTGGCACAGGAACCTGGGCTGATCTGTGGTCAGACAGCCTCAGGGCCTTCAGGAATCTGTTTTCAGGCTCAGCTCAAAGACAAGGGAGCTGGAAGGAGGGTCCTGCCCGGCAACCAGTGTGTCCTGGTATTTCAATGGCATGACACAAGGGGAGGTGACCACGGTGAAAAGAGGCTAACTACTGGCACGGCTGGAGGAACACAGCCTTCTTGTTCGTGCCTCATGCGATGCTGCACATGGCTTTGGTCTGGCTCCAACCCACTCTCAGCCTGTCTCCACCCCATTTCCAGGCTCACCGCAGACTTTGCAGCACCCATGCCTTTGCTCCTGCTGTTCTCCCAGCCTCAAATGCCCATCTCCCCATCTCTACATGCTGGAGGGGAGTCCTCATCCTTCAGGACCCCACAGATTTCCCCGAGGACCCCACTTCCAGCACCATGAGCTCGCCCTTATATGCAGCGCGCTTCTATAGGGATCTAGGTTCACATCTCACTGCTTCCCATGGCCTGCTCGCACAGCGCACCGAAGTCAGGGAGGATGGAGACAACAGTGGGAGATCCTCCCGCCCGATGGGAGGCTGGAGTGGGGACTGGACACACAGGGTCAGCTCTAGAGAGCAGGGCACAGGGGTGGGGGTAGCTGAAGCTGCTTGGAGATGGAGAGAAGGTATGTGAAAGAGTTCAGAGCTAGACTCATGGGTTGGTACAAAGTATGAGGTAGGGGGTGGGGCAGGAAGCAGATGGTGGGGACTGTGTTTAAGGCCAGTGGTAGGGGCTGTCATATGTGTTGGTCAGACCAGCAATGACCTGCAGCTGTGTGTGTGTGTGTGTGTGTGTGTGTGTGTGTAGCAGGGTTTAGAGACCTCTGAGCCACAGGCCAGAGTGATACAGGGCACTGACTACGAGGTGAGGGCAGGTCAGCCTGAAGCCAGTGGGGTGACAGAGCAGTAAGGGCCATTGGGCACAGCTCTCTGCTCTGGGCCTGGGACAGGCAATGCTGGACTCTTGGACCCACTGCTTGTGGCCCTGACCTGACTGATGTGGTGCTGGAAGGCATCAATGGGGGGAGGAGGGAGGGGGCAGGGCAGGCTCCAGGGCCACAGCCCAGTGAGGGGACCATCTGGCAGAGGCAGGCTGATGGGCCACACTTCACCAATGGGCCCAGGCGTGACTTGGAGCTGCAGCAGCTGCAGCAGCTGCAGCATGGCTGCAGGAGTGAGCAGGGGGCCTCACCGTGCACCCTCTGGGTTCCTGCAGCTTCATCCTCATGGGCCCAGGGAGGTGATGACACAGGTCTCAGGAGCTGCCTGGTGCATGTGAACTAAGATAATGCCTCACATACAACTTTGGAGAGGGTGACAAACTGGTGAGGGGAGGGCTGTGGGCACGGTGAGAAAGCCGCAGATGACTGCTGGAGTCTGGAAGGCAGACTTGAGCTAGTCTGATCCTCACACCCCTCTAGGGAATGATCATCACTTTACAGGTGAGGACACCAAGGCTGAGAGACGAGGGGCTGAGCTGGGAGTCAGACCCAGAAGGGTTTGCTTCAAAAACCAGCCTTTCAACCATCCAGGCTCTGGGGCCTGTTCGGGGCCTGTCTGACCACAGGGCTTTGGACCAGCAGACCCCCGGGTCCTTTCCAGGACTAGCCCGCATCCCACAGGTCTGGGAGAGTCTGCCGCAGGGGCTACGAGCCAGGATATGGAAACCACTGGAACCCTCTGGCCACGTGGGCTACATGGGCAGGTGTGGTGGCCTCACTGGCAGGCTGACCCTTTTCACGGGGTAGAGAGACAGGACCCCATGAAACCGAGCTCTGTGAGCATCGCTGCATCCCCGGGCGTGGATTTGTTATCCAGCTCCTGCGGGGCTCCGGACTCTGGAATGGGAGGACCCAGATTCTTTACGAGGTTCCAGCCTCCCGAGGCCCACTGGCCTTGCTGCCCTGTTCACACCAGGGCCTCCAGATGTGGCTTTCCAGGATCCCCTTCTTTCACTAGGCCTACACTGGGGCACTCCATCCCCTCACCTGCCCATGGAGTCCTGCCCTGGGAGCTCCAGCTGACTCTCTTTCTTACCTGGAAAGTACAACCTCTGTCCCTGATGAACTGGTATCCCCACTCCCGCCCACCACCCCAGCCACGACCATTCATATTTCTCCCCTTCCTTGCCACTGGACAAATGCTGCCCATCGAGGGAGGGGAGATTCTTGGACCCTGCCTGCTCCGGGACCCCACCTTCCTGACCACCCTCCACCTGGGTTTACAGAGCTGCCCGTGACAGTGCACCTCCGCGCTTGGATTGGAGAGCGCTGCCTCTCACCGTCCCGCAGCTCCTCTCACCCTCAACACAATGCAGATGTGGTCACCTTGCCAACGGAACACCCCTGCCAAAGGCCCAGGCGAGCAGCCTCTTTGGGGAGAGAAGGGGGGAAGAGGCGTAGGAGCCCCGCTGGCAGACTCACCTTCTCTCTGTTGCTGGGGGATCATTGGAGGTGGCTGAGGAAAGGCCTGGCTTATCTGACCGTAGGCAGCAGGGTAGGCGGCTGCTGGAGGGCCAAAGAGAAGAGGCAAGAGCAAGAGACGGTGACAGTGACACGGAGAGAGACAGGGTGAGAGGCAGGAAGAAAGAGAGAAATTTCAGTGTTGAGCAGTAAAAGCAGACCAGCGAAAAAATGCATTTTTAAGATAAAGCCAGTTTTCAGCAGTAATGAAGGAGAAGCGGCAAAGGGAAGACTAGAAGATGTGTATGTGCGCTGGTGTGTGTGTGTGTGTACGTGTGTGCACGCGCACGCTGGTGTGTGCATGGGGGAGGCAAGTTTAATCTGCAATGGACAACCCACGTGTGGATAATAACGGATAATCAAAAACATCAGAATGCCCTGGAGAGGATCGCCCCACACCGCCTGGAACCCACAAGGTTCCCCCTTCTCTGAGCCACGACTGACTCCGGCCACATACCCTCAGTCTCGCTCAGATGGCACCTGTGTGGGAGACAGGAGCCCCCCTAGGTGTGAGCTTGGCCTCTGGGACCCTGCCAGTGGGTGGTTCCCCAGGGGCAGAGGGCTGAGTTGAACAAATCTGATGCTTTCTATATTCAACTGGAAAGGGTCAGAGGTGGGACAGGAGTGGCTAGCCCCCTCCTCCGCCTGGCCTGGCTCCCAAAGGGGCTCAGCAGGTGAAGGAGAGAGCTTCCCCTGGACTCCAGATGTGAGAAGCCCGCTTTATCCAGGTCCCCATGGTGCCAGGAAGCTCCATCACCCTCAGGGGAGACACTGCTGGCTCCTAAACACAGCAAGGAGGGACCCTGACCAGGCCAGACAGTAGGACACTGGCTGGGCGGGGATGACTGTGGGTGTGTGTGTGTGTGTGTGTGTGTGTGTGTGTGTGTGTGTGTTGCCGAGCCTGGGGGAGGGAGAGAAGCGTGGCTGACAGCTGGCCTTGGGCTTCCTACGGTAGCTCATCACCTTCCCATTCAGTGACCCAAGGCCATCTGCTCGCCCCTCCTCTTTTCTACCTCTGGCTGCCTATCCTCCCTTGTTCCCTGTCCTCCTTGCTCGGGCCCCACTCCTGTTGCCTGTGTATGGCTGGTGGGGGGCAGGGATGGAAACTGCTTCCCTTCCCTCAAACCCAGGCATCGGTGCTTTCTGAGCCAGTGACACCTAGCTCCGGCCTCACCCCAGTGCTGCTGGGAGGCTTGGTGCTCCTGGACAAGCCAGCCCTGGCAGCACCACGGAGGAGGGAAATCTGGCCTCAAAGATGAGTCACTTCACAGCAAGGTTAAAGCTTAGCCTAGCTCACCAACTCATCGCACGTTCGGACCACCCACCACTGCCGTGTTGGGTTAGGGTTAGGTAAGCTCTGCCTGAAGGCCAAGGGGCACCTGCAGAGGGGGAGGGAGCCCGGCGGGGGTTGGGGGGGGTCTCTGTCAGTATAACACTCCCTCCTTCTACCACAGCTCCTGGCCAGTCCTGCCCTGCTCCCCCCTCCCTCACAGTGCTAGGCCCAGGCCTGGCTGGGTAGGGGGCACTGGTGCCCAGGCATGGGGAGGTGCATACAGCCGGGGGACCACCGAGGGGACGCGTGGATACTAACGACCTGCATACTGCTGCACTCCGGCGTAGGCCTGCTGCAGGGGGTCCGCGGCGGTGGGGCTCTGCGCTGCAGGGGAGCCAAGGGGGCAGAGGTCAGCGATGCCTACCCAAACCAGCTCCTCTCCCACCACACCCCTGGAGATGAGGCTGTAGCTGCACTGCCTCCCCAGCCACTGTGGTCTCTGTCCTGGGGCAGGGCATCTGAGGCAGGAACCCTGAAAGGGGATTCCCCTTTCCTCAGCCTGGGGCCCTTAGTAGGGTGGAAAGCTGTTTCCCCTGGCTGGGGGATGCAGCCTGCCGCTGGCTTGGGTCAGGGGTGAGAGGTGTGGTTCATGCAGAAGGCTGGGAAGGGCAGGGAAGGAGACACCAGAGAAGGGCTTGACCATGAGGGGCTTGTGGGGAGACACCTGAGGGACCTGGCCCTGGAGAAGGGCTGTGGGAAAGCAGGCAAGGGTGCTAGAGGCTATCAGGAGGCTGGTTTCCTCCTCACTTATCCCTAGCAGGACTCAGGGGCAGAGCCCAGCTAGGCAAAAGAAAGGGCATGGAGGCCTCATCCTGCCATTCTTCCTGGGCCACCCATGCCTACTCAAACAGAGGGACCCCCTCCCAAATTCTTAGGGAGTTTGCACGAGGCACAGAGGTCTTTCATTCCTGGGCATGCCCTTAGTAGAACTGACCACACAAACAGATCTGCCCCACGGTGCCCACAGACACCAAAGAACAAGAAGACCAAGGACCTTCTAACACCTGATCTCATGAGTGGGACGTCTACTGCCCAGTGCGCGGGGGCCCTTGGGCTGATACTTTGGCAAGCAGCCCAGAGAAGCTGGACTTCTTGGTTCACTTCTGTTGCCTTTGTTGTGTCTGCAGATGTGGTGGGCAGAAGCCTGGCTGCAGCATGGACCAGTGGTGGGCACTGCCTTTGGTGATCAAGGGCAGTGATGACTGAAGTGGGAGTGGGCTGGCCTTGGGGGCCCAGGGAGATGGGTGGGGACAGATCCAGCCTCAGTACATTTGAGGCAAGCTGGTGAACACAGCAAGGCAGAAAGGAAACCATCCAGGCTTATCGGCCTAGCGAAGCTAAACGGCAGTGCCAGGCTTTGGGGCCTGCAGACCAAGAAGAATCCCCAAATTTCCCTTCTGAGCTCTCTTCCCTGAACCTCTCAGTAACATTACACTAGAACAATAGCTCCTGGGTCTCTGGGGGACAAGGGAAAGTCCTGGGGCAGAGGTCCTTAGAGAGCATGTGGATGGTAGCAGGTGAGCTGGGCCCAGGAGGGCACTGCCCAGAGTGGGGAGCTGAAGACAGGTAAGGACGCGGGCTCCTTCCCGCCTGGGGTTGCCCAGGACAAAACCCTATCCCTCGATTTCCCCCACGGTGGACACTGGAGCCCCCAGTGGTGAGGTAGCAGTAGTGGTGGCGTTTGGCAGGTGGCCTACTGCTCTCTCCGCCTGACTCCTCCACCAGCCTGAGCTCCCTGGAGGGAGAGCCACATCTTGCTTGTCCTCTTGGGCTACCCAGCTGCTCAGCCACAGAATGCCTTTATGCCAATTAGAAAAAAGATGTCTCTCCTCTGGGCAGAGTTGCGGTGCCCTGTGCAGAATATAACCTGCACGACTTCTGTGGCAGCTCCCCCAGCACAGCGCCAGGATCGTAGCAAGTGCTCAGCAAACACCGTGACACGGGCGAGAGATAACCAGTCCCTACCATTTGTGAGGGTCACCCCTCAGGGGCGTTTTGTGGTAGTAAAAGCCACACTGTGTGCTTCCAGCATGACCCCGATGAGCAAAGGGGGGAGCAGAGATGCTACCTGGGGCTAGGACGTGGAGAAAGGCTTTCTGAGACCCCTCTCTACTTAGCTGCTTAACGACCTCATTAGTAACTGCCAAAGAATGAGCACTTTGAAGGATCTCGCTCGTTACAGCAGCTCCGAACTCTGCATTTAAAGATGGGAAATTCATTTTTTTAATGTACTACTTTTCTCCTTCCCTTCCCTCCATCCCTCCCTCCTGCTCTGGCAGGGGACTGTTTATGGGATGTGACAGATTGTTACAAATGGGGGAGAGAAACGTTTCCAAATTCCACGAGGGAAATAGCTCACAGATGCTGGTAGGGGTGGGGAAGGACCAGGTTTGTCAAAATCCAGAGACCCAGATGGGCTTGTGGGCAGGCAAGGGAGGGGGTGGTGAAACCACCCAGATGTGCTGGGGACTGTATCTCCCAGCCCATGAGCCTGAGCGAGGAGAAGCCCAAGAACCTGAGATAGGGGGGCTCTCTCCCACCTCCAGCTTGCCAAGCCCCTCCCAGCCTGGAGCCTTCACCATTAAGCAACACTCCAGATCCCCCTCCAGGCCCTGTCACTTCACTCTCTAGGCTTCCCTGGTCTGTTCGCTATGCAGTGAGGGGTGAGTTGTGGGAAAAGCACTGAGATGGGATCATGAACAACTCCAAGTTCAAAGTCAGGAAATTCTCCTCTATTTCTCTCTGGCACACTCAGCTTCTACTCTGCTGCTGGTACAACTTTTATATTCTATGGATGCCTGGGCCTCACTCCAGTGAAATCAGAATCTCTGGGCTTCTGTGGTTTTACGAAGCCACACAGTAGATTCTGATGGGCGACCAGAGTGGGAAGCACTACTCTGCCCCCCAAGGCTGATCTCCTCTGCCCTAGTTGGGCCAACCTCCTTACCCTCCCTGCCCCTGCCAGGACAGGCCCTCCATAGCAGTGTGCTCCTTGCTCATCCGTACTTAATGTTTGATCTGAGCGCCTCCACAGGAGGCTCTGTTGGGCCTCCTCAGCCTACAGAATGAAAGAACTCTCCCTTCATTGGAATCCTTAGGCATCTCAAATCAGAGAACGCTCACTCTTGACCAAAGTCTACTCTGCCTTATTGCCTCATTATTCTGTTGATGCATGTTATGTTCCTGACTGGATTTTGACCTCCCAGGAGATAGGCCCATGTCCTGCCCTCCTTCTGGGCCACCCCCCTTTCACCTTTCATAGACTGGGCACTTACTAGTACTTATGGAGACTCTGTGACCTCATCACCTGCCCTCCAGCAAGGACAGCATTCTCCTCGTTGCTATTACACTGCCTCTTGCCAGTCTACTCTAGGGCTTTGGGCCCAGCTTCCCAGCTCCAGTCCTCAAGACCAGGGAGATGAGCTGCTTAAAGTCAACTGGACACTCTTACCACAGGAGAACTGCTAAATTTTAGAGGAACAAAGTTAATCAGGAACAGGCCTCCTGGATCTTCTTGTGTGCCGGAATTCATGAAGGTAGGACCCAGGAACTGTCCAAAGTTCTGACCGCGGCTGCACCAAGGGACCGAACTGGTATGTACTAGCCAGACTGCCAATCTATATACCTCCACTTCCTTCCCCAAAGAGGCTTTTCCTATTTAATACTAAATATGATTATTCTTTTAGCTTCTATCCCCTCACTTCTTTTGGGTCAAATTCACTCTCAAGTAATTTGCAGCTATTAGCCTCTCTCTAGATGAGCTGGACAACTCATCTATTCTCCTTTCCCCTGAGGGAGCCCCAGGAATGGGGTTTTTTCTCACCCATCAGACTGACAAACCCCCAGGGATCTGTCTTCTCTTCCATCAGGAGCTCCCTGAAGGAAGGCAGGAGGCTGGCTTTCCCTGATCACATTTGGGGTTCCACCAAGGAACAGAGGGCAGGGAGCCACACATTCCCTGTTATAACGGCAAGGGCACGGACAGAATGGATGAGGAGTGTGTTGCATGGGGAAGGAAGGGCTGCCACATGTTCTTACCTGGGTAGGGGTGAATGCCATTGGCAAACACAGCTTCTGCAGCAGGTTGCCCATTGGCCTGTGGGGGGAGGCCAGTGAAGCCGTTCACCCCAATGGGGGACGGGATGCTAGGCACGGCTGGTGCAGTGATGCCCGGAGGGGTGCTGCCACCTGGTTCCAGAGGTGAAGATGGGTGGAGAAGGGGAGGCAAACAGAACAAAGGTGATGAAGGCCAACCCATGGAGCTCCACCCTGCTGGCTCCAAGGACCTGGGGATGGGCTTGGACCTCACACATCAACTCAATCCTATCTGTGAATCAGGCCTTGGGTTATCATCTCCCTATATGTAATGACTCTACTTATCCCAACTATATCTATACGTCAGAGTCCAAATCTCACCTACCCCACAAAGACTTCTCTTACCACTGACTGCTTGACCTTGGACCAGCAGCACATAGACCTCTAAGTGCCCTTGACTTTGACCACACTTGGTCTTCCTTTAGTCTTTTTCAATGATTCGTGCTCACCCCAGATAAGTCAGGATGGACTGGTCTTTGTCTAGCCACCAAGGGGTTTCTAAGCTATGGCTCTGCTCTCTGCTATCCTAATTGGATCACTGAGGGGCTGATTTGCCTCCCTATGAGTAAGTCTTGATACTCAGGTGGAGGAGGTCTTAACTGTGGTGTTCCCTTGCATTGAGGGAGAAAGGCCTTTGCAGAGTCCAGACTCAGCCCTATTCCCACAGAAAGTAGACAGCCTGGCCTCCTCCTCTTAGGACAGTGGTAATGCTCATTGTGGCAGGGGTAAAGCTGGGGTCAGGTGACAATATGTTGTGCCCTCCCTACACCAGGTGGATGGAAACCAAGGTGTGGATGGCATGGGAATTGTACTGAGGCCCCAGAGGCTGGAAAGGCCTTCTTCTTCATGTAGGAAGCAGGGTGTCTCTGTGGATAAGGACCTGAGGCCATCAGGAGTGTCCCTAGGTCGGGGATCAGAGCTTTGGGGTGGCGTTCAAGTTGGGGCTAGAGATGGCACAGTCTTTTATAGCTTTTAGCTGGGAAAGGAATAGCTCCTGGATGTCAGGAAGGCTGCTGCTACGGCCTGAGTGCAGACAGCGAAGGGAACTTGGTGAATGAGTGCTCAGCCCTTGGGGCTGGACAGGGATTCTTAACTTGGAAACTACTGCATCTGTAGCCACGCATTCCTTGTAGGGAGCTGTCCTGTGCATCGCAGGATGTTTAGCAGCACCCCTGGTCTCTACCCACCAGATTACAGTAGCACCGCCCCCCTTCAGCTGTGACAACCAAAAATTCCAGGACATTGCCAGATATTTGGGAGGGAGGGGCAAAATTGCCCTGGTTGAGAATCATTGAACTGGGCAATAGCCAGGATCCAATTAAAAACATGCTTTGTAAGCGGAGCTGTTTCCAACCCCTCTGTCCTTTAGTAACTCTTACAGTTCTCTCTTGCTTCTTGTGAAGCTGTCTTGGAAAAAGTCAGTGAATCTAGGTTGGGTTAAAGGGAAATGAAAAAATAGGGTTCCTTCTGTGCTAGGGCCAGGGGTCACAGGATGGGCAGGGCTCTTTCCCTTTCAAACCTCAAAGGGAGATGTGTTCATGTCAATTTCTTTCCAGATATCTACACCAGAGATCAACATGAATTGCTTCCTGATATGGCTAAACAATTTGAGTGAAATTCTCACCACTCTGAAATCATATCACAGACATCAGGGGTCCACATCCCATCTTCCCATGGGTCCTCAGGAATTAGAACACTTTTGAGACACACTGCCCAAGGATAAGGCCTGCATTGGGCCCAGACACTATGTGCTCTTGACACAGGATGGTCCATTGGTAGCCAAAATTGGCCAAACAAAAGGTACCGATGTGGGTCCAGCTGCTTTCCTGCCAGGCCAGGCCCTGTGTTGGTACCTGCCCACTTACCTGAGGTTGGGGTCATGGGTGCGGCCGCCAGGCCATTCATGTTGAGGGCCGCCATCTGCTGCATCTGGGCGGCGGCGAAGGCAGCCATGGGGTTCAGGTAACCACCCTGTGCGACTGACGCCATTAGTGCCGCTTGCTGCTGCATCAGCTGGGGCAGAGGGAGTGCAAAAAATATCATGCGCTTCCAGGGGGGGCGACCCTCCCCACCAAAGGGTTCAGCTCCCAGAGACCAGCCTCCTAGGCCCTGCACCCCAGGGAGCTCAGACACATCTCCCGACCCCCACCCCCAGAGAGCCCTGATGCCTTCCCCATACCTGCCCTAGCTCTCAGTGGCTGTTAGAGACCACCCCCCTCCCGCCCCCCAAGAGGAAACTGTGTTCAAAAGTAATAGTAAGGTCCTTGGCACTCTAAAGTTGTAGAAGGTGGGGGAAGGGGACTGGCTCCATGGGCACCAGTCAGTCCTGTCGTTCATGGGGATGTGACATCCAAGGCTCTAGAGATGTGTTGGATGAGCCTCTGTAGAACTAAGTTGGAATGGGTGTCTGTTCAAAATGGTCCTAACTTGGAGTCTGTAGGGTAGAAGCTACAGGAGAATCACAAATAAAACCTCAGGCACCCCAAGGTTCTCACAGAGCTGAGTGGGGATGGGGGAGGTTGCTGAAAGTGGCCAAGTTTGGACCCTGCTGCACAAGTGAGGGGAGCTTGCATTTTTAGAAGCAGAACCCTGGCCTACCTTAGTGCCACCCATGTGGGGCTACAGGTCTGAGAGGCAGCTGAGGGGAGATGCTGGCAGAGCCCGCCCCAGTGTGGAAGAAAGAAGTTGATGGGCCGGGGCCTGAGCTGGGGACTGAGAGGACTACAGAGGAGGTGTAGGGGATGAGGGCTTGGGGCACCTCAAAGGACCCCTGCCAGGAGTAACCAGAAGGCCTGAGGACACCCTTCCATGATCGGTGGCGGGGGTGGTGTGGTGTCAGCAGGACACTGAACCTCTCTCCCTGTTCCAGTCAGTGCTTCCTAGGATTTGCGGAGAACTGCGGCCCCCAGCCCCGCCCTGCCGTGCCCTCACTTACTGCCTGTGCGTAGGCGCCGTAGGCCCCGAACGGGATGGCCATGGGGTTGAACATGCCCATTTGGCCAGCCATCTGCTGCATTCGCCGCATTGTGCGCTCCTTGTCGGTGTCGGCGAACTTGACCACCAGACTGGATGAGGCTCCCTGCAGCCAGGACTGTGTGTGAGGCCCACCAGCCCTAACCGCCTCTGCTCCCTGGCCTGGGCCCACCCAGTCCTCTCCACGGGGTGCTATGGGGGCGGGGTAGGTGGCACGGTGACAAGCACGAACCCTTCGTCCAGGGGTCTGGAGTCTTAACCCCCCACCCCCACCTCAGGCTTTTTCTATCTGGTGACCTTGGGCCACTTTCTCAGCATCTCTGGGCCTCAATGTCCTTGTCTTAGAAGTGCGGATATTGGCAGTGCCTTGCGGTCTCATGGGGAGGCTGTGAGCACCGCAAGCGTTTGGCATCCTGTGGCCGAGCGCGCGAGGGCTGTCGGGGCCCCGCGGATGCGTGGGGTGGCCGGGATGTCTCTGTCCCTCATTGCCCCGTTCCCTCCCCCCTCCCAACTCCCCAGGGGCGGCCGCACTCACCGGCATGGTCTGGCTGCCGTGCAGAGCGTTGATGGCGGCTTGCGCCTCGGCGTGGGAGGAGTACTTCACAAAGGCGCACCCTGGGGGGACGGGAGAGGCTGAGCCACGGCGCCAGGGCCCAGAGGAAGGTCAGAGAAGCGGAGGACTGAAAGACGGGGCACGGGAGGGGCCGAGGGGATAGGGCGCCTCCCAGAAGAAAGCAGAGTGAGACACAGAAAGAGTGAGAGAGAACCGACAAACTCAGAGCCACACAAGGAGGCAGAGAAAGACCGGGACCGGCCAGAGTCTTCCAAGGACCCTTAAGTGGTCCCGTCCCCCGCGACTTGCATCGCGGCCTTTCCATCCCCGCAGGCCCAAGCGCCTCGCCCCTTCCACGCAGCCTTACCCCGCTTGCCCGACGGGGCCAGCCCCAGACGGCTCGGGACTTTGCCGTCAGGCTGGCAGGAGACCCGCGGCCTCGCCCCGCCCACCTGCTCGCACCACCCACTCCCCGCCCCGCCCCCACGCACCCTTGCTGTTCCCGTCTGGCCCGCGCAGAATGGTACACTCCTCGATGTTCCCGAAGGCCTCAAAGAGGCGGCGCACATCGTCCTCAGACTGCTGCTTGTTGAGCATGCCCACAAAGAGTTTTCTATCTTCTGGAACAAAATTAGGAGATGCTTACCCGGGCCGGGGGCCCGGCTGCGCGGGGTCGGGCCCGGGGGGAGGGCACGGCCGGAGGTGGAAGGGTTACGGAGGGGAAGGGTAGGAGCTGGGTAGGGGGCGGGAAGGGGGCGCACAGCAGGAGGGGGAGGGAAAACAAAGAGAGGGAGGCGGGTGGGGCACCGCTAGAAGGGGAGGAAGGACGCGGGGTGAGGGGGTTACGGGGAGAGGAGGTAGGAGGGGTTGGGTCTAAGAGGGGGCAGGATTGCAGCGACTCTGCCCCTTCCTGCCTAGAGAGCAGACCTCACACTGAGGGGCAGGGCCACTGGCAGGCACCGGCACACAGGTCGTATGGGCAGCCCTACGTTCTCTTCCTCCCTCCTCTTAGACACAAACTATCTTCCTCAGCCACTTTCACCCCCAGATACCAAAATTAATTTACAACTGGCAAGTCTGCCACAGGGCCTTTGCATATGCTGTTCTCTCTGCCTGGAGTGTCCTCCACATCACAAAGTTGAATCCTCTAATGCTAGGTCTCAGTTTAAATATTGCTTTCTCATCAAAGCCCCTCCTTCCACTTCTTTATTCTCTGTCTCAGCCTTTCCCATGGTCCAAAACTCAAAGGACAAGTATTTACTACTTTGACTGAGTAGTAGGTTTCTGTCTAGCTCCCCACCCCTCAATCTATGCTCCCTGAGGCAAGAGGCCAGGCCTCTGCTGGAGCAGTGGTAGCAGGCACATAGTAGGCCTGCAGGACTGAGCTATGGAATGAATGAATGAATGCCCTATGCCAGTCCCAGGAGCACACTTCCTTTCTGCCTCACATGTTCTTACCTCCATCTGGCGCTCCCTCCTCTTGCCCCTTCCTATTCATGCTGCAAAATTCAGCCCTGGGCACTTTGGAGGGCCTGTTTCCGAAGACTGGGCTCCCTCAGCAGCCTCGCCCCCACGCTTGTGTTGAGTACCAAATGGTTTGTTGACAGCACTCAGATGTGTGCTTAGGGTGACAGGGATCACGTTAGGCTGTGTGGATTTGTAGTAGCTTGTGACTGCAAAAAGATTTCCCATCCCACAAGCTCTTACTGCAGTGTGACTTTCACTCCTCCCAGGGAGGTGGGGTCTAAGTTCCCTCCCCTTGAATCTGGGCGGGGCTGTGACTGCTCTAACCAATAAAGAATGGCAGAAGTGACACGAGCTGCCTTCAAAGGCTCGGTCATAAAAAAGGATCAGCTTCCACTCTCAGCTCTCTCTTTTGGGCATGGTTGCTCTGTGGAAGCCAGCCACCATGCTGTGAAGAACCCCAACTAGCTCATACCGGGAGTCCACACGGAAAGGAACCCAGCCTCCAGCTGACAGCCAGCAACAGCCACCAGACATGGAGCGAATGAGTCCTGAGATGATTCCAGGCCCCAGCCTGTGAGCCTTCCAGCTGAGGCCCAGACATCCTGGAGCAGAGACAGTCCCTCCAAGCTGTGCCCTGTCTGAATTCCTGACCACAGAATCCATGAGCATAATAAATGGTTGTTTTATACCACTCCATTTGGGGTTAAGTTGTTAGGCAGCCGTAGCTGCTGGAACAGGGTCCCCGTGGTGGCAGACACCCTCTAGAGGCTTGTTGACTCTTCAATAACTGACACACACAGCCAAGACTGCAGAAATACCCACCCCAAAATTGCAAATGGCCATGTGTTCACGGTTTCCACAGAATGCAAGGGCACTCCAGGACCATGTCCTCCTGGATTCAGGGTGGTTGGTACCTCCTGCACCAGAGCACCCCCGTCACTCACACGGCCAGGAGAGTTCACATAGAGACGAGGGGCTGACCAGAGGTCTGGAGCGAAGCGGAGGAAACCTCCAGGCCCTGCCCTGCTTCACAAGCCACTGCAGAGTCCTCTTCAGGAAGGCCTGGCCACCGCCCTGCCGGTACCCCCAGCCTGGAGCACTCAGCACTGGGCAAGCTCTCAGCGATGAGGTGCCCCTTCCATGCCCACGGGGTATCATTGTCAGTTCCTGTGACCAATGTTGCGTCAGGGCATCCCAGCCTGGACCTCCAACATGGGTGGGCTTCAGCCAAAGCTCTGGGCCCGGAGCCTGCCCTAGCCTGGGCGCTCCGCCTGACGGCTCAGGCGCTGGCAGGGCTGGGCACGACCCTGCCCCATCTCCAGGCATCCCCAACTCCAAGCTCTGGGCGGGGGGAAGCAGAGACTGGGAGAGCAAGCGGAAGGAAGACAGAGGGAGTGGAAGGGGTGAAACTTCCTCCTGAGGAGGGACAGGAGGAGATAGGGTTCGAAGCAGAAAGGGAGGGGAAATGGCGGAGACAGAGGAAAAAGAACTAGAAACAAAGAGAAGAGAGAGGGCTTCCCTGGTGGCGCAGTGGTTGAGAGTCCGCCTGCCGATGCAGGGTATACGGGTTCGTGCCCCGGTCTGGGAGGACCCCACATGCCGCGGAGCGGCTGGGACCGTGAGCTGTGGCCGCTGGGCCTGCGCATCCAGAGCCTGTGCTGTGCAGCAGGAGGGGCCACAGCAGTGAGAGGCCCGAGTATGGCAAAAAAAAAAAAAAAAAAAAGAGCAGAGAGAAGAGCCAGGCAGAAGGAGAGGGCAGAGACAGAGGCGAGAGGGCCAAGGGCTTATGTTTAACTCCCAGAAGCACAGCAGCATTTACATGAAGTGAATCGAGTTTGGAAGCCTTCAGTAGAGCCTTGAAATTCTGCTCCCCAGGTCGGCCAGGTGCTCCCCCTCCCACAGCCCCTTTTAAAGGCTCCAATTAAATGGGATTTCCAGGAAGACAAAGAAGTGAAAACCTGCCCCCTGCTCATCCCTGACGCTCCTGGTCAAACATCTCCTCCCAGGAAGGAACTAGGAAAGGAAGAGAAGCCGGTCCTGCACCGAGCCTGGTTTAGATCCTGGAACCGCAGCTCCTGCCTCTCTCCTGACGTCTGAATATATTCCTCTCGTTTCATTATGACAGCTTTCTGATTACATTAAAATTCATCCCCACGTGCCTTTCTATCCAGCCACTTCCCTTTTGCCAGGGCGTTTTTTGTTTGTTTGTTTGTTTTTTCTAATTCCTTCTTCCACTCCCTGAAATCACCCCTTACTGCCAATTCTCAGTTCTCCGTTCTAGGCCCTTCCTGTTTGAGGACTTTCCCAATGTGGAGGGGGCCAGGCTCCTGCTCTTCCTGCCTGTCCGGACTTCCCCAGGGAAACTACAACTAGCCTTCCCTTTCTGGAAGGCTGCCAGAAACCAGATAAACCTGGCTCCAGACTCACTTCCTCCAGGCGATCTGGAGTGACCCCACCCAACACAAAGGTTTATTTGTTTCTAGGATGCTCTTTATTTCCAGTTGGCTTTGGTACTGGGTGAGTGATTCTAAGGCCTTTCAGACCAGGGAGTGGAAGGACTCAGTCTGAGGGTGGATCTCCTCCTTCGGCCCAGGCCCACTGGCTCACACCCCAGCTCTGCTGCCTTCCAGCTGCATACCTGTTCGCCCCCTCAGGTTTTTCGGTCTCTAAAATGGGAATAACTCAGCCCTCCTCATGTGGTGGACAATAGGCTCCCAGGAGATGCTGCAGGACAGAGCCTGGCCAGCAGTAACAACAACAGCGATGACCATGACCTGGGGTTCTCTCTCCAGGAGGAAGAGGAAATGGAGCTCCCTGCCCTGACTGGAGGGGACAGGGGTCACAGGGAGGGAGAGGCCAGACGATCCACATCTGGGGGAGGAGCACTTGAAGCGACAATTTGGACTGGACTCAGGCTGTAGCTGCTCAGCTGAGATGGACAACCTCTCCTTGTGTTCCCACCCCCCATGCCCTCCTTCCCCCGGCCACTTTCCCAAGGCTCTGTCCCCAAGCTGTGTCAGATGACCAGTGACACCATTTGGCTGGTGTCTTGGATCTTATGCCAACCTAGCGAGAGTCTCAGAGAATGACTCCATTTCCCCAGCCACTTCCCACCCGCTCCATCATGGACACAGACCCCGATTTCCTGGGACACGCTGAGCAGTCCCTGCCCCCAGCCCTCCTGCCTGAGTGACGCAGGGTCCCTGGCTGATAGTGGGACTATGATGC
The DNA here is from genome assembly GCF_003676395.1 of Aethalodelphis obliquidens. Lineage (NCBI taxonomy): Eukaryota > Metazoa > Chordata > Mammalia > Artiodactyla > Delphinidae > Aethalodelphis > Aethalodelphis obliquidens. The sequence goes on from NW_020837976.1 coordinate 14,876,093, forward strand.
TCTCACTGGCCCCCGTGAACCCTCAGCCTGAGCCCGTTCTATGGCTGTGGGGCTGTCGCTGCTCCTCTGAGGAGATGTTCAGGCAGGTATTGCTGGGACTGGGCCACGCAGGCCACCTTGATGGGAGGTGAAGGACAGACCTCAGGGTCAGGGGGAAAATGGGCTGAAGACATCCCTGAGTGGGAGGTCGCTGAGACCGCACGGGAGCAGTCTCCCTCAGAGATGCAGGAGGCCGGTCTGCAGCCCAGTATCTGCCTCTTGACGGAGCCCAGCTTGGGGCAGGCACGCGGCTCCATTAAGCTCAACTTCTGACTTCCTGGGCTGAGCCCAGTGGCTGGCACAGGAAAGCTTTGGCCTGCTGGGTGATGGGTAAATACTCTAAATCTCCCCTGCCCTTGGGTTTTCACGTGGGCTCCTCCTGGCCCAGGGGCCGATCAAGGGGCTCATGCTCCCGCAGTGATTCAACAACTGTTTGCTGAGCAACTTCTCTGTGCCAGACACTGTTCCATGCCCTGCTTCTACAGCAGGAAACAAGAGAGGTGAGTCAGCTCACTGGAGCTGACTTCCGGATGGGGACAGAGGCCGTCCACAATATATAAGTTCCAGAACAAGACAAAGGCCCACAGGGCTGCGACAGAGTGGCCCCCAGAGCTGGTGTGCCCTCCCCAGCAGTAACAAGGCGGCAGAATGGCAGAGCTGGGCTGGACCCTGGAAAACACCAAGGCTCCCACCTTTTTTAGATGAGGAGGTCGGGGCAGCTGGGGCCGGGACTAAACCCAGGTTCTTGGAGTCTCTTGAATTACTAATCCTGACCCCCTTGCTGCTGCCTTCCTGCTCTTTTAAGCTATGAGTGCCTGTGTCTGCAGGGGTGAGGGAGCACCTGGGGTTCCAGGAGGCAGGGGTGTGACACCCCAGAAGGTTGGCACTAGTCCCGGCCCTTCCTGAACCAGAGCGGGCAACTCAGCTCTCTGTGCCCAGATGTCATGCTCTCACTGCGGGGGGAGTGGGCACAGTTTATCTTCCTCCCCCTCCCCAGGAGCTGTGGGAGGGGGGAGCCAATAAAATAACGGATGGGAAAAGTACCAAGTTCTGTCAGTTGCACGTGTTTACAACCACCTGAGGAGGGAATGGAACAGAGCCCCTGGCATCCCGCCTCTGGTCACTCCTGCAGCAAGCATTGACTGAGCACTTACTGTGTGCCTGGGACTCGGCTGATCAGAGAGTCTGAGATGAGTCTTGGGGGCCCTTCTGGTTTTCCTCTTTGGGCAAGTGTGTGTGTGTGGGGGGGGGATGCTTGGCTCTCAGATCCCTGGAGAATCCAGTCTTTGGCCCCAGAGCCTCTGCCACGGAGCCCCCCATGAGAGAGGACAGCCAGGCAATAGCTCTGGACTGCAGGTCTGTAGGGGCCAGTTGGGGAAGGGGGCAGTGGCAACACTCTGAAGGCTTCCAGGAGGAGGTGGCCTGGCGTCAGGGTCAGGGGCTCCAGACCCACAACAGGAGTTAAGCAAAAGCTGAGAGATGGGAGGGCCCTTTTTGGCTGTGCTTTTCACTTGCTCCCAAGTGGTCCCTGCCTGGGGGTTCAGGGGGAGCTGGACTTTGCTTTCCCAACTCCCTCTTGCCTGCCGTAACCCCCACCAACACACACACATCTCCCAGTCCTCTGACCTCGGGAGTATTCTTCATTCTCCCAGAACCTCAATCTAATTCTGAGTTTCAGTTTCCCAACCTATTAGCATGGGGGGACACCTCCGGGAAGATTTAAGTGCAGATGAAAAGGCAGAGGAGTCTAGTTGCCAGAATCTCATGCTTCCTCCAGCCCCTCCAGTTGGGAGACAGACTCCTCTCTTGTTCACTTAGAACGTCTGGGCAGAACGGGGCTCTGGCTGGAAGGATTTGCATTTTAAAAGGAGAGCCCAGAAAACAGAGAAGCAACACACTGACAACAAGTTGAGGACAGGCCCCTCTTGGGGTATATCAGGGTGGTACCTCGGGGCCCCCAGATGTGTGTGCAGGGAGAATCCTGCTGGCTGTGCAGGATGAGTGGGGCCCCGAGGGGGGAGGAGGTGGGTGGCAGCAGCACCACGTGACTTGCCAAATGCCAGCACCCTGGCGCTAATGCTCAAATTCTGGTTTAATTTTCAAAATTTGATTCGCTCATTGCCATTGGCATTAAACAATATCTCACGCTTAAGGATAGATGACTGCTGGGGCGCCGTGGATGAATGTTCAGATGGCTGATGCCTTTATGGCCGCAGTAGACTTTTACTGTTCTCTTCCCTCCAGCTGCCGAGGGAGGGTTTGTGGGGGGACCTGAGCTGGGGAGAACCGGGGGGCCAGGGGCCGGGGTGGGGAATAAATGGTTTTGAGTTCTGTGGCTGTTGGGGCAGCCAGAGGGGTTGCTAGGAGACCAGGAGGGCCTGGCTGGGGGTGGGGGGTGGGGGGATGTAGGGCCAGACCTGTAGGAGACACTCTTATAGGGCCCTGGAGGCTCAAGGGCAGCAGTTTGGGGAGTGAGAAGAAACTTCCAGACACTCCCAGTGACTGAGCCAGAGGACTGTCTCCTGCTCTTGAGCCTTTGGCCCTGGGAGTGGGCAGGGCAGGGCCAGAACCCAGAGCCCCGGGTACCCACACACTTGCCCCTCAGCTGCTGGCAGAGGCCATGCCAGACCCTCAGCGTCTCTTGGCCTCTTTACTGTGGGACCAGGGGACTTGCCGGACCGCCTTCTGGATCCCAGGACCATCTGCTCTCCCTGGGGAGTGATTTCATGCCCAAAGGGCCACAGGTAGTGAGTCTTAGGGGGAAAAACCTGTTCCTTCTCCCTAACTTCACCCATAGATGAGGAAGGACCTTGAATCGAAGGCACACAGACTTGACAGGAGGGGCGGGGCCGGGGCGTCTTGCAGAGAGTAACTGAGGCTCTCTGTCAAATCCTGGTTGACTGGGCCCCCTTAGGCAAGTCACATACCCTCCCTGGGCCGCCAGTTCCTCATCTGTAAGAGGGGAGAATAATCACACCCACCTCATAGGGCTGCTGGGAGATGAAATTAGTTAAGGTACCTGAGGATTTTAGCCCAGAGCCTGGCACAAGGTAAAACGCTCAATAAATGCAGCTCTGTACCAGTTACAGCCAGGACTACTGCTCACCCGCAGCAGTGGCAGCTGGTGGGATGGGGATGCCCACCCCACCCCTTGGGTGTGGAGAGGACCCCAGGGACACTGAACAGTCATCTGCCAGGGGTCAGCCTGAGAAGCCGGGCTTTCCTTTGCCTCCCCTGACCAAATGGCAGCATTTGGGGGCCCTCTGAGGTGCTCCCCAGAATCCTCCACGTGGTCTGCCTGGATTAATCCACAACGAGGGACGTTTCCCCCAAAGTTACACTGAGACCCCTCTGTGCCCTTTCCATGCATTCTCCGTGTCCTGACCCGCCAAGCACCCTGGCTCCTAAGGGACCAGAAGGTGTCAAACTGGTCATCTGAACTGAAATCTGTGCCATTTTCAAGGTCGCTGCCCCCCCACCCTGAGTCCAGAGGCCTCCTCTTCCCCCTCCCGCCCAGCCCTGAGGGGGGCACACGCAGTCCCACACCTGCCTTTCAAACAGGGGAGCAGTGGGTAGGGCTGGGGGTCTGCACCCCCTCTTCTCCTGCCTGGGGACCCACACCTGCCCGCTCTCCTGCTGGTGTGGGAGTTTCCAGCCTCGCCATCCACAACAAGGTTAAGGGCCTGGATTGGGGTCCCTCTGCAGCCATGTGCCCGTGTCACTGCCCTCCTGAGACGGGCCAGGCCTGGGAGAGCTCTCCACGTGAAGTGCTCCAGTAAGGAGCCGAGCGATGCCCCCCTTTGTCCCCACAACTCACACTGTGCCAGAGCCAGGGCCAGGGGTGCAGCTGGGCGGGAGCCGCCTCCCAAGGTTAAAGCCTTCCTGCCTGGGAAGAAGACTGAAGGAGACATCAAACCAGATCAAAGGCTGCTGGGGATGGGGCGGTGAGAAGGGCCAAGATGGGGCTCCCGCTCCCCTGGGGATGGAAATGAGGACCCTCAGCCGCTCCGGCCCCCAGGGCAGGCCGTGCCAGGCCTTGATCTGGCCAGCTCCCTCCAGACGGTCTCTGTTTGATGTCGGGGTGGGAGAATGCAGGGCACACCCAGTCTCCCCCACTCGCATTCTTTCAGCCAGCTCTGCCTTCTAAATGCTTCGGGGTAGGGCCCAGGCTGTGAGAGTCCCTTCCTCACTGTCTCCCGCCATCCACCCAGGCCCCTGCTGGCTGCTCTCCACAGGGCAGCCACAGGAGTCAGCTACAACCCAAGGCACACCCTGTCTATCTCCTGCTCAGACCCCGCAGGTGCTCCCGTCTTACTGAGCACAAGCCTTGTGAGGGGCTGCACAGGCACCCCACACTCTGACTCCCCCGATCCCACCATCCCTCTGCTCAGAAACGTAGGTCTTGTAAGTCTCAGGAATACTCCATGCATGGCCTGCCCCAGGGCAGGGCACTGCGTGTGCACTGCCGTTCCTCCTCTTGTCTCCAAGATCATGTCCTTGGCATCTGCAGGACACTGAACTCCAGGATTCCTCAGAAACTGGGAAGTGAGTGTCTCCTGGAGATGAGTGGGCAGCGGCCATGCTGCCGGCACAGAGCCTGCCGTGATGAGCTCTGGGGGTGTGGGGTGTCTAGAAGTCTTGAGCCAGGCCCTAGGGGCTGCACATGCAGGGTTTGCCAGGTAGAAAGGCACAGGGCAGGCATCCCAGGTCAGGGAGCATGGCATGTGCAAAGGCAGGGAGTGTGACAGGCACGTGGGACATAGAGTCACAGTGACACATCCCCCCCTCCCTCCTTCCTCTTCCCCACCCACCATATTCTCAACAATTCCCTCAGGGTCCCAGCCTGCACCCTCACCACTGGCCACTGGAAGCCTAGCCTGGGACTCGGACCCTGCGTCCATACTCACTGCCCACCATGTCCTCTCTTGGCTCAGACTGGCTCCTAAGTCATAGCACACAGGGATTCTCCTGTGGTCCAACTGGACTCCCAGGCCCACCCCCCTCAATGTCACCCCGGTGTCTTCTTCATGACAAGAGCCAGTGGACCAAGCTCCCACATCACAGAGCCTCTGCTGCCCCCAGACAGCTCTGGTCAGACTGGCTCCCTCCCCAGGGCTGTGTGGTGCCCCTGCCCGAGGGAGACCACAGCTCTGACCACACCCACTCCTCCATGAGGTGGTTATAACCACCACAATACTAATAATCAGAATGGTTCTCATTTACCAAATATTTACCATGACGCCCGCACTGAAATAAGCCCTTTGCAAGTATAACGGATATTTTATTCTTTCCACCGTACAGATGAGGAAACTGAGGCTCAGAGAAGTTAAATATCTTTCCCAAGAAGACATAGCCAGTCACTGGGGAAGCCAGGACTCAGACCCAGGGGGTCTGAATGGAGCTGAGCTCTCGGGTCACCCTCCTTCCTGGTGGAAGACAGTGCTACCTAGAGATCGCTCTCTCTCTTCACTCTCCACCCCTCCATGTCTGCACAGACAGCTGGCAAAGGCCTAATAACCCCATTGCTCTGCATGGGCCAGGGCTTCTGTCCAGAGCCCGGAAGAGGGGCCTGGTGGGGCCCTGCTTAGCTCAGATGGAGCAGGCTCCGGTGATTCCTGACTGCCCGACGACCCGCAGACGTGCCTCACAGCCCCTCCTCAGTTTCACTCGCCCCTCTGCCCAGAGCACGGCTGTCTTGAAGTCTCCTGGGTGACCAAAGATGTTAAGCTCTGTCCTGATGAGTCCCCAGGCCTTCCTCTGCCTGGGATCTAGGCTGCAAGGTCCTCTCCCCTCACCACACAGAGAACCGGACCTGCTGGCAGAATCCCCTGGACTCACAGTCCACACCCCTCCAGCCCCTGGTACCTGCCCAAGGCAGAGGTGTGGCTCTGTGCCCTCGGGAGCTTGCAGCATGACCAGGGAGGCCGAACCAGAAGACTGTCACCACCCCGGGGCGCCACGAATGGTCCCTGCACCCTCTTCTCTTGTGCTTTTCGAGTTGATGGGCAGGCGTGGGAGCCCTGAGTTAGGCAAGAGCTAAGCCCTGGAAGCGCAGCATGGGTGAGGGGCCCGGAGGCCATACCCACATCCCTCGCGACCTCCTTCTCTGGCCTTCAGCCCGTGACCCTCGTGCCTGTGAGTCTGCGCCAGGCCTCCCAGAAGGCGCTTGGGGCACGCGGTGGCACTAAGTGGAAGTCACCTTTCACTGGGGCTGCGGCACGTGGCCGGCTCTCCAAGTAACTGATTATACATTAGATCTGCTACCTTATCCTTCCCGGGCGCGTGGCGCACGACAGACGGCCCTGCGTTCTATGGGGACTTCTGCAGCCCAACCCTGTTGTCTAATGGGGCTTCCGCTGGCGTCTGGCGCAGTCTCCAGCATTTCACCCATCACAGGATAATTTATAGCATAATGGGGCATTTTTTTCCTTTATATCATGCGGGAGCATAAATTATGGCCAGTTTGTCCTCAGCTCTCAAGGAGACAGACAAAGCCGGGCTTCATTCCAGCAAAGGGAAGAGGTTTCTGCAGGGGGTGGGTAAGGGCAGGGTGGTCCACAAGGCAGCAGGGGTAACAGGAGGAGAGACCAAGGAACGCCTTAAGAACATCTCATTGGCGGGGTGAGAATCTAGTTGAGGCGGCCACAGATACCGGGGAAGAAGTAACAGTACCCACTTGGAGTGCTTGTCACTATTAACCGTGGAGGGGGCTCTTGTTAGCTGAGCCGTAGAGCTGCACAGCTGTCCGCCGCCTGCAGATGACCCGGCCATAGACCAACTTCTAACCCTAGCCACGGGCTGACCCTTACCTTGGCCGCAGATCTTCCCACAGCCTCACAAAGAGAATGGTGTTCATGGGTCCACCCCCTTCCTCCCCACCCCCTTCCACAGCCAGAGACAGAACGCAGTGCCCGGCAAACCTCCTGCCCCTCTGACCCACGGCTCATTTTTAACACTGAGGGTGGGGTTCAGCTTCTCGTGGGACGAGGGAGGAGAGGGACACCCCAGCTTCTAATGGCCTGCCCACTGTCCTCCTTGGGAGGTGCACGCAGCTCAGGGTCAAACTGACTAGTCTAACACAGCAGGAGTCACACCTGAACCAGAGGCTGCAACTGTGACAAGGACTTCTGGTGGCCCTGGGTGGGGATGGAGTCTTCAGAGGTCACCTGGCCAGCCTCCTCCAGTATGACCCAAGGTGAGGATGATGCTTTCTGAACACCCTGGCAGAAGTCTCCCTGGCCCCCATGGAGGCAGCCCAGAAGAATATTTCCCCTTTTGCACCCTGGAGAGCTCAACCCTGCCCAGAGCACAAGTCCTGCCCCTAGAGCACCAAAGTCTGCTCCTTCCTCCTCAAGACACACTTCTGAGAATAACAGCAGGAATCCTGGATCTTGTAAGATGGTGGTTCTCACCCCTGGATGCTATGAAATTCACCTGGGGGCTTTCAAAATACAGGTGTGCCCAGCTAGCCCCTGAGATATCGATTGGTCCGGGCCTCTATGTTGTTGGTTTTCGTTTGTTTCAGAAGCTACTCAGGTGATACCAGCACACAGCCAGGGCCGGGAAGGGCTGGGATGGGTCTTTTCCAGGCCGCTCCTGGCCATCTCTCCTTGGGCACCCCATCTCTGCCCTCGGCCTGCCTGCAGAAGCTCAGCCCTTGAGACTGCAGGATCCTGTGTGTGTTGGTGCTGGTGGAGGGTAGCACCCACCTTCTCTGCCCTGACACCTGAGCCCGGGCATCCCCCCATCCCTCACGGGGTTGTCCTGGAAAGACACTGTACTAATCTGGGGGGGTAGACCTGAGGGGGGATTATCTAGGTTAGCATGAAGCCCACCTCTCTAATGGCTTAGCAGGCCTCCCCCTCGTCTTCTTCTCTCCTCTCTCATGCCCCTCTCCCCTCCATCCATTAGGCCAGGCCAGCTGTGAGAGGAGGGTCCCAAGCTCTGCTTTCATCAGCCCTCCAGTTTCCTTCCCGTCCATGTTCCAGCCACCCTAGCCCTCCTGGAGTCACCCCTGACCCCACCCCCATCCCCTTGGAACTAGATGGTCCACGTTTAAGTACACGAATACTCACTGTATTAACTCATGACTGATAATGGACTACAGATAGACACAGAGATGGACGGATGGCAGACATTATTAATAGATGCTAGATATCCAGATTAAATGTTGGATGATAGATACACAGGTGAGAGAAAAATGATTGCAGAAAGCAGATAGATTTATGATCGGAGGTACGTGAATAGTGATAGGTAAATATGGATAGATGGATGGATGGATGGCCAAGATGTTTCTCAGGACTTCAGATAACGGGCTCGAAATGTAAAAGGTGAGAAAACTAGTCACGGCCACCCACACCTGTTGGGGTACCTGCTCTCAGAAACAAGGAACTCTGTTCTGCTCAAGACCTGTCTTAAAGCAACTTCTCTTTCAGCTCAGGCCCCTGAACATCCACTTGTCTGATGGGTTTGAGGTTAACATAGGTTGCAGTGGGGCTGGTTTCCTGGAGACACCTGAAGCTTCTCTTTGATGTTTTGCCTCCTGAGCCCCTGCGATACCTAAGGAGGACCTCCCTTCCCGTCTGTCTCCCCTCTAGATGCATGCTCCTCAAAGCCCAAGGCCATGCCCTCCAACCCCACAGAGCAGGTTGGTTTTTGGAGTCGGATAGGCTGGACTGGCCCCTGCAGTTAGATGGCAGGTGCCAGCCCATATGGTACATGCAGAGATTCATCCATTCACTCCCTCCGTTGGGACCCATGCCCTCAGAGAGGTCAATGAGGGCTGACTCATCTGAAGCACTCGCCACGAGCCAAGCACTGCTCCGAGCGCTTTAATTTTATGAGGTGGGTACCACTGTCACCCCCACTTTACAGATGAGGAAACTGAGGCACAGAGAGGTTTGGCAACTTTCTGGACGTCCCAGAGCTAAAAACTGCAGGGCCCAGATTTGAACCCAGGTGGTCTGGCTCCCGAGCTTTCATCCACCACGCAGAAGGTCCCCCTCCCCCAACCAGATGGTTGCGAGGCTCTGGTGAGCTCAGGAGAGCATGTGGCTCTGGGAACTGGAAAGGGCTGCACGATTTGCAAGATGTCATTATTTCTAATGACTAATGAGATTGTGAGGGGAATGTCAGTTTCCTCTAGAGAACAAATTATTTTGAAGGGTGGCAGCATATTAACTATTGGTGCGTGGCTGGCACTGCTAACTACAGAGGACCCTGCTCTTGTCACTCAGAGCGGCCCTCCAAGGCCTTCAGGTTGGCAGTATTTGGTGACCATGAAGTTCAGTTTGCAGAAAGGCAGAAAGCCAGCTGTGGGGCAGCCCTGTACCCCTTCAATTATCCTTGGGTCAGTCACGCAGTCAGTCAACAAACTGTGTGCAAGGTATATATTACTGGGAGATGTAAGGAGTAGATCTGATCCTTGGGCAAAAGTGTTTCCAAATTGGGGCTGGAATGGCCTAGCTATGGAAGGCAGAGCAAGATGGGGCTGATGGGGGGGGGGAGTTACATTGCAGAACATGAAGACTTTGCGGGGGTGGACCATCATGACCATTGAGACCACAGGCACTGAGGACAGGCTGTCTGCCTCCCTTTTCTGGGAAGAGATGGGCAGGAAGGGGTGGGGATAAGGAAGGAAACCTGGGATGGGAGCACAGAGGAGAGAATGCAAAGACTTTTACTCAACTCCAGTGCCTGTTTGCTGGAGAATTGTGTTTGGAAAAGCCACACTACCCTCCCACCAACAGGTCTGGAACGTGTGTGGCCGGAAGTGACGGTGCTGTGGGCCCACTATGCCTGGAGCAGGCATGTCCGGAAGTGGAGGCGGGTGAAGACCCCGGCTCGCTGGCTGGGGCACCTCCTCCTGCCCCGCCCCCAGTCCTCCTAAGTCCGCCGCAGCCAGACTCTTCCGCAAGGGCTGGCGCTGACTGGGCGCTTCCAGCATTCTGTCCACTTCTCCCTGTCACTCTGCAATACAACATGATCGTAACCCCACCTGACAGATCAGTCAGCTGAGGCTCAGAGAAGCTGAGGGACAGCTCACTGGGGCAGTATGTGGCATAGGTGGGACCAGAGCCAGGTGTCTCTGTCAGCTCTGGTGCACACGATAGAAAATGACTCCCACGTGTCTGCCCCAGGGCCTGGAACTCTGTCTTTTGGGCTCTATGCCTTTGGACTCAGCATTGCCCTCTTCCGGGAGGTGTTTGAAATGTGGTGGCTTATGTCACCTCAACAGGACTGATTTTGCTAGAAAATGTCCCCTATGTATATATGTCCATGCCTCTCTCTCGCTTTGTCACAGCTTACCCTTCCCCCTCCCCATATCCTCAAGTCCATTCTCTAGTAGGTCTGTGTCTTTTTTCGTGTCTTACCCCTAGGTTCTTCATGACATTTTTTTCCCCTTAAATTCCATATATATGTGTTAGGATGTATATGTATATGTATATGTATATGTATATGTATAACTGATTCAGAAACTAATACACCATTGTAAAGCAATTATACTCCAATAAAGATGTAAAAAAAAAAAATGTCCCCCATGATCAAAGGGACCAGATAAGCATTTAGGCCTGAGAGTGGAAAATTCGATGCAGGGAAGGCAGCATGAAGGGATAGGGCTGGGAAAGGATCAGAGGGGTCGGGGGAGGGGGTGGCTGGTGGCTGGGAGAAGGGCGATGATGGTGCTGAGTGTGGGGGAGCGGCCCCAGAGGGTGGGCGTAGCGGGAGGGGAGGGGAGGGGCTCTGTAATGTAACAGGACATGCAGTGAGGACGACGGGGACGGGTGTGTATGGGCAGTGGGAAGTGTCCCATTTGCTACAGCAGCCCCAGCTAGGGCCCCCCCCCCAACCCTGGGCTTAAGGTGAGAAAGAGGAAGCTGAAGAGGCTGATGAGAGGAACAGGAGAAGGAGAAGAAAGGGATGACAAGGACTCAGCCTAGATGCCCCCTTACTGGCTGCTGGGAGTGATCCCTGCCAGCCCGGTGCCCCTGCCCTCCTTCCTCTCCTCCCAGCACACAGCAGCCAGATGGCCTAGGGCAGTGGTGCCACTTGCCCTTGGGGTCCCAGGCACTCAAGCTTGGTCTGTTGATGCATCAGAAATACTTCACTCCTGGGTAGATGTGCCTACTTTTCAAATGCATATAGATGCTGTCGTGGTTTAAGAAGTAGCAGTTCATTGAAAAGCACTGCTGACTTCAAGGTAGCTTATTGCCATTTTGCATTCTCTCACACAACGGATACTCAAAGTAGAATATCTGTGGCGGGGCGGCGGGGGGGTTGCCGATGAATTTTTGATGTTAAACATGGCTCTTAACCTTGAAAAGTCTGGGCATGCTGATCCAAGGAGGGCAGCTGGAGCTCAAGGAGCAGAACGCGCGGCGAGTGAATCCTAGGCCCGACGCCATCTCACCTGCAAGACTGCAGTGCTGTTGCCCAGGAAGGGGAGCGCGGTGGACGCGGGGAGCACCCCAGACCCGCAGTTAGGAAACTCGCTTCTAGCCCTGAGTCCCCAAAGCTGCCAGCTGGGTCGGGTGTCTGCCCTTCTCTGAGCCTCCAACTCAAGCTCATCCTTTGATGCAGCCGGAAGAGCTGGAAGGATTGAGCCCCACAGCAGCTTTCAGATGAAACCGTGAGTGGATGCTGTTTAATTCTGTCGATGTCAGGAAAGGAGCTTGCTGTCTGTCGCTGCTGGGGGTGCCTAGCTTAGGGCCTCACGTGGCACACGCTCGCTTGGTAAACGGTCTTGGAGTAAATAACGGTAACCCACGTACTCATGAGGAGATTTAGTCTGAGAGCACTAAAGGTTAGGAAGGGAGCACAGACCCACCTCTTTCTATCCCACACCCAGCGTGACCAGGGTCTACCTTCAGCCAAGGTAAAATGGGAACCCACACTGGGTTTAGTGGCTGGGGCCTGGATTTGGTTCCCACCCCTTGGGATCAGCTCTGTGATTGGGGTTGGGGAAGTCATTCTGGTCTCACCACCTCTCCTGGGTGATGGGATAACTAGGCCTGCAGCTGTGGGCAGACCTGGGGCCACCAGGATTTAGAATCCCTTTGATCTAAAAAAAAGGATACAAATGAACTTATTTACAAAACAGAAATAGAGTCACAGATGTAGAAAACAAACTTATGGTTGGGGGGGAGGGGTCAATTGGGAGATCGGGATTAACATATACACACTACTATATATAAAACAGGCAACTAATAAGGATTCAGTGTATAGCACAGGGAACTTTACTCAATACTCTGTAATGACTATATGGGAAAAGAATCTAAAAAAGAGTGGATATATGTATATATACACATATGTGTCTTGCTGTACAGCAGAAACGAACACAACGTTGTAAAGCTACTATACTCTAAGAAAAATTAAAAAAAAAATAGAATCTCTTTGAATAAAGGACTGCTCACAGGGTGTTTACCTCTACTCATCTGCCCTGTCCACCCCTATGCCACCACACTGGGGGCATCCCTCCCAGGTCTCTAGGTCCACAGGTGTCCCCAAGAACATCCTTTTTTGGCCAACTCTATTCAGGTAGCACCCATGATTAGATCCAGCCCCCTTTTTTGACTTCATAAAAAACTGTCCAGTCTCTTGTCCCAACACAGTAAGGCCCTGTGCTCCCCTTTCCAGAGCAATAATGGTGGACATTGAGAGGATGAGGTTTTCTTTCTAGGACAGAAGCATTTTAACAAGGCCCTCGAAAGCCTTAATCCAAAGGAAAGGAGGTTTATGGTGACAAGTCAGGCCCTCTGACTGCAGGGGGAAGATGTGTGATGGCATGGGCAAGGAGACCTTCCTAAGACCCTCAAACCGCCCTTTGGAAGCACCCACCCATTCTGCCTTGGGCGGGGCTGTGCTTGGAGAGGGCTTCCCAGAGAGCTGCCTGCTGCCTGCCTGGGCTGCTCCCTGCCACCCGAAAGTGACCCACGCAGGCCAAGTACTTAGCACAGTCCCTGAAATGCAGGAAAGTTCCCTGGTTATTAGTGGTGCCTAATGACATTTGCATAGATTAACAGACTTTAATGCAATCATGGATGCCACAATCCCGAGAAAATAATGAAGAAATCCATTACAAAGTCATAAAGTAGCTAAGTCAATACAGTAATAATTTGATCCCATATTAGTAATAATTTCATCTCCTGCTGCAAGGCAATTTTATAATGTGCACCGTTTCTGAACACTTTTATAAATTTCACCTTTGTTTGAGACAATTAATTTAAAAAAATTTTACAAATATACTGCTGGTATGTTATGAAATAAATGAGTCATTAGTCTAAACTGGCAGGCTATAATAAAACTTATTAAGATGGTTGTGCTGGGATTGCTAACGTCTCTTCAAGTGGCCTGTAACCCTCTCTTTGGCAAACCCGGGGCCTACCTGGTGGCAGTGGCTCAGACGGACAGTCTGGACCAACAGAAACCCATGCAGTATGGTGGGTGAGGGCAGCCCCAGCTTCCTTCGGGCATTGTACTAGTTTCCTAGTGAAACAGAGCAGGACCGACCCCCCAACCCCACAACCCTGCCCCGAACACTGTCCTTCGCCTGCCTTTTGTCTCTGGAAAAAATTTAGCCAAAGGATAAGTTTAATCAGAGAAGTGAGAAAATGCAGAAACAAAGGAAAACAGTCAAAGGAGACCAAATAATAATAGTCATTAAACATAGTCAAGGACCTTTAGCTCCTCTGCATGGGCTGTAGTTAATATCCTGAGCCATATCCCGTGAGCTGTCTTGCAGATATTGAAACTTACACCAGGTGAAAGAAGTTAACTACACGATGGCCAGATTGTGGCCATGACATAAGCTGCCACAATTCCGAGAATTGGCCTCAAGGAAATGGGAACAAATCGTCCCTGGAACTGAAGATTAACTGTACTTAAAACAATCAAGATGACGCTGGTCAGGCCACCGCATGACCAGTTTCAAGGTGACTGTCAGAGCTGACTGTGCTGTTTCTGCATGTAGCCCCCTCCCTCTGTCTATAAAAGCCCTTGCGCACTGATAGTCAGGGGCGGGGAGTCGGCCTTTGGACAGGAGTCGGCCCTCACCGCCAGCCCCCAACCCCCACTGTTTGCCAACATCCAAAATAAAGCAAACTTTCCTTTCCACCAACTTTGCCTCTTTAATGGCTTTGGAGCGGCGAGCAGCCGGCCCCCACTTTCAGTTACACTAGGGTGGCCAAAACAGAGTACACAAAACTGGATGTCCTAAAGCAGCAGAAATCTATTCTTTCACAGCTCTGGATTCTAGAAGTCGGCAGGGCTGTGATTTCTCTATAGGCTCTAGGGGAGAATCCTTCCTTGCCTCTTCCCAGCTTCTGGTGCTTGCCGGCAATCCTCGGCTTTCCTTAGCTTGCAGTGGCATCACTCCCGTCTCTGCCTCCATCATCACATGGTGTTCTCTCTGTATGTTCTGTGTCTCTGTGCTTGAATTTCCTCCTTCTTCTAGGGGCACCAGTCCTACTGGATCTAGGGTCCACCCTAATCCAGTGTGACCTCATCTGCACTTGATTACACCTGCAAAGACCCTATTTCCAAATAAGGTCACATTCTGAGGTTCCAGGTGGACATGAATTTTGGAGGGACACTATTTAACTCACAACAGTCACCAAGGGATTGTATGATCATTGCCCCTCCTCTCCCAGGAAGAGTGAGGCTGAGGGGCTGAACCTGCCAGATGAGGTGGGGGCCGGTTATTGGAAATCCGTGGTTTCCTAGGAGGCTCTCTGACAGGCTAAAGGGGGCCTGTGGACCCCCTGAATTGGTCAGCACCATTTCATATCTATGAGTATTTCTCCTGGAGAAAGAGTTCATAGCTTCCATCAGATTCTCAAAGGACCCCAAAGGATTCTTGCCTCATTACCATGTGAAGTATGTAGGGGTCAGGGAGGGAGGTATCATAGAAACTAATCAACCAGCCAGCCAACCGACAAAGAACTCCCAAATACACAATTTTACAGTTTCCAGAATCTTCCAGTACTCTTCATCCCAACAGGGGTGTAGCTTCTCGGAACTCAGAAAGGAAGCCGTTGGAACCTCGGTACTATTATTGTGGCAAAGGCAGTGGGGAGGCACAGCGGCTCACACAACACTGCATCTGGAAATGAGACCTTCACTGGGGAGATGTCTTTGGGTTTTGAATGTATGATCTAGCAGCTCATCCCCCAAACCAGCTGTGAGTCATGAGTAATTTAAAATTCAGCTTGTATGACTTCCCCTCCGCCCCTCCCCACGTCCTAGATAAAAACATTCAACAGAAGGGCACAAAGACAGAGAGACACGGTTGTCTCCAGGGACCTCCCTCCCTCCCTCCCTTCACCCAGCTCTGAGTGACCCTGGGCAACTTTGTCATTTGCCCCCATTAGGTGACACGATGCCAGGTTAGGCCCAGCAGTGCCCTCTTAAGACAGACGCCCAGCCCCCAACCCAGCCCGTTCTGGGTGAACCATCGTGGTTCCTAACTCACCATCACTTTCTCCCAGTTTGACAAATTCATTCTAGAAGGTTGCCAAAGATTGTCTTCAAGATTGACAAGCTGCCAGTTTTTGGAATCCAGCCTCTGCGCCTTTTGAAAACTTGAATGTTGTTTATTTCCAGGCTCTACGATGCCTCAAAGACGACCCCCAGCAGCTCCAAGATCCCGTCTGCCTGTTTCATCTCTTTTCCCAGGGCCACGGATCACAGTTTGCTCTGGCCTGGAGATTCAATCTAATTTACAGGGCTAGGTTTGATCTCCTTGCCTTGTTGGGATGTTAATTCTCTTTTTACAGTGTTTATCCACATTTCTCATCCTGAGTCCAATCTCTTTGCTGGAGAAGATAGGAGAGATGCAGAAGTTAAACTCTGTTTTCTCTTAGACAGTTTACAGTTTGTTCTCCAAGCAGATAGAATTGGCGAGTCTCAGGCAGGAAGGCACCCCGCAAAGGCACCGTACCAGCCCTGTCAGTGTCCATCTTTCTGAGCCATGTGGGTGAAGGGCAGTTCTCTCGCCACCTCTGGGGCTCTGGTTTGACATCGTGGGGGGAGGCGTTTCCTCACACTGTGCCTCCTCTTCCCCCAGGAGCAGGTGGAAGCAGGTGTCTGCCCTGGATGTTGGCTCGGACCATTCCAATCTCTGTCCTAGAGGCAGTGATTGAGGAGGGTTGCGAAGGTCCAGTCTCCTTCTCCTGTTTTCCTCAAGGACATCATCCAGTGGTCACTGGTGTCTAAGGCATGTATGATGCCTAAGCCCAGACTTGCAACTTTTCAAGGAGCTTGAATGCAGTTTGGGGTGGAGTGGCTAATAAGCTGAAAGGACTATACTTTGGGGGTAAATGAGGGGCACTGCATGAATTCAATGCCAGTGACCCCACAGAGGGTTGTGATGAAGATACACATATTGGCATGGGTAAGAGAATGCTCCGTGCAGAGCTGGGGGCAGGGGTGCTCTCCTGGGGGCTCCGGGAAAGGACATTGTCTATTTTTGAAGTTCCTACAATGCACCAGCCGTCAGAAGTGACATTTTTATGGTTACGGTTACTCTACAGATGAAGAAATGGAGGCACATAAAGGGATTAAGAGGCTCACCCACAGCTGCACACTTAGTAAGGGGTAGAATGTTGTGATCTGTACCCACACCCCGGCTGGAAATCCCAGGTTGGGCCTGGGGAGTCCTCCACCCCCAGCAGCAGAAGTGGAACACCCAGCTGTCACTCTTTTCCCAGGTAGATCCCTGCTAGTGTTGGAGTGTGGGAGAGGAACCTGGGCTCTACCCTGGGCCGTCACCAACAAGCTGGAGCTGTGTGGTCTATGCTCAATGCACTCACGTCTCTGGGTCTTTGTCTTCCCTTGGAAAGAGGCGTGTAGGATTGCCGAGACCCACTGGCTTGGGGAGGGGCCCTGCAAGGTGCTCTGAAGCCTCCAGCCCCACCTCTGTCCTCCGTGCTTGCTCCCGTTTTCCTCTCCTCCTACAGGACCCCTCATTCCAGCCACTTGGCACACCTACGGGCGTACCTGCCTCTCAGCTTTGTCATTCTGTTACCTGTTTGTTTGTTTTTAACGTATTGGGTGACTATATAATTTATTGCTCAAACTGGGACTCTTGTTAGGTTGAAAGGGAACACTATGCATAATTAGTCCTGGACAATGGCAACTCCGGACCTGTCCTGACTCACAGGTACTCATGGGAACCCTAGTATCGCACTGTCTCCCTCCTCCTGCTGATTTTGGTCTTTCCCCATCTTGAAAGCCTGTGTAACACCCCTCCCTGGAATTCCTCCCTGACCTCTCCAGCCCACACCAATGCCCCACCCAGGGGACAGCCCCTGGCTCTGGTCCCACCCACAGTCCAGCATCATTTTCTTTTTTTTTTTAAATTAATTAATTTATTTTTGGCTGCGCCGGGTCTTTTTTGCGGCATGCGTACTCTTCAGTTGCGACATGTGGACTCAGTTGTGGCATTCGTGCAGGGTCTAGTTCCTGGACCAGGGATCGAACCCCGGGCCCCCTGCATTGGGAGCGCAGAGTCTTACCCACTGGACCACCAGGGAAGTCCCCAGCATCATTTTCTCAAAGAGTCTTTCTCCTTTCAGCCTGAGCAGGGTGCGGGCTCTGGGGCTAAGTCCTCGATGAGCTGGAGAGGCCCTCCCCGCCCCCCCTGCCAACCAAGGGCTAAATCAGGGAGCAAAATCTCCCCTCCAGGCTTTTCCCACGGACCCACAGGCCTCATCTGAGCAGGGTGAGAAACACAACAGGCTGAAACCAAACTGCAGGAGCTCTGACCTGGACCAGAAATCAATTAGGGCGATAGCGACAGCAACTGGGAGATAAGAGGAGAGCAGGGGAAATCAAAGGCTAGACAGACAGGGCCTGGAGGCCGATGGAAAGTCAGCTGGAAGGAGAGGAATGCTTATAAAGTGCTCTCCCTGTCTCTCTGTCTCTCTCCTTTTTGCCCATCGTGTTCACAGGGCAGATCATCTGCGAGGTGTGACATGTGGCTGAAGGCACTTGGGAGACCCCTACTCACTGCCTGCCAAGGGGTCTTGAATCCCACCATTAGGCTCATCTCTTTGGGGTAAGCATTGCTGTCTTCAGGCTTCCCTTTTCAAGTGCAAAATCGCGCTATCCCTGTAGTCAACCTCTAAATCTTCAACACAGATTCCTTTATCAGATCGCCTGTTCCTCCTGCCGGCAGCTGCCTCAGAGTACTTGACAGGAGGTGGGACGCAGGGGGCAGGGGGCATTTTTCCCAGAGACGGGCATCCTTTTAGGCAGCTGACCCCTCCTGGTTCTGTCTGGGACACACCATCCTTCTTAGGTCTCCTTTTTTTTTTTAAAGATAAAATTTACCAGTAGTGAAATGTATACTTCTTAAGTGTATAATTTAATATGTTTTGACATATACAAACACTGATGTACCCCACACTCCTATCAAGATATAAAACATTTCTATCTCCCCAGAACGTTCCCTCATGACCGTTTCCGGGCAGCATCCCGACCTCCTCAAAGACACCCAGTGTTCTGATTTTTTTCACCACAGTTGGGTTTTGCCTGTTCTAGAACTTTATTCATGATGTACTGATGCGTGTCTGGCTCCTTTCCCTCAGTCTGGGAGATCCATCAATGTTGTCTGGCCCATCCAGGCATCCCCTGCCCTCTCCAGGTGCTCCGTGGAGCCTGCTGGGTATTGGACAGGGGCGCTGCCACCAGTGGTGAATGGCTCTTGCGGGAGCTGGGAATGGAACCTGGCTGACACCGGGCTCACCTTAGCTCCACAGATGGCCAAAGGATTAGAGATTTCCAGTGCAGTTAGGGTGAGAGGCCCAGGGGCGTGGGCTCTGAACCCAGGGCCACAAGACCTTAGGGGGACTATGGCTGAGAACTGGGGTCCTTTAGCATGTTGAGAGTGTGCATAAAATAGCCCAAGGATGCACAAATGCCCCCTCTTCCAGGGAGAAGGACTGTAGTTTTTCTCACCATGACACCCACCACCCAGGTTCGAGCCATGCCCATCTCTCCTTTGTCACTGCAGGGACCTCCTAACTGTCCCCTGCTTCCACCTCGTCCTCTACAGTCTGTCTCCATGCAGCAGTCGGAGCAAGCAGTGCACGTTTCTCCTCTGCTCAAAGCTGCGCAGTGCTCCCTGTTTCACTCTGAATCACGTCCATAGCCTCTTAAACGGTCTGCTAGATCCTACAGAGTATCTCTCCCCGTGCTCTCTACCCGTTCCTTCTGTGTCCTCACTCGACCCTCTCCAGCCACGCCAGGCCCTGTCCCGACCTTGAGCGCTGGCTGACACATGCAGGAGCCGTGCGTTTGATTGGGGTTCTCGTTACTGTCTGCCCCCTCCCCTAACTGTGAGTCCTGGAAGGGCAGCCCAGCACTTCTCACACAATTGAATGGATGAATGAAAATCTTCTCTCAGTTTCCCAAAGGAGTCTGTGACCCAGAAAGGTTAAGAACCGCTAGGCAGGAGCAGAGCAGCCAGGTCAGCGCCAGGCCAAGGACAGAGGGCTCCCCCATGGGGCGAAGAGGCTGGTGGGAGAGGCCCAACCAGGCAGACAGAGGAGGCACAGTGAAGAGAAAGAGTGGGGGGCTCCTCATCAGCAAGCGAAGCCAAGAGTACCTGAAGGCAAAACGTCCGGGTCCCTTAAATGCACTTGTGGCAAAGACTTCCTTGATTTACTCTGTTTTCCTGCGCCATCCCTTAGAATTGAGATGGATGAAGGGGGTGGGGAGGGAATGGTCAGGGGCCCGGGCATCTCCAGGCTGGGAATCTCCTGAGAGCAAGGGTCCTGGGGTCTGGTGTGGGGACCAGGGACCAGGCAGAAGACCTGGGACAGAAAGGGAGTCTCGGGGACCACTTGGAAGCATCCCTCGTGGAGTGTCTGGTGCCTGGGGACAGGAGGAGCGAGTGAGAGGGTGGAGGGAAGAGAACCCAGGACGGAGACCCTGGGAGGAAGGAGAGGCGTGGCAGCCTGGCTGAGGACTGAGACACCCCCGGACTTGGAGGGCTCCCGCGGCTAGCGCTGCAGCCTCCAGCTCCCTCGCTCCCTCCCAAGCGTCACTTAATGTTTGCAGTTATTTACAGATATGTTCCCATGGCAACCAAGGCTTCAAAGTTACTCTCACAATTCTGTTTTCTCAAATATGTTTCTCTGGTTGATTGCACAGAGTTTTCTGGAAGCTGGCCAGGCCAGTGAGTTGCATTTCCAGCCCTGGGCCTCTGTGCCTTTGACCCTCCACCTCAATTTTCCTGTGCGGTTTGCCTCCACTTCTTACTTCTAAATGGACTCGCTTGGGGTACATCTTCCCCCAGCTGCTGTCAGGCTGTCTCAGGACCTGAGCCTGGAGCCTGCTGCCTTCCACCACCTGGGGAGACCTGAGCCTGGGGGCGCCCTCTGAGCTCCTTTACGTTTCTTGAAGGAGGGCCTTCCCCTTTCACTTCCGACCCCTGGCACCTGGCCCAGGGCCTGGTAAACATAACCCCTGCACTGTAGACTGTCACTAACTGCGCCCCAGGTGGAGTCCCACACCCCAGCGCCTTCACAGCACCGCCTGTGTGGTTCTTAGCCTGGGCGTCCACACAACCATTCCTGGGCCCCTGCTCTGGGTCAGGCACAGGGCAAGGTGCCAAGATACAGAGGGGAACAAATAGAGTCCCTCCCTGCACAGAGCTCCCCTTTGAGTGGGGAGAGGAGGACGATGGATGAGAAGAGATCAGGATGGTGGTCTGTGCCATGAATAAAGTAAAACAAGGTGGCAGCTGGGGCAGCTGGGGCTACGTCAGTTGGCAGGTCAGGCAGGCCCGGGTGAGAGGGATGGGTAAGCTGAGACGTGATGAAGAACGATCATGGGGGAGAAGGAAGAGGTGCTGCAAAGGCTGGAGCAGGGATGTTTGAGGGGCCAGGAGGCCAGGGAGCTGGAGCCAGGGGGTAAGGGAGGCTGGGGGCGGAGTCATGGAGGCTGCAGGACTGCAGGACCATGGGAGGTAAGGACCTTGGACTCCCACCTGAGTGAGACGAACAGAAGCCTCTGGAGAGTTACACAGCAGAGACACAGGCTCTGACGGGATCAGTGTGGAGAATGGGCTGTGGAGGCCAAGGTGGAGGCAGGGAGATGGAAAGGAAGGGAGGCTCGAGCGGGCAGGGGATGAAGGAAAAGTGCCTCGGCTAGAGTGACAAGCCACCCCAGGGTTGCACAGCCTGCGTGTCCTCATATCCTCTTGTCTCTGCCTGATTCCTTGTCCCTGCCTGTCCTCCACCAGACCTGACGCGGCAAGGGGGCAGAGGCAGGGGCACCACGCCCCAGCCCTCGCAGCCGTTCACTGATCGCCTGTTGCACTGGCTCCTGTACCCCAGCGCTGCATCCAGCACAGCACTCTCAGAGGCCAGAGCCATCCATCCGCTCCCGCACAGCCCCCAAAGCAGTGCTCGCTCGGCCCAACGGTGAAGCTTATGGGCGGAGGGTTCCAGGAAAGTCCTGAGGACAGGCGTTCTTCCTCCATCTCATTGCACCCATGGCTGCTTCAGGCAACCAAACGGTTTCTCCCAGCTCAGCCTTGCCTGCCTGCGCCTCCCAGGAGAGCAGACTCTCCTGCTCCGTGCTGCCCCTCGTCCCGTTCCATGAGCCCCAGGAGCCCCTCTGGGGAGGTACTGGGAGCCTGAGCCCAGGCTGAACCATCGCTCTGTGTCGGACCCTGCTGAGATCAAGAAAGTGCTAACTCTGCTAATGGTTCATTGAGTGGCCACATCTCTATTAAAAATGATTTAAGTCGCAGGCATTTAATTGATGTTATAAATGTGATACTGGGAAACAATGCGTTCTCTTGTCACTGTACATCACAGAGCACGGGTGTCTCTCTGACCTGCAAACCTTCCACCATCGGCCTTCTCCCTGCTCTGCTGTCCTCACCACCACTGTGCAGACCTCCTGCCTGCTCTGGGCCGGGGCAGGCAAAGGAAAAGGCGGGCTGTTGGTGCGGGAAGGTGGGTGGGCCTTCCTCCACCTTCCTCCACCTGGGCCTGGGTTTGGGGAGGACCTGCAGGAGGGTGTGTGGGCTGGGGCTACTCTCTGACCTTCAGGAACTTATGACCTTATTGATGAACAAACACACACATACACACAACGTGATCAAGGTTGTACAGAGACTAGGAGAGGTCAGGGAGAGCTGATGCAAGCAGGGAAGGTTTTCTGGAGTGAGGAGACTTTGAACTGGACTTTGTGCCTGGGTAGGATTTGGAGAAATAATGAAGAGACAAGGGGCTGAGAGCCAAGACTTTGGAGTCACGCACATCTGGATTCCAATCCAGTCGTTACCATTTAATTTTTGTGTGGCTCTGGGCAAGTAATTTAGTTCTTACGAATCACAGATGCCTCATTTGTAAGATGGACCTGTGATCTTGTTATTAAAGTAGAGCCATCAGCTCCTCTGTTCTGGACACCATACTTCTCTTAGGATGGCCATACTGCAAGGTGAATTGCAATAGAGCTCTTCACGCTGGCTATCCCTAAGTAACGCCACACCCACCCTGTGCTCCCATTGGAGGGGATGATTGAGGGGTGCTCTTGAAGGTCACTCAAAGGGAATAGGAAATAGGGAAACTTTGTAGATTCTTGAGTTTGGGAATAGAGTATCAGGTTAATTTGAGGAATGCCCATCTGGTGGAGGTACGTAGGGTATCATCGTGACAGGAGTTTGAGGCCAAGATGCCTGGCCAGGATGGTTGCTGGCATCCCACCCCCAACGCTGCTTTTCACTCCATCCCTCTGGCATCTTACTCTCTGTAGCAGCATCATCATTTCGGACTGGTCTCATGCCCGCCTGCCCCCCATCCACCTTTCTCAAGACCCTCTCGGGCAGAGCAAGGATTCCAAGAACTGGACTTGGGCTCAAAGTCAGGTCATAGATGCCATCCCATTTCACCCACCCCACAAGCCCCTCTTCTGACCTCCGAGAGTCACCTCTCTTCTCTCCCTCACCTCTCTTCTCACCTCTCTTCTCTCCCTCATCCACTGAGCTCCTTTGTGGGAGGTCAAAGAGCTGCCACCCACCCCCAAAGCTCAATCTAGGAGGGGCAGCAGCTGAAATGACTTCTCAGCTTTGCAGCTCTAGTTTCCCCCTCAAAGGCAGAGGTCATTCAAAATTAAGGATGATCTGAAAACTCAGGTGATCCAAAGAGTTGGCTAGTATGCACATCATTTTGGTTGGACTTTGGAACATATGTCGACTTTCATGCTGAGCATGTTGGATGCTAAGGGAATATGGCCATTTTAGAGAAAGTCCTAAGAATACACTGTCTGATGCCCATTGGCCACGCCTTCCTGGTAAAGATCTGTGGAGTTACCCACATAACGCTCCCACCACAGCAGAGCCCCCTCCCTCACTGCTGCTTCTACCCTCTCCTGCCGCTGGAAGTGAATGGGGAGAGTGGAGCTCTGTCAGTATCTGCAAGACTTGAGCCCCGAAAGTACCCGCTCCGTGTAGGGGGCCAGAGGCCTCACAACGCCTCCATCGCCTGTCACCATGCCAGGCAGCCCTCCATTAGCACTCATACCAGCCGCCGGGGACAAGCTTGTGGCCTATGGGAGCCCCCTTCTGAAGTGGAGACGGGCTGAACAGCAGGCAGACTGCCCTGTGATAACCCGGGAGGGAGGATGCAAGACGGGGACCACATCGGAAGGTGCTGAGAAGACACCGGGTAGCACAGGACTCCCAGCCCAGGTTTCCTGGAGGTGGTTCAGGGGAGGAAGGGCCAGGACTAGCGAGGACAGAAGCAAGGGGACATTCTGGGGGCGGGGCACAGCAGAGTTTCCTGGGGGCTGCGGGGGTGGAGGACAGTGTGTAGAAGCAGTATGGGGGAGTGCGGTGGGTCCAGCCGGTGAGACCCTTCTCCCAGACCCGCCTGTGTGAGCCCTCAGGAGAGCAGGGGCGGGGCTTGCAAACGGCCCTCCTCTCCCAGCTTTGCTTCCTCTCCATTCTCCTTCCACATGGCGCTGTCATGGAGTGGCCAGAAGCAGCCAGGAGCACAGGCTCTGTGAGGACAGGGCTACCAGCCAGGTCAGGGCAAAGGGGGCATGAAATGGAGCTGTGCGGGTGCAGAGTGGGGAAGGGGCGCCATCCTGCAGGAATTGGGGGCCCCTGGAGGGTGCTGAGAAGGCAGGGAACTGAATATCACATGTGGATGGCCTCTGGAAGGAGGACAGATGAGGAAGAAAGCTGGAGGGGGAGGGCACGTCCCTGGCTCTTATTCACATGCCCCGGGGTGAGTGAGAGCCTGTTAGGCTGGAGGCTGGGGGCAGAGGGTGGGCGAGTGCAGGCGGGGCAGAGCGCTCTGGTCTGGGTCTGGCCTGTCCTCTCCTCCTGCCCACGCTGAGCCCCTGCCAGGCAGTGCCGAGCCCGCTTGGTCTTCTCTGTAGGAGAGGTTAACACTCGAAATCCTTGCGGAGGACTCCTTCCTTCACCCCCCACCCCTCACTTCCCCCCAAAAAACGAAGATAGTCGTTGAAATTGAAAAATGGTGCTCAGTGAAGGGTTTAAAGACATTTTGAATTTAAAATATATTTTAAAGGTCATTTTCAGCAGTAATTATGTTATAATGGTGGGGCTCTTAGCAAAAGGCAGAGTCCCAAAGGAGTATGAGACCAAATGGGAAGCAGGAAGAGCCGTTCCGCTGGAGCCCTTGGAACTGGGCGCGGGCGGGGGTGGGGGGATAGAAGGGGGTGCAGTACCCTCCCTTTTAGAGCTGGCTGGTTCACCACCGGCTCCCCAGGAACAGGGGACTACACAGTTAAATTTGACCCTGGGGCTCCCTCCAAGACCTCCCTGGAGTGCGGCATCTGGGCTTCTGGGGCTCACAGAACCCTCACGGGGACAGAGACTGGTGGATCTGTCCCTCCTTTTGTCCTGCCTGTCCCATCCCACCCTCCCCAACCAGGAACAGCCTCTCTTTCTACTTCCAAGCACTCACTCAGGGGGCCTCCTGGTGGCAGGCTCCCAAACCTATCCCAGGGCCAACTCACTGCAGCCTCATGGTGAGGTGTATCCATGGTTTCCTGAGCTGGGGGGATGGGCCTGCAGGGAGCCTACATCTCTGCACTTCTAGACCGTGACTGTGGTCTACATTTTTGGGAACAGATTGAGGACATGACTACACTGGCTACTTATTTAAGCCTCAACGCTTTCTATCCTATATCCCCAGCGAACAAACCCACCCACTCCTTGGCCCACTTTTTTCCCTCTCAGTGATTGCACCCATTCTTTGCAGGAAGCCTCACCCACACAGATGCACAAGCTTGTTGAAGCAACACACACGTTTGAGTGCCTATTGTTAATTCTAGAAGGGTTGGCCAGGCCCCAGAGGGTTCCTGAAGAAGACTGGCCGGTAGGCTGTGGAGAGAAGAGACGGGGACAGAGAGAAGGCAGTGGAGAAGGGGTGTGTCTGGGCTTGTAGGAAGAGCAGAAAGGGCCATGGGCGGTAACCTGGGAGGACTTCCTGTAGGAGGTGTGTGAGGCATGAGCACATGGACAAACCAACAAAATAATGAAGAGCCAAGGACAGTGAATAAAGATAAAAGTTGTGGCCTCGGCCCCTGGCGAGCTGCAGACACTGCCAGCCCAACTGGGGAGAGGCAGGTTCGCTCACCAGATTTCTGCAGGTCCCCAAAGGCAGCAGAGCCCTGGCTATGGGGTGAGGAGCGCAGAACGTGCCTCGGCCATCTTCTCTGCCCATCGCCCTGCCTTCAGCCTCTCCGTCCCCGTGGGCTTCCCTTGGGGGAGGAGCAACCAGCCAAGTGGTGGTCCCCTCTTCCGAGGCTTGAGACAGTGGCAGGGAGGTGGCGGCTGGTGGTCCCGGGTTCCTGGGGAGGAGCCAGTGGGGCGCGGGGAGGGGGGTGATGGGGTCGTGGCTCTGGGACCGGAGCTCTGGAGGCGGCGGAGGGTGGAGGGAGGCAGGAGGAGGCGAAATATAAAAATATCCGGGAGAAGTGCAGCGCTGGGCTACAGTGTTATTAAACTAAAGCATCTTATAAAACTCAGGCCATTAATAACAGGCTGCCGCCAAGTCGGGGTAATTTATTCAAACTGCGGGTCCCGGATAGAGGAACAGATGTTTCAGAGCTGCTGGTGTCACGGAATGAGTTCCAAGGGAGGAGGGGGCGGTGCCGCGTTCCTGGGGAGGCGGGGGGCGCGGGGAGGGGCCCTTCTCACAGATTAGCGACAGTCCCCGCCTTCCTAGGGGGTGGGGACCTCACCCCAGGCTGCCGGAAGCGGGGAGGAGGGATCCCGCGGAGGACAGCTAATTTAGCTCAACAAGTGCCAGGATAGAAAACCAGGGGTTAAGGACAGGCTGGCAGGTCTCCCTGCCTATAATGTTGCAGCTCCTATCCTATCCAGCTGAAATGCCTCCTCCTACTAAAAGTTGTTTTAGGTTTTTCCACACCCACGGCGCGGTGCTGGGAATCAGAGGGACCTGGGTTCCTTTCAAGATGCAGGCGCCGCCCACCAGCTGGTGACCCCAGCCAGTAAACCTGTGGGCCTCAGTTGCCTCATCTATACAATGGAGCAATGTGATTACCTGATATTACGTAAGTCACAGAACTGGAAGACGGGGAAACAGTCACCCACAGAAAGGACCTGGCCCAAGGCAGAGGGGAGGGGATAAGGGCTGTTGGTTTCTTGTACCGTACCCAATGGCCCTCACTTGCGGTTATTAGAGGTCTTCGCGTATTAGAGGTCTTTTCTGGTTTCCTAATGGGCTCATTGTTTTTACCTGAGACCCAGCTAGACTGTAAACTGCCTGTGGCCAAGAATCACATTGGCTGGGCTCATCTGGATGGGTGTGGCGTGCGCACAAGGAAGGCTCAATCACTCAGTGCTTACAGAACGAGACCAGGTGAAGGCGGGCTACTGCGGGGGTGGGATGTCTGCGCCTTTCTTCTCTGATGGCGGAAGAGGCAGCAAAGCTCTCACAGTTCCCCCCTTGGGCTCCCATTCCTTCAGCACCGTCCCCTGGGTCTTGGTCAGATGTGGGTCCTAGTGGCGGCGGGTGGGTGGGTGGGTGTCAGGGCCTCAGGCTCAGAGTCTGGCCACAGTTTCCAGGACAGAGACCAGGAAAGTCAGCGGGCCCCTGGGATACGGAACTTCTGTAGTTGAAAGCCCTCCTGCCCGATTTTGCCTTTCTGGCAAAGCACACATCTCCCCTATGAAGCTGTTTCAGACTCTCGCTGGCTCCCCTCTGGGAGTGTTAAACGCTGGGGGTGGGAGGGTGAGGTGGGGAGTCTGATCCCCACCAGGCAGGGAATACAGAAGGGGCCCAACAAATTCTGCGTGCCCTGAAAACTCACTATCTAAAATGGATGAAAAATGATTTTCTCCGTTTTGCTGAGCTGGATGCCTGTTTATCGAGTGGGCTTAGAGCGGGACTCAGCTCAATCAAGGGGTGCTCTGTCACCCCCCCCCTTGGGTGTCCAGCGTCGTGCTTGGGTTCCCATTGCTGACAGGAGGGCTTCTGGCCCCTGACGGCTTGTGCAGTGAGCAGCGCGTGGATACGAGGGTGACACTCCAGAAATGTCCCAATTGGAGGCAGACACGTCTCTCCCCACAGGCCCAGCCCCGATGGTGCCACCATAGCGTGATGAGAGGAGAACCAGGAGGCCCTTCTGCTCCTCACACAGCCCTGGCCTGAGATGACACCACTAGAGCGATGTCCTGGTAGGGAGAGAGTGCTTAAGCAGTTCTGCCCTTGGCAGGACATCATCAGTGCCTTTAGCAGATGCGGATGCCACAGCAGGGGGCCACCCTTTGCCAGCTCTCTGGTCTGGCCTGAGGGCTGCCCTGGATATGAGGGTGAGTGGGGGATTGTCAGATGCCTGGGGGAGACTGTGGAGGCCGCCAATAGCCCCCGCCCCCCCCACCCCACACACACACCCAGGGGAGGCGAGGGGAGGTGGGAGGACTCTGATGGCAGGGAGGGCTCCCCCCACTCCCACCCTCGCCCTCCCCCAAAGTGCTCCCTGCCCACCTGGCTGGGAGGTCACCGGCCCTGTGCCTCTGCTCCCCTTGAACTGGACCTACTCATAGCTCAAGGTTCATTTCAAATGAAGGAGAAAGCGCAGCCCCACACTCACGGGGCCATCAGCACGCTCTGTGATGAATGAAGCCTGTGTCACTCAGTGAAAATGAATATTTCTTTGCGATAATGGCCAGATGGTAGCAACTCTCCAATCCAAATTAAAACATGCATGATAAATGCCAGGAAAACAGAGGAAGACAAAACCCCAATCTGGAGTGAATTCTCTCTATAAATCTTCCCTTTGCGCCCCCTGCCCCCCATCACTGCGGCTCTGCTAATAGCCATTAAATTATTAAGACGCACTGCAAGGAGAATGCCAATGTCAGCGGCACCCACCCCGCTGCCCACATCTGCCCCCTGCTTGTGGGCCTGGCTTTGGAGGGGCTGGGGGTGGGGACATGCAAGAGGGGGCAGCTTTTAGGCCAGCAGAGAGCTGGGATAGTAGAGAAAGTTGCTGTTTAGCGAGATGAGTGGGAGACTGGCCTCTGGTGCAGGGCTGGACACGCCTGCCCGCACCGAGGGCACAGTCTCGACGGAGAGACGAGAAACTAACAACCACTGCCTGACTTCACGGCTCAGACAGAGGGAAGGAAAGGGGTTCTGAGCTGGAAAGACCAGCGAGGAACAGCTGGAGAAAGCATTCCAGCAGGGTGGACCCTGACGAGGGCTCTGACCACGTAGAGCTGGGCAGCTGGGAAGGGTCAGAGAGGGCTGTCCGAGGGTGGCCATGTGCCTGAAAGTGGGCATGTACCTGGAGGTCTCAAGGCAGCAGGTAGTGGTTAGGACACAGGTGGCTTTGGGGCTTGTATTTCATGGTGACAAAAGGGCTCTTGAACTTAGGTTTTAATTCCCATGCCCCCTGCCCCTCCCCTCACAGCTGGAGGCTGGAAGAGTCTCTCCCTGGTCTCCCTGACACCCTGTCCAGTCCCCCCCTGCAGGTGGCCAGTCTTCCCATATCCAGCTTCCACCAATCACCGCTTCCCCTCATCTTCCAGAAAATATCCAACTCTTGAGCGGGGCCTTCCTTAGAACCCTCTCCTTGGGCCAGCTGGTTTCCTCATCTTACCCTGCATCCTTGTCTCACTGTCTTCTCAGCCTGAATCCCCTCCAGTAGGGAGCCTCCTCCAGAAAGCCTTCCCTGACTGCTTCCGCCTGCACAGCTCTCTCCTCTGCCGGCCGTGCCTCCTGCTGTCTCCACTGCTCATCTGGTGCTCTTGAGGCCATAAACTGATCTCCTCACCAGACTGGGAGCTTCCCTAGGGTCCAAAGCTCGGCAAAGACTTGAAGACACCTTCCTGACCAGGCATCTGACTTTCATGGTCAGCTCTCCAGGGGCGGGGATCATCTCTCTGCACTTTTGAGTCACTTGCCGTTGGCCGTTCACGTCCAAGCCTTAAACCTCCTAAGTCACCAGGGCCTGTTACTCTGTTGGGATATGGCATCCGTGATGTCAGGATCATGGGTTTGTCTCTGATATGATCGAAAAGAAAATCTGTGCTGGCTGGTCCCTGCTGACCTCCAGCCTCTGCAAAGCCTTCCTCCTCATCAGGCCCGGACAGACAACGCCCTGAGTGCCCAGGCTGGCTCTCCTCTGCCGGGCAGACGTGGAGTTTCTCCACCTGCTCCTCCCTGAGAAGGGCCTCCACACTGAGAAGGGCTCATCCTGCTGCTGACTGGGTTTGCACCTTGGGTAGTTCAGCTTCAGACCCTCCCCGATTCCTCCTACACCCACCCCCATTCCCAAAGGACATGGGGGAGGGGAGTGAGGAGCTGGAGAGCTCCTCCTTAAGGCTGTGGTCCAGCCTCATCCTTTGTGCCTCTGATGGGTGGCATTGACGCTGGGAGAACTTCCTCTGGGTCTCAGCACCCCAGCCAGACCTGAGAGAAGGCAGCAAGGCATGGGTCCTGCCCAGAAGGGTTGAGGCGTGAAGGCTGATTACTGGCTGTGTGATCTTGGGCAAGTCACCTCTCCCCTCTGAGGAGAATGGGGGTGCAGCTCGATCCACCTTGCGGGGCTGGTGCAGGGCTTGAGGTGCTCTTCCTGGAGGCTCTGGAGGACCTAATGGGAGAACCGAGGCCCTGCTGGCTCTAGCCATCTTCCTTCCAGAGCCCTGGCTTGGCTTTAGCAGCAGCAGCTGCTGCAGGCATTGCCTGCCTGGTTCCCCTGTGCATCGTCCTGGGCTGGGTGGGGAAGGAGAGCAGACAGGCACATCTGATCAGGAAGACTGGGCCTGGTGAACTTGGACTGAAGGGTGAGAAGATACAGGCCCCCCCCCCCCCAGATTCAGACACTGTCCGTTCACGGGTATAGGTGTCCACACCCTGGAATGCAAGCGGCAGTGAGACCCACAATGCATCACATCTGGTCTTCTGGACTCTCTCTTCTTTAGCCAAAGCAACTCTTCTACATTATTTTTTAAAAAGTCTAAGATGCCACATACTTGCCTTGCTTGTCCCTGTTTTCATGTCTTTGCCTGTGACACAGCCCAGATCCTACCTCTTGGTAAACCTGTCATTCCAATAATCACCTCCTCCAGGAAGCCTTCCTTGTCCCACCCCATTCTGGTAAATTCATACGCACAGTAGAGCTCTGGCCCTGGGCAGTATGATTTCTCTTTGCACTTTGTTGATCACACCTTGTCAGAGGTCCTCACCCCCGTCACCTCTCATTTCCCATGGACTGGACACCAAGAATAAAATAACTGCAGCAGCTGTCATCAGGGGAGATTCCACAGCTCACCAACTGTATTCCACCTATGGCAGCTCCAAGGGGCTGTCACCATCCCCTTTGTGACATGAGGTGGTGAGACATCACTGTGGGAAGGGCAGGACATGTGGGTGTGATGCCAGCATTGGCCCTTCTCTCTCCCCTGCTCTGGCTCCCTTCCCCCATCTGGCTGAGTCTCCCTAAGCTACGGTTTCCAAAGCACGACTTATATCTGCCCCAAAGCCTTAGATGGCTTCCCTTTGCCTAAAGGCATCAATTTACAGCACCTTCTGGAAATCACTGTTCCCATATCTTGCCCTCCCCCGACAGTAGACGCCTGATTCTGGCCTCTTGGGATCCTCCAAGCTTTCCTTGACCGGGTTATTTTCCCACCTGGAAAACTCTGCCTTTCCTCCCTCAAATCGTCTCCCCTCTGAAGGTCAATCAGGTGTTACCCTTTTTTTTTTTTAATAAATTTATTTATTTATTTTTGGCTGCGGTGGGTTTTCGTTGCTGGGTGAGGGCTTCCTCTAGTTGCGGCTAGCGGGGGCTACTCTTCGTTGAAGTGCGCGGACTTCTTACTGTGGTGGTTTGGCTTGTTGCGGAGCACGGGCTCTAAGCGCGTGGGCTTCGGTAGTTGGGGCACGTGGGCTCAGTAGTTGTGGCACACGAGCTTAGTTGCTCCGCGGCATGTGGGATCTTCCCGGACCAGGGCTCGAACCCGTGTCCCCTGCATTGGCAGGCGGATTCTTAACCCCTGCACCACCAGGGGAGTCCTGGGTGTTTCCCTTTCTGATCTCTCTGGTCCGTGCTGTCTCTCTCTGCCTCCCATCCCATCCTCCCACTGCACAGCCTCACTGCTCCCATATTGCTCTCAGGCTGTTCCAAGGGGTGTGTGTTGGGGGCCAGGAGGGCACTGGATACATCTTGCCCACGTCAGGGCTGCCTCTCTGAGGAACGCGTGGTCCAGGAAGGACTGCCTGTGACATCCTCTTGCTGGTCCTGCCTGTCTCCTGAGGAAGCGGGCATCTTCCCCTGCATTGCCCACACAATGCCCGCAACAGGACTCCGTGGGAGCGGCACGGAGTGGGAGACAGGGCCCCGTGGGTCCCTTTCTCTGTCATTCCTATTCCTGTCATCAGCCCCTTCACCCTGGGCACACATGAGGCCGCTTCTATATATCATCCAGGAGCCCATTTGCAATAATTAATATCCCATTTCCCCTGAAACAGTCCTTTGCTAAATTAGCCGGGGCCAGAGGGATTTTGGTGAGGAGCCGTGAGTCTCAACTTAACTTGCCGAATGGATTAAAAGAACCTTAAAAACAAAATGCAGATCAATCAACACCCTTTCCCCCAGCTGAAAACCTAAAGTCCCTTTAAGCCTGGCAGGTTTGCAGTTAATTATAATTTCACACTTATGGCAGGAGTTACCGAGGTATCTATAATGTGTGCCTGCCCCACGGGGCCCTCTCTAGGGACCGTTCCCACCAGCCACCTCCTTCCCCAACCACAGAGACCTGTCTTCATGCAGCTGCTATTTGGGTTCAGTTGTGTCAACCAGAGGACCTTTCTGGAGTTTTAAAATTTCTTTTTAAAAGGAGCTTGGGAAAGAAAGGAGACAAAGATCCTTTTAAGACAGAAGGAACAGGGGTTATGGAGAATAAAACCCCAGGGCAGGGGAACCTTGCACCATGATCTAGGGAGTCTAACTTGGAAGTGCTTAAACAGTAGGAGAGATTATGGTCAGATATGTGGTAGAACTTCCTGCCCATCAAAGAAGCCAAGCCCTGGGTGGGCCACTTGGCCTGGTGATGAAATGTCCAATCCTCAGTCCTTCCAGAAAGCAGAGGGCCCCGCGCGAGGCTGAGCGCCACCACTGTCTGGGAAGTGGGGAAGCGCTGTCTTAGGTCTGACATGAATTTCCCAAGCTGAACACTGTACTGCTTTTTCTTAAACATCAGTCCAAAATACATCAGGGATGCAAGTACAGGGAAGATCTGCCGGGACACTGGCTTTGGGGCTGGTGTTCAAGGGAAAACATTACAGTCTACAGCTTGAGAAATTCCAGTGGGAATAGGGCAGGGCAGGCTGACAGAACAGGGTTTCTGAGCTCTGATGGGCTGAGAGAGGCCCTGGGGTTGCTCTTCTTCTTGATGGTTTTTGAAGCGGGGGGAGCTGGGTGAGAGTCCGACTCACGGGGGAAAGTGGACACAGTGGCTCCTTGGGCCCCTCCAGGCCACGGGGTGCTGTGTCCTGGCCAACAGGGCACTTAGCTCTCCCCCAGCCAAAGGTTCACCTTGATGTCTCGCTCCAGGCCCCTGGGCGCAGACACAGCTGCAGGAAGGGAGCACGATGTGGAACCGGAGGACAGAGGATCTAAGGATACGGGGGTCTGCAGGGTCTGGGAGGGGTGTGTGTAGAAAGGAAACACATCCCTATCACACACACTTCCGGGGGTCCACACACTGCCTGCTTCCAGGAGCTTCTGTGGGGACACAGACAGATCGGGGGGTGGGGAGTGTGGGGCATTTTCTGCTCTGAGCTGCAGACTCCTCTCCTTTAGGTGGCTGCTTGGGGCCTCAGTCACTGGACCCCTTCTCAGCCCAAGGTCGCACCCTCTAGTTGGGGTGGGGTTGGCTTCACTCATTCTGAGGTCTCTCCAGCAGGGTACGAACCAGGAGCCCCAAAGTAGAGGTCAGGTTGTGCTGGACCCCGGGGGGACGCTCCTGAGGTCCCAAAGGGGAGAGGCTGGGGCGGAGGTGGGGGGCGCTCTTGCTGTGGGACTTGACTTCCAGACGGTGGCTTGGCTGTGGCAGAAATGGGGCTGTTCTTGGGGCCAGAGCCTCTGTCCACCCCCCCTCCAGGACCTTCTGCAGGGGTTCACACCTGTCCTCCAAGCCTTTCCTTACACCTTCCCCCTCCCCTCCCCCTGAACTGCACCTCGGGTCAGGGGTCATCTAGAGTAACACCGTTTTTTAAAACCTTGTTTCTTACTGTCATGGTATCATTTCAGATGAATCTTCAGTGTGCTGTGCCTCCCCCCCGCCCTTTAGCCTTATGTTTCTTGTACCCCCTCCTGCCTGGGACAGGGGCTTCCTAGCAGAACCCTGAGGGGTTTCTGTTCACCCAGAAGCTTTTGTCAAGTGAGTCATTTATTGCCTCTCAAGATTGGAAAATGGAAACTTCTGTATATTGAATTTTCC
Source organism: Aethalodelphis obliquidens (assembly GCF_003676395.1). NCBI lineage: Eukaryota > Metazoa > Chordata > Mammalia > Artiodactyla > Delphinidae > Aethalodelphis > Aethalodelphis obliquidens. Next base: position 14,910,096 of record NW_020837976.1, read on the forward strand.
TAAAGCAGGGCCATTTCATCTGCTGCTCACGAAATTGCCTACCTAGAGCATGGGACTAAACAGCTAGAAAAGTCTGGACGTGAGAAGCCCGGCATCGGCGGGTCACCAGTGTGGCCATGGGTCTCGTGGGCCCCAGGACCGCAAGGTGAGGCCCACACCCCTCAGCCGGTCCCCAACAGACCCTTGAAGGCCTCCCGACAGCACATGGTCTGGGTCTGTTTAGAAATAAAATAATGCTTAGAGGAGAAATGAGGAACTTAATAGGATTTTAAAAGCCACAGGAACTGATGGGGCTACAGATGGTGGAGGGGCTGGGAAGACGGAGTCAGCCCCGGTTTTATAGTGGGGAATGTGGCCTCGGGGAGGGCCTCAGAGCCACGTCCACATGCATCGTGTCCAACCTCATTTGCTGACCCAGCGGGACTCCGCTGCCACGAGAGCACCGGCTGTGATGAGGGGGACGGACGCCCTGAAGATGCTGTTAAACGGACAGGGAGCCGCGAGAGGCTGCAGGAGCCACTTGGCTAAGTGACCGGCCCTCACCTGCCTCGGTGGAAACGAATGACTCAGGAACTGTCGCACCTGCGCCCAACCCTCCGTGCCTTCCCTGCCCTGCCCTTCCGGCCAGAGAGAGACGGAGACAGGAGGGGGAGACTGAACTGGTGGAGAGACGCAGACATGGGCTCCCAGGTCTGCAAAGGGAGGAGGCGGTGGAAGCTCGGGGGTGGGGGCCTTCAGCCCCAGGTGGTTCTGCAGGACTTGGAGGGGTACATAAAAGAGGTTCCGTCACCCTCTAGAAGCTTCCGTGTGTGTGTGTGCGTGTGTGTCGGGGCGGGCAGGGGCGGGCGGGGGGGACAGTCCATGGCTGCAGCTCAGGGCCACTCCCCTTGACATCGCCGGAGCCTCCTCCAGGCCCTGCCGCCCCGGGTGGAGGAACCACAGGACTTTATAACGCGGAGCTCAGCCTTCCTGCTGTGTCCACCCTACACCCTTCCTTCCACGATCATCGGGCCTCCGTCCAGGCTCCCATATCAGGTTCAGTCTCAGCTGCCCCTTTGCCTCCCTAGCCTGGGCCTGACCAAGGCCCCCCCAGGAAAACACGCCTGATGGGCCAGAGAGGGACCGTGGGAGCCCCTCATCGGTCCCCACGGTGGGCACGACCGTTTCCTGAGCTCGGGCTCACACGTCTCACACGTTGCTGGAGGCTGGAGTGTGTCTGTGCTCATGTGGTTTCCAGTCTGGGTCCCTGGAGGGGTGAGAGCGTGGCGGCCACCCGGGAGGGCTGCTTTCACCCTTGCTCCTGTTCCCTCGGAAGGGCTCCCCAGTGCCTCCCTGCTCCCTCTGAGGGGGCAGCCCCTTGAACCCTGAGTCCCCTCTTTCCCAGGACTCCCTGCCAAGCCGTCTTGGTTTCTAACTTCTCCAGCGCCTCAGCCTGACATCTTGCTGCTTTGTTCTGTCATTTCATGTAGATGAGATATAAACGGGTGGCCCCAGTCTGTGCCCCGCCCCCAGTCACTGGATCCCTGGTGGGGACGTTCGGTTTCACTTCACCAGGCACGAGTGTGGAATTGGGTGTCTGTCTGTGGGTGCCTTTGTCAGCGCTGAGCGGACAGCGTGTTGGTGGGAAAGGTGTGTGAGTGCCTCCCTCATCTGGGCCCTGGATGAGGCTGCATTAGCTGAAACTTCTGACCTGCAGCTGGCTGCTGGGAAGAGGTGGGAGTGGTTTCTGGTGATGGGGTCAGAGGGGTGTGGCTTCCCGTGGCACAGCTCACATCTGCTGCTATGTGGCTGGGACTGGCGGAGGTGGGGTGGGACCAGGCCTACACCTGCTGTACTGGCCCAGGTCTCAGCCACTCCTTCCCTCCTCAAGGGGTCCTACTTGTTTGCTGACCCCCTTGAGCCCCTTGAGGGGGGGTGGTGGACCCCAGCCCCGGCCTCCTCCGGTTCAGCCCAGGGAGCCCCCAAGCAGGTTTGCTGCCTGAGGCCAGGCTGCTCAGAGCCTGACTTCCTGAAAGGACCCCCCCCCGCCCCCCCGCATTCTGGCTGCAGGAGCCTTGCCTGCGGCGGGGGGGCGGGGGGGGGAGCTTATCCTGTCTTCAGCTGTAGCACTCATTTGGACTGAGACCAGGGAGGATGGGGAGGGGGTCAGGGCTACAGGGCAGCACACTGCGGGCACCCACCCAGAGGCTGAGAGTGAAACGGAGAGGCTGAAGGGCCCCTGCAGCTGTGGAGACCCAGTTCAGACGGGGACCGTGAACCAGCTCTTGGGGCGGGTGTGTCTGCCTGCTAGGAGGCAAAGGACACAACAGTTCACGCCCAAGAAAGCGTCCTTGCCTCTGAGATGGCCAGGGCAGGTGGGAGGGTGCCCTCTACCTGGTTCCTCTCTGTCCCCAGCCTGCCTCACTCCCCTTGTGAATGAACTGGCTTGCTTATTTGGGGGTGAATCTGAGTTGATATATGACTTGCTCCAGCAAGTTCTGTGGGGTTAACAGGATTCTCCTTGCAGCGGGATGGGTCCTAGGGAAGCTCTTTCTCCTTTGGTTTTCTTTCCCCACCTAGCTGGAGCCCTAGCTCTTGGTGGTGGTATCAGGGGCTGTCTCCTCTCTTCCTGCCCAGGGATGTTACAGCTGTGATGCCCTCTCTTTGCCTGGTCCTCCATGGGGTCAGTGGCTCCTCCTTCTGATGGAGACAAGTGCAACCCCTTGGCCTTGTGTTCAGGGTCCCATTTTCACTTTGGGCCCTCACTGTCTCCTGCCAAGTCTACATCTCTTGGTCCAGTTTTCACCTCCTCCAGGAAGCCCTCCTTGCTTGCTCCAGGCCACAATGGGTTCTCTCTTCTCTGACCCCTGCAGTCCTGGTCTCTCATGTCTTATGGGTACGTCTGGGAGCTTCTCGTCCAGACTGGCCCTGACTCCCTCACCTGGGACCCTGTTCCTCTCCCCTCATTTACCTTGAGAATAGCCCTAGAGGTATGACAAACGCCTGCAGCACCTTCCCACTGTCCCCTGAGTCCGAAAGACTATCCTAGGAGTCAGAGGAATGCAGAGCACCTGGGTGCTGGTTACTGACAGGCAGGGCTTTGAATTCTGGCTCTGCCACCACCTAGCTGTGTGACCTGAAACAAGTTACTTAGCCTTTCTGTGCCTTGGTTTGTACCTTTAAGTGAGGCCAATAACTTCCACCTCCCAACGTTTTTGTATGGATTAAACGTATTTGTTTAAAGTCCTGGCCCACGGCGGTCTGGTGCTTAAGACTCTGCGCTCTCACTGCTGAGGGCCTGGGTTCAATCCCTGGTTGGGGAACTGAGGTCCCACAGGCTGCGTGCTATGGCCAAATCCAATCAAATCCCAGCCCTCAGTGGGTGCTCTGTAAACAGCAGCGTTCCTGGACAGCGAGATCTCCCATCCCTGGGCGAGGGGGTGGAGGCCCAGAGAAGCAGTGTCCGCGCCAGAGCTCAGAGCTCATTCTGGACAAAGATGGGAATAGAACCCAGGACCAGAACAAGAGCTGCCGTCCTGTACTCTTCCTGGGGAGCTCCAGCCAAGCACCTAACTAATCCGGGATGAGGAGAGCCCGGGTGGTGCAGACCCACCTCTCCCTCTGGGGCCACTTCCTCTTCCTGTCCCTCCTTTCTCCTCCCAGCTGTGCCCCCAAATCTTCCCAGCTCCCTGCCACCTTCCCCTCTACCCACTTTCTCCCAGGCCTCCCTCCTCCTTCTGCCCCTTTCCCTTCACCTTTCTGGGCTCTTCCTTTCCCATCGTGTTCCTCCCCCGCCCCTTCCACTCCCACCCCTGCCTTCCATACCTTTCTCCTGTTCCCATTTCTTTCATCTTTTTTAATGTTCACCTCTCCCCCATCCCCTCCCCCCACTGAAGAAGTATTTAATGGATATTAAATTATTTTAAACTTTCTTTTTCTTTTCAAATAGCTTGGTGATGATGCTTACTCAGGATCATCTCCTTGTTTAATACTGAATATGCAATTAATAGATAGATGTTTAGGTTTGGCTCTCTTTTCCCCCCTTTCTAGTGCAGGAAGAATAAAAGAGCTGATTAATCTGGTTTGGGGCAAGTGTCAGCGCAGGAGATATATGGGAGAAAGGAGATGAGGTTAGCAACTTGACGTTAGAGAGTTGCTGCCTCCAAGGCCAGTGAGGGGAGAAACGGTTTGCGTTAGAGCGCAGGGCGGCCTCGCTGGCAGCAGGCTTCCCGACACCCTGCTCCCATCCTGGATTAAACTAGGCCTTCTTCATGCCACCCCGACTTCTCCAGGTGTGGAATATTCCCTCCTTCAAAGCAACTCAAGTGCCACGTCCTCGTCCTCCGAGGTCTCTGGCTGCCCCCATCTCGGGGACCCCTCCTCTGGGACCGCAGGTGCCACTTACCGTCCGAGCTCCCTCCCTACCAGAGCCAGGGGTCTCTGCTGCCTCCTGGCCCTGCCACACGGACAGGGCGTTGCAGGTGAGTCACTGCCTGACAGGTGACCTGGGGGCCAGGTCCTGCTGGTCCTTTCTCCTGGAGACAGTCTCTGGGAGAGGCCCTGCCTCTGCCCCGTGTCACCGAGGGCACCTGCGTGAGGCCAGACTGCACGCCTCTCTCCGCCAGGGCGGGGGGCCTGGCCCTGGGTGTTTGAGGAGCCTCTGTGTGCAGAGAAAACCGAGTAACTGGACTGCCAGGAGAGGGGCAGGAGCGAGCAGCGTGACCCAGGTGCGGTCTGCAGCATGAGCCCTTCACACCCGAACCACTTTTACTCTTCAACCAACCCGCTCCCATGATCGGGGTCCTCGGGATGGGGAGCTCTCAGAGGGCCACAGGGAGGCGCACCTGTGCCCTGGGGCACGGGGCCCCTTCGGGCAGCTGGGTTTGTTGGGTGGGATTCGAGGTCTGGGTCAGGAGGGCCCCAGAGCCATAGAGGCCTTGTGCCAGGGTGGAGGCCCTGTTGGGGCCCAGAGGGCAGAGGCCTGTGCTGGAGGGACCACAGGTCCCAGGGGTGGGCAGGCCACCTGTGGCCACACTACAGTTTCCTCAGGACAAGAACCTTGACTGAATTTGCAAATAGCTTTTGCCTATTTTTTGCTCTTAATTTCCTGGAAAATTGGGAGGGGGGGAGAGGGGGAGGGAGAGAGAAGTTCCTCAGCGCCCGGTTGAGCTGAGAGGAGAGTGAGTGTCCAGGCCTAGCCAGGGAGAGCCCAGGGGCGTGGTGTGGGCACGGACACCCGGGCCAGAAGCCTGGAGGGTGGCCGCTCGGCAGAGGAGCCAGAGCCTGGCCTGGTTGAGCCTCTGTGTGCAGTGGGGGAGCGGCGGGGAGGCCCCCGCTGGTGGACGGAACAGAGCCTCCCCTTGGGGCAAGAGGCCTGAGTCTGGGGGTGAGGCTCTGTCCTCCTGCTCTGTCCCCTTCCAGACATCTGCCTGTCCACCTGTATGTAGGTCCAGGGTCTTGACTTCAGCAGCCCCACCCCGCAGTGGGCAGCCCCCCTCAGATTCACCCACTCTGGCCTGAGCCTTCCCAGGGCAGGACTGAAACACATTTCCTCCCTCCCAGCCTGGCACCCTTTCAACTAGTCCAGTCCCATCCCAGTGGGGATTGCCTTGGTGACACAGAGGTGGGCCTACCCTTTTGGGTGTCTTAAAGGGGGCAGTGGGGTGCCCAGGACATCCTACTTGTGTACTCATGGGAAGGAAGGAACCCCAGCATACGGCAGACCCCAATTCTCCCCCATCCTCTTTACTCTGTCCCCACATCCGTCACCCAGGGCTCCAAAGCCCTGTTCCAACCCTGGGCCATGAGGTCCCCAGGGGGCAGGGGGAGGCGGCAGGGAGTTGCTGCAACGCTGCATCAGGGGGAGGGGAGGGGGGAGGGGAGGAAAGGAGGGAGGGGGAGGGGCAGAGACAAGTGGGCCCTCACGTGAAGGGGGCTGGCGCAGGCAGCTACTACCTCCTCGGCTCTCGCTGTCCGCTGGCTTCACCTGGATTGGCCGGTTCATCTGCAACAGAGCACAGGGGGGCAGTGTTAGAGCAGACGCGTCTGCACCCGAAGATACGCAGGTGTTCAAGGGGACATAGTGCACGCACCACACCACCGGCACATACACCCGCGTACCCGCGCAGCTGCAAACGAGCGGGTCTTCACTAAAGCCCCACCCATCTCCCCTCCCCAGTGTGGTCCCCAGGGTCCCCTGATTTCAGGAGGGTTTCTCAGGATTGGAGGTCTCCAATCCTGAGAGGGACCTCCAGTGATCCCTCTCCCAGCTTTGAGTACCTCTTGCTGTGATACTAGAATCTGAGGTGTCCCCTCTCTGGCCCACCCTGGAGACAGATCGCTTTGCTGAAACTAGCTGGTCTCTGGCCGAAGACTAACTCCTGCCCAGGTTGGGGCATGGCAGTGAGTTGCACCCCATCCCCGCAGTATCCTACAGACGCTGGCTGGGGGGTCCCAGGGGTGCCTGAGGCTCTGGACCACTCAGCTCCTTGTTGGAGCAGAGCTCAGGGCTGGGGCTCCTGACTGCGGCCAGGCTGTCCCCTCGGGGTGTATGTGGAGTGGGCACAGCTACTTGTCTCACGTGGTGTCTGGGTGCCAGGACGACACCAGGCACGGCCTGACGCCCCCAGCCTTTTAGCCGCCGGCCTCTCTGGAGGATCCGTTTCAATGCCTCATTCAGGCCACTAGGGGGCTCTGAACTCCAGGATCTGGGGCTCCGCAGCCTGTTTTCCATCCTCCGGATGCCGGAGGAGGCATAAGGTGGGCTCTCAGGCCCTGAGGATATTTCACACAATAAAAATGGTAGGAATCACGCAAATGGAATTGTATTTTATGTCTTTGCCAATGCTTTTGCTTGTCCTGTACCTCTCTTATCCCTTACTCTATTTGCATTTCTCTCACAAACAAACCTTGAAAGGCAGGCAGCGCACATACTAAATGCCCCCATTTTGTAGATGGAGAAGCTGAGGCGGGGCCCCCTTGTGGCAAGATGTGCCCGGGAACCTGGGTCCGCCAGGGCTATTTTGGGGCTTTTGTCCTGCACCAGGTGACTTTCCGTTGCCAATTCCCCTTGTGTATGGAGGCTGGACTAGCCAGTCACAAGCTTCCTTCTGGTCTAGGATTCGAAGTGAGCTTTGGTTGCGTCAAGACGATGGGTGGGGGAGCGTGGGTGCCCGTGACTCAGCAAGGTGAAGATGAGGCCAGGGGAAGGGCAGAGCCACGCAAGGAAGGACAGAGGCGGGAGGCAGGGCACAGAACAGAGGAAAAGGAAGCACAGGTGGCCCGGAGGGTAAGATAGGATTCTGGGGGGGGCCGGTCCACTAAGAGGGGGTCCGGGTGCCATTGTTTGCCAGGAGGTCCCCACTCGGCACCCCTTATGGAGTTGAGGGAAATGAAGGTACTTGGTATGTACGCTCTGCCCGCGGAGGAAGGTGTGGGTTTACGGGAACCTCCAATTAACAGGGAGAAGGAAGGAAATTCCCAGCTTCATTTCGGGGGTCCTGGCTCCCCCATAGACCACCTCCTTTCCAGTCCTTGAGCGAAGGGTCCAGGAGGCTGAGCTTGCCTCTGGCTGTGGGAGAAGGGCTGTACTCTCGGGTTCCCGTTCTGTGTCTTCGGAGACTCCACATCCAGCGCTTCCCTAGGCTGTCCCTCCTTTCTGGAACACCCCTTCCTCCTAGTCTCCCCCAAAGCTGCAGAAAGGCCCCACGGCTGACCTGGACCCAGTTCTGGCCATTGTATTCTCCTGGGTATATTTCTATGGCTTTCTTGCTTATGTAATTATTATAATGCTCCATGGACGGGTTATTATCTCTCTCTTGCCAATGAAAAGCCAAGCTCGGAGGAGTGGCACATCCAGACTGCGGCCAGGGTGGGCAGGCACGGTGCTACCGTGATAAGTTACGATGACGGGGTGGGTTGGACTTCCTGTGTTTCACCTCATTTGACCCCAAAGCTGCTCTGAAAGAAGGGGGTCAAGGGAAGATGTCCATCTGGCAAGGGGCAATTGGGCCACCAAATCGAATACCTCTTCCGCCTGGTCCCCCACATCTGGCCCCCACCGCCTCTTGCGTCAGTCCATTCCTCACGACCGGACACTTTCCTCCCCCATCTGTTCCTTCGGCCTGTGAGCTCTGTTCCCATACCCCCACCAGCCTCTGGCCTGAAGCCTTCCTGGTACTCCAGGGGGAAGAGTCCTGCAGGAATTCTCCCTTTTCTGTATAGAATGTCCAGTCAAGTTGGGAATTGAGTTGCAAAGGGGGCACCGCACTGCTACACCTACAGGAACATGAACAGCTGCTACAAAATTATATTGTTGGATGATCGTCACTTCCCCTAGGATGCGTGCAAATAGATAATCTTTAACCAAGGAAATGGAGTTTCAGAGAGGTTAAGAAACTAGCTTGAGGTCACACAGGTGGTAAACGGTGATCAAGATGAACCCAGGACTCTTAACACCAGACTACATGTTCGGGAGATTCTGGGAACCAGACGTGACAGGCTTAGGAAAGGTCCAGGAAAGTTCAAAACAGAGTGTGGAGAAGGGGGTGAGTGGTGAGCTGATTCAGGCTTCCCCGGTAAGGAGTGGGGCGTGAGGAGGGGCAGGCAGAGGAGTGTGAACCAGGCTCAGCTGGGCTCTGCTGCTGTGGAGACAAGGGAAGGAGGAGGCCGCAGAGGAAGCTCCGTCCCTGGGGCCAGAGCAGGCCCAGGCCGAGCCCGAATGCTTAGAGGCAATGCTGGGAGGAAGGGCAGGGACCCTGGGAGGACGCCTCCCCTGGCACCTCGTTTCTGAGTCCCACAGCAACTCTCTCTGGAGAGCAGAGGGGGTGAGTCCTACGGACGGACGAGGGCTGGGGTAGAACTGTTTCTGTGATAATGGGACCCATTTTCCGTGGTAAATTAAACAAGGCAAACGGAATCTGCCTGTGCGTGGAGCCTTCCGCCCTGGGGCATGTCACCCTCAGGCAGTCAGCCGCTGTCCCGCTGTCCTTGACACCCGGGCACTCGTGAATGCTGTGCCCCAGGCTCACGGACTTAGGCCTGATTCCCCTCAGTTCCACCCCCCAGCCCCCAGCAAGCCCTCCCTGACCAGGCCAGCCCTGGACGGTGCTCCCAGACCTCCTCCATCACTGGGCTCCTGGCAGTGGGGACCCAGGGGCTCATCTAGCCTCCCACCTGCCCTCAGCCATGGCCTGGGCACCCACAATGGAGCAGCATTGCCCTGGTTCCCATGGACCTGTGGCTCCTGGGGTCATATTTCATGTCCTATTATTATCTAGGGATGGTCAGAGTCCGTACAGCCTTTGCCGGGCTGTCAGGGTGGAGCCAGGATAGATGGGGAGAGAAAGAAATCCCGTGCTTTCTTAATTCTCAGCAGAAATAAAGTGTCAGGCTCAGCTGGGAAGATTTCTTAGGTAGAGCAGGCTCTGTACAGATGCCTCGGGCCTGAAGGGAGATCTCCCTCCTTCGGCCCGTGTTTCTCTTCCCTGTTCCAGACTCCAGCCCCATCTAGCCTCGCCCGGACATGCTTACATCCTGGGGAGTAGAGGGCAGACCATGCCGCAGAGATGGACAGTGAGGCAGGAACTGTGAAGCAGGGGAGAGAGGATACTGGTAGGAAGGCGGGAGGGGCAGTTGCCATCTCCTTGCCCGTCTTCTAACTTTGACTGTGGCCTCAGGACCTCTTGGCCACATGAGCCCCAGGGCATCCCCTGCAGGTGAATGTCGAGGATGCGCTGGGGCCCATTTCTTGGTGCCTTTCCTCTAACCCGTCCCAGCTCCTCTGTCCAGCCATCCCGTCCCTCTCAGCCACTGTACTATCCTTCTGGGAGGGCCTGGGCCTGGGCCTCGGGGCTGGGTCATCAGCATCCCCATGTTCCCCTGTGGCCTTCAGCCCCGGTTGTGCCTCCAGGTGCCTGAGCTGGGCCGCCTTCCCTGGGTCAGGAACAGCTCCCTGAAGCCACCCTCAGGCTTCTGGGGTCAGCCCTCTGGGGACATCACTAACTTCCTTTGTTATCGACCGTGTTCAGGCTTCCAGCCCCGGGGGCCCCTCAGGGGGAGCCAGTGGTCCTGGCCTAGGTCTGGGGTCCTCTCTGCTCCCTGCTGCAGCCAGTGGTGGGTGGCAGGGCCTCCTTCCCTCCCAGGCCCCTCTGCCCTGGCCCCACCTCCCCTTCTTCTCCCCGTCTCTGCCACTTTTTGCATCAACACATACCCATGCATTAAACAAGACATTCCATTAATTTCTTCATCATCATAACTTAAGCTGGGACATACCCTTTAAATATTCATTCAGCTATGAAAACTGGGCATTAAAATTTTAATAATGTCAAGCTCATTTGAACTGGGTTCCTTGGGGACGATTACGATACAATTAGAATAAATACAATGATTGATCTGGTCCAAAGGCTTCACCTGTCCGTCCAGCGTGGCTTCCCGCGTAAGGAGAGGCCTGTGGCCAGTGGGCAGACAGACAGACTGATGGACAGGCCAGCTGGCTCTTTCTTGACTCCCTCTCCCCCTCCCAACACCCCCTCCCATCTCTGCTCCGGGGGCCACATCTCCCTCCCACAGGGGTCTGCGGGTCTCTGCTGCCCACTGTGGGCCAGGGTGCAGGGCCGTCCCTCGGCATCTGGGAAGCTGGCTCTGATTAACCCTCGTGGTTCCAGTTACTGCTTTCCTTGTCCTTCTGGTACAAACTGGGCCGTGCCCCTGGGCTTGTTCCTGTGTGAGAGCCATTCTCTTGTCTGTGTCTCTTCACACTGGCCCTGCGAGGGGCTCCCTGAGGCTGGAATGAAACCCCACCAGAGCAGGCCCAGCCTGCGGAGGGGGCCCCTGGTCCCTGAGTGTCCACATGTGTTCTGCCACCAGACCAGAGAGGGAGTGTCTTCACTCGGATTCCCTTCTGCTGCAATCACCTTCCTAAGGGCTGGCACGAAGGTTTTGGGGGGTGGCTGAGCCCCCTCTGTCCCTCACTGCCTGGCACCTGCCTAAGCCAGTGCCAGGGTGAGCCCTGGGGACGTCCGGAACTCGCCCCTGCTTCACTGGGGACAGCCCTTGCTGCCCGCAGGATCACTTGGGGCCCTTCCTCCTGGAGCTGGGTCCCCCTCCACCTGTCTTCTCAGGACCCTAAGCCCCCTGCTTCACACCGGGCCCCAGTGAGCTGACCCAGATCTGTCTCAGAAAGAGCCTGGGAAGTTCCCTGTCACTCATCAAAGGCCATCCAAACCCTCCTCTTCCTCAAAAGACTTCCTGGCCTTCCAATAAGACCTCCTTGGTTATCTCTCAGCCCCCCAGCCACACATGGCCCTATACCACTCTCTCTCTCTCTCTCTCTCTTTCTCTGTGTGTGTGTGTGTGTGTGTGTGTGTGTGTGTGTGTGTATGCACACGTGCACCCATGCTCACGCTTGAGTAGTACTTGTGTGACATCACAGACATCATGAGACAATTCATTCAGGTTGGGTGTTGGGATTAACCGAGATGAGGGAGGAAACTAGTGCGGTGCTCCCAGCAAATGTCAGCTTCCGTGTTGTTTGCCAGTCTGTGACCCAGAAATGCCTCAGGAAGGTCTGGACCAATGCCCTGCACGGGGCTGGGGAGGGGGAGGGAGAGGACAGGTGGGGTGGCAGGGTTACTGGCGTGGCCTATGGAGATGGCTAGCGTGCTCTCCAGCCGGCAGCTGAGCCCCCAGACGCACTTCCAGGGTGGGTGTCCAAACCTCAAAGCCGAGGGTCCTTTCTGGCTGCTTTTGGGATGTGTGGGTGTCTGGTGATACCCCGTTTTCTGCTCACCAGGAGGGCTCGCATCTCCCAAAACCATGCAGTAATCTGGTAATGCTGATCCTTCTTCTCTTCAAACCTGCAGCCTGCACTGGAAGCAGCTCTTAGCTCTGTGCGCCCACACATTCCTCAGAGCCTGGCCCCTACTCTTCATCTGTCCTGCTGTCTGTTCTCATCCCCCTCAGTGAACTCAGCTTTTATGCTGTCTGCCCCCCACCCCAGCACACATGACGGTCATGGAAATGGTGAAGCAGCAGACCCTGTGTTCTGGACCTGTTGGGACATCTGTGCCCCATCTTCAGTGGCACTGCTGCTCTGGGAAGAGAGACCTAATTTGCAGGGCCCCCTGTTCAAAAAGCAAGGAAAAAAGCATCATTAAAGCACTGAAATATAAAGCTTTCCCTTTCTTTCATGGTCTCTCTCTTGCTTGACTTGTCATGGTATTTTTTTACCTGCTATTTGATGTCGTTTTAAGTAAAGAAAAATATAAATTTTAAATTATTAGCATGGATTCTACCATTCGTCTTTATTTTGTGTGATGCCAGTTTTAAGTGCAAACATCAGAACATTTAACGCCTATGCAGAATCACCAAAATTATACAATTCGTTTTTGTGACTCATGCCTGGAGGGTGCCTTGAGCTGGCCAGAGGAGAGAAAGGCGAGCCAGACTCAGGAAGGTTAAGAAGAAAGAGAGGGTCTCCTCAGGCATGGAGACCCTCGCAGGTACCCAGAGCCCCGCCCTGCACCATGGGGGTCAGGCTGGGCCTGAGGACTGCTGGGTTCTCTCTTCCACTGACTGCAGACTGACCTGGTACAATCCAGCCAAGGGTGGGCCATGGGAAGTACAGCCAGACTTCACTTGTGCCCATGGTACCCCCTGACCTAACCCACAGTGGGCGGGTGATCCTCAAGGGTATTGTAAGTGCTGTGCCAGGGATGCATTAGTCAGCTGAAAGATGCTCACCCCTGCTAAGACAATGCCTCTGTTGACCAGACAGACATGCCACAGCGCTGCCAGCCTGGGGTACCACGGGGAAAGTGGGCCCCACCCGATCTTCCCTAAACCCCGCCCGGGCCGTTGCTGGCTGGCCTAGAAGGCAGAGTGATTTCACATGGGGACCAGGATGTATATAGATCAGGCAGGCGGTGGGAGGCAAAACCGATCACAAGCAGAGGTCCCAGGCCCCCTACATGGGCTCCTTCATGCCACAGGCTTCACTTATGGAACACAAGTTCAAAGATAAAATTTTAAGAATTTCAAGGTGGCAACTGCAGAGCACTAAACACTAAGCATGGGACCCTTCTGAGCGTGGGGCCCTGTGTGACAGCACAGGGAGCCTGCCCATGAACTTGCCCTGACCATGATGCCCTTCTGGGTCCCCATCATCCTGCAAGCTTATCTCTATCCACCAGCTCCAGGCATCAGACATATCCTTGACCATCAGGTGTTTTCAGGTGGAACTGTGCACAAGCTTCTGAAACAGAGAACGGTACTCAAAGATTTCTCTTTAAAAAAATTCTTTTTTAAAAATAAATTTATTTATTTATTTTTGGCCACGTTGGGTCTTCGTTGCTGCACATGGGCTTTCTCTAGTTGTGGAGAGCAGGGGCTACTCTCCGTTGCGGTGCGCGGACTTCTCGTTGCGGTGGCTTGTCTTGTTGCAGAGCACGGGCTCTAGGCGCTCGGGCTTCAGTAGTTGCAGCACGGGGGCTCAGTAGTTGTGGCGCACAGGCTTAGTTGCTCCGCGGCATGTGGGATCTTCCCATACCAGGGATGGAACCCGTGTCCCCTGCATTGGCAGGAGGATCGTTAACCATTGCGCCACCAGGGAAGCCCCAAGATTTATCTTTTAAAGGTGAACTTTGGGCAAGTTGGGGAGGATTTCCAGACTTTGGTGTAAAAGGCTGGTGGTGAGGATGCAACCATCTGATACAGATAGAGAAGAGAACTCACTAATGAGAACATGGGAACCACAGGTAGGTGGCTCTACAGTGACCCTGTCCTCCACCAGGATTTTGTCTTCATGGCACTTAGCAATTCATAATGAACAAATTAATTAATGGAGAAATTGTTTGTTTAAAGCCCCAGGAGGACAGATTCTGAATCCTGGGCCCCGCTGGATTCCTCTGGCTGTGCCCAGCGGGCCCTCAGTAACCTTGGAAGGAAAGGATGAGCCCTTGCTGCAGGGGCCCCCCAGTCCCCCAGAGAGAAGGGATCGAAGGGGATTGGCAGAAATAGCGCACATTATTTGTAGCTTGTTGTAAATATATCGTTTTAATTACCTCTTTAATAAATTGTTCAGTGTGGGGTTAGAGATTCAAGGAATCCCGTTTGCTGTCGTCATGAAGTGTTGACTTAAGGACACCCCAGCAGTGGCTGCAGAGTGACATGTGCCTCTGCTAGAGGCACTCCCACCACGGGCCAGACTCCGAGGTGACCCTGGCCGGGCCAGTTGGTGGTGCGGCTCCCAGGGCCCGAGGGCTGGTCCCGAGCCGGCTGTGGGTGCAGCGCGCTTGCTCCCTTCTCAGCCACCACCCACACCTCCCTCAGGTCTCAGCAGCCCCCTGGCCTTGCAATAAATTAGGGGTCTCTTCAAGCTCCCCGTTCTTTCCTTCATTGCCTTGCCACAATTTGGGACAGTGATAAGCCATTATGGTTCTCAAGTTGTGGATTTATTTGTTTAATATTTGTCTCCTCTGTACGAGGGAAGGTCCACACCTGTCCTGTTCCGACTGCACACCCAGAGTCGGGCGTGGCACCCGGTACACCATAGGTGTTCAATAAATGCTCACTGACCAAATGGACGACTGAATCCTCTATTGTGCCTGTCACTGGCATTGTTCCCTCCTGCCTCAGCCACGGTCTGGCGGCAGGAGTGTCCAGAGGCCAGAAGTGGTGACCCGCTGAACAGCCCTATTTCTGGTCCAGAGAGAAAGGCCCTTTAACCCTCCCTCCTCCAGCAAAGTGGTGATGTTGTACCTCCGGATTAGGAAGGGTTTACTGAACCAGTGATCATGGTTTAGAGAGACAGCCAGTGAGCGCAGACCAGACAGAAGAACCTGGAGGTTATTGTTAAAATATGCAAATCCACAGCCCATTGAAATGCAAACCCTCCAGATAAGATTTTTAATAAATCTGGTTCTGCTCCCATTCCCCGCATCCAGGAGGCCATCTGATGCTTGTTGGGTCAGGCATGTAGGCCCTGTCAGCTCTTCACCCCTCTCCTCATTTAGATGGTCCAGCTCGGAGCTGCCCCTGAAGCGGTGGAAGGGGGGTGCCTGCCAGCCGAGGCCCTCTGTTGGTCCCTTGATAAAACACTTGAGGTCACCTCTGGGTCACCCGCAGAGGCATCTCACCCTCATCCTTCCCCTTCTTCCCCTTCATCCTCACCTCCTCTCATTGGTCTGAAGGGCAGAATCCCAAGGCCTTGTGCCCCCCTCCAGCGAGGCCCAGTCACACCTGTCACTCTGCCAGTCACACCTGTCACTCTGCCAGTCACGGCCTCTGGATTCCTTCAGTCAGCTGCTGTCAAAAGTGCCCCTCAAGGGGATGAAGGAAGGCGGCTGAGAAGCAGCACAGAGGCCTGACTGTCTTAATGACCATCAAGACAGGAGAGTGGGTGGACCTGCATGGCCTCTGCCGTGTGCCTGGATGGAGGACAGGGAGGCATGAGTGACCGTGACAGGTGACAGTTATCGAGTCCTTCGCAACTCCAGACCTTGCACTGACCACACGACTTGGCTATGTCCCTCCATCCTCTCTGACACCAGATGAGCCCGGTGAGCAGACTCACGGGGTGGGGAGGATGTAGAGGGGGTTGGCTGGCAGGCAGAACCGCGGACGACGTAGGTGAGTTGAGGGAAGAGCCAGCAGGGTGTCACAGAGTGTGATGTGCAGGCAGGTCGGGTGGAAGCAGGGGGCCTGATGTGGCTCCTGGAGGGTCTGAGCCTGTGCTGTGGGCAGTGGTGTCCCCTAGCATTCCACTAGGGCCACATTCAGAAAGAGCAAGAGGGCTTGGGGCAGTGGAGCCTGGTCGGGGGTGAACATTTAGATCAGGAATGGCCAGTACTATCTTGGCGTCTGGTCCCCTCCCAGCCTGTAGGCAGGTGGGGTGGGGAGCTAGACGCCCGCGGTGCGGGGAGGGGAGCAGGGCACGGGGGCCTCTGCAGCCCGTACATCGTCCGTGGTCCAGCCCCACAAACAAGGCCCCAGGCAGTTGCTATGCAACAGGATGCTCTGCTCTGCCGTGTCCAGCCAACGGGCGGCGGCGCTGACGGAGCCTATTGGTGGGACTGCCTGGGGTGGCCCCCTCCCCTTCTCTCTGTCTCCTCTCTCGCTCCCATCCCTCTCCCAACCTCCACCCTCTCTGCTCTCTAGCATCTAAGTTTACAGAATGCTTTCCCCTCACCCACTGGGTACAAACAAAGGAGGTGCCCCTTCCCTGGGCCAGTCAAAGGTCTCTTCTGCTTGTTTCCAGAAGGGAGGGTATCCCCAGTCAGCCTTTTAGTTTTCCTCGTCCCCCCATTGCCATGGGGCTGGGATTGGGCCCCATCTGCGTGGGTGGAAGCTTCTCTGGGCTGTGGCAGGTAAGGAGGTGGAATCCTGGAGATGGAATAGTGCTGCTGGGCTCAGCCCCTACCTGGCAGTCAGGGCTTCCCAGATCCACGCGGCCAAGGGCAGCCTGTCTCTTTGTCTCCAAGCCCCATGTCCTTCTCATCCGCTCCTACCAACGTGCCAGAGCTGCCCTGGCAAGGGTGGGCGGACCCTTGTGGTCCTAATTAAGATCTGCTGCCGTGGAAACGAAGCTCATTAGCCTGCACGGCCAGGCTGGGTCGCTAACCCTCTTCAGAGTGGGGGTGTGTGATTTTTTTAAAAACAGCAGTGGATAGATAATTCTGGATGAAACGAGTCCCGATTTAGTTGGGAGGCCTGGATTTCAGTCCTAGCTCTGCTACCTCCTTGTGCATGTGAGGTGGGGCAGTTACTTGACCTCTTAGGATCACATCCCAGAGGGTGTGTGGAGAGCCCCGCGGGAGTGATAGCTCGGGTCATGCTCTTAGCACAGTGCCTGGCGCCTAGTAAGTGCTCAAGAAACAAACAGCAGCTATGCTCTCCGGCCTTTCCCCTCCCTTCCTCTCCCTGCTCCTCGTTCCCCCAAAGCCTCTCCTCCACCTGCCCCGGCTCTGCCCTCGCTGTGCCCTGTTCCCTGGCACGAGGATGGCACAGCAAACCTTCCCTGGGGGGAGCGCACTATCCAGTCTGCAGAAGGGCCTGGTCGAAAGGCGTTCAAGCCCACCCTTCCTGGACCCCAGCCACGCCGGGTGCCTTCTGCTCTCAGCACAGCAGCAGAACCGATCCCCCAAACGCCCAGCCCCACAGCCCTGCACCTGGCAGGGCCTAGCCACCCACCACCTGCCTCGTCTCGGGCACTGGCTCTTCCGTACCTGCTCCCACACCACAGTGGGAGCTCCTCCTGCACGGGTGTCCCAGTTCCACTCTGGCCAGCTCTAGTGACGAGAGAGGATGTGTTTCCAGCCCGAAAACCCCTCCCCTTTCCTCTCACCAGCTCCGGTACCAGAGCTCCACAGGGCAAGGCAAGCCCACCTTCCAGGGCTGCCTTCAGCTACGTGGACCTGAGAACCTGTTTCTTCCATCCCACCACGAGAGCTCACGCCTCCCTAGGGCCCGTGGCTGTGGGGCTCTGCGCCTGGGGGTGGCCGCGGTGCTCTCCAGCTGGGTGTGACCTTCCCCAGGCCACAGTGGAACCACTGCCTTCTTCATTTAGACTCTGACCCTCCTAACAAGCCGAGAAGGGGAGTGGGCACCCTGGCCCCGGGGGGCTGGATGGAGACCCTCGCCTATGTGTCCCACAGCCCACCTTCCCTTCTGCTTCTCCCCATCTCCCTTCAGCCTGCCCCTGAGTCAGATGCGCTGAGCCCTCCTCCACCACCTGCCCCACCAGGCTGCCCTGGACCCTGAACCCTGGACCCTGTTGCCAGGCTCAGCGCCCTCCATGAGCAGAAGGGGGCCTTTCCCACTGCCCTCCCCCAACCCGGGGCCCCTCCTCCCTGTCTCTTAGGGCTCAGTCTCAGGCCTGGAGGGACAGTCCCCACACAAGAGAAAGGAAAAAACAAAGCCCACACCACATAAATGACAAATCTAGAGGAAATTGCTCTCAATCCCACACCATAGCCTGACGATGCCAGCCAAGCGCAAGTCTGAGTCATCCTAGAAACAGCACCGACATTGGCTTTTTGGAATTTGTCTCTGGGCTTTAGATTTAATCATTCCTTCTCTCTCCCCCTCCCCCCACCGCCTCCCTCTGCCCCTTGCTCTCGGTTTTCTAATATGAGGCTGCACCGCCAGCTCATCCAAGTCTGTTTTCCTGGCATTAATTAACACAGCTCTCCAGCCTCCAACAGGCTAAATGATGAATCAGGTTAAATTCCAGACAACAGCCGCGCACCGCCATCAATTAGCCATCTCCGGGGCAGCTTCATTAATAAGCATCGATCATGGCCCTCCTCCTGGAACACGCCAGGGTCTCTGGGTCACGGGCACTGCCCACGAGTGTGTCAGGCTTAGGCGTGAGTGTGATCGTGTGTGCGTGGGGGCTGAAGGGCTTGGCGGGGGCGGACACGTGAGTGCGTGTGTGAGGCAGGGGTGCGGAGGGAGCTGGTGACTGGGAGGGTGTGGTGCCTGTGCTGTGTGTGTGTGGTTGTCAGTGTGTGTGTGTGTGTGTGTGTGTGCCGTGTGGGCGGTGAGGTGTGTGTGTGTGGGGTGCTGGAGTGCACGGGTTCGCTCTCCACGCTGCTGTCCCCTCCTTGCCTGCACTGTGCCCTCCTCTGCTTGCTGGGGGGCGGGGCGGGGTTCTCCCAGGTGCCGCTGGGCCCTTACCTCTCCCCTGCTCTCCCCTCGGAGACTTTGCTCATCCCCTTCTCTTCAACTTGCGCCCCGTGGAGGCGATCCCCATATCCCCCTCACCATCCCCACCCTCTTTCGCTTTGCATTCTGGATTCTCTCGGTCTTTGGCCCTTGGCTGTCCCACAGGTACGCGTGACCTCCAGCCCACAGCCTGACTCCCTCCCTGGGTTGTCTGGCTTTAGGAACATCACTGCCGCCGCCCAGGGGCCAGGCTCACACCCTCCAATACCTTCTGCACCCGCAGGTTGGAATCCAGCCCTATTCCAGGCACCGCCTCTAACTGGATTGTCCTCTAACTGGATTGTCCCCTCCTTTTGCCTCGTCCCACATTCCTTGCAGGAAGCAGGATGATTCTGAACCATGAGCCGCTGGGGACACCTCAGGGACTCTCCCTGCCCAGAGGCTAAAGCCCACCTCCTCACAAGGGGACAGGTCCCTGTTAGTCTGATGGCCCCCCACCCCTCGGGCTGCCTCGACGTCACATGCCTCACTGGGGTGGGGGTAGGGGGGAGGTTCCCTGCGAGGTTGCGCGCCCCCTATCGGCCGCGGCAGATATCTGCGGCTCTTCTTTCCTTTACCCTAAGTGTGCACAGCGCTACCTCCCCTAGACTTGCGGTGATTCTGAGTTGGTAGCCTCTGTGGGATGAGTGCTCCAGAGCAGTTTCGAAAACCTGATTCAAATCGGGGGGGCTGGAGTCACCCTCAGACTCGCGCGTGGGGCACTTCGCTCTGCCCAGAGAGCCGTGGGCCCTGGCGCGCGCGAACGGGGATGGACGTGGTCTCTCGAGGTGTCCACAGTGGATCATCTCCTTAAAGGTTAATTAAGAATCTGAAGCCGGACAGCGTGGTGTGGATGGTGACGGCGGATGCGGCGTCTCTCCAGACCATTAAACACTAATTAGGTTTGGAAAGTCTATCGAGCTCCCGAGGACTCATCAAGGCAGGCGCTGGCCCCCGGGTGCCCTTCGAAATGCCAGAGCTGTCACCCTTTGACCCCCACGACTGACCCTCTGGACCGGCCCCGCAACCCCAGGCTTCGGGCGGAGTCCCGCTTCATTTCTCTCCATCTTATTGTGTCTCCCTGGCCCTGGCTGCATCACTGCTCCCCCTGGCTCTCTGGCCTGGCGGTGTCTGTCCGCCCGTCGGATATCTTCCTTCTCCCTGCATCCCTTTGCACTCACCCGGCAGCATCGCCTCGGTCTCAGGGGCTCAGAGTGCTGATTAGGAAGGGGAATGCAGTGGCCCCTGGTCTGGTGGACGGGGAGCTGACGGTGCATGCAGAGCTGGCCTGGGCCCCAGTGTCCAGAGAGGAGGACGTGGTAGAGAGATGGGGACACCCACCATCCCGCATCTTGAATCCCACGCCCCCTCTTCGGGATTCACCCTACCATTAGAGCCTGATTTAAGAAAGGCTCCTTCCTAAGATGTCCTGGCCTCAGAGCTTCCCTGGGGCTGGACTCTCTGTGCTCTACAAAGCCCCTCTCCAGCAGCCTGTTCCCCCAGAGACCTGGCTCCCCTGAGGCTGCTCTTCATCAGGGTCCAGTTTCATTCCCTGCCTCTGAATTCAACAAGTGCAGCCAGAAAGAAGCTGCTCCCGACAGCATTCCTTCATTCCTTCACTCATTCCTTCATCCCTCCATGTGATTTAAACCCTGCCTTGTTCTCCGAGGGCCTAGGGACAAAGTGCCCCTTTTAGGACAATACCTCAGTTACTGCTCCTCCCCAGGCCAACTCCTCAAGACGGCTGGAACTGACGTGTGGGATCCTTGGACGTCGTTTTTCCATCACCGCCCCCCCCCCAGCCCCTCGCCGCCACATCTTTAGCACAAATGGCTTGTCACAAAGTGAAGGGGTTTTTCACTCAGTGACAGAAGAATGCTCGTGTCCAGATCTGCCAGGAAGAAAGATTGCTCCACACATTTCTGGGTCTCCCAGGCCACAGTGCAGAATTCTTTGTTCGGTTCTTCTAGAAAAGTTGTGAAGTAGAAATGTTTATCCCCTGCAATGCCTGACTGTATTTTACCCTGACCCCCTGCCCTTGTTAGTGACAAACATGTCTGAAAACCATCACTGTCACCATCACTGCTGTCACAACTGTCACCATCACCAGTGTCACCACCTCTATTATTGTCACCGTCACCACCACCACCACCACTGCATTTTATAAATACGAATAGGATATGGCTTAATTCAAAGGGATATTGCTAATGGTGGAATTCTGAATGCTGGGACAGGCAGGGGACGTTTTGGGGTGAGGTGGAGCCTTCTTGGGGCCCCTCACACCACATGGCATGGGTAGCCCCCTACAGCCTTTCTGTTTGTGTGATGTTACGGGAACAGCACAACTGGCTCTGCCATGACTAGCTGTGTGACCTTAACTTAGACACTTCACCTCTCTGTGCTCCAGTCTCGTGGACTTGAAAACGTGGGATAGAATCCTCTACCTTCACAGGATATGTTGTGAGCAGAACAAGTCCTATGGGCAAAAGTGTGTGCCCCAAACCTGGCTTTGATATAGGTTAATTTGCTTCCTTCCATCTTCCTGTTTAGACAATGCCCTGCACCCCTACTCCCCCCACAGAAGGCAGGGGAAGGATCTGGACAGCGTCCCAATCATTTGGGCCCCTCCACCCGCCTTGGTCCAGTCCCCAGGGTCCCCAGCACCTTCTGAGAGGCAGGACTGAAGTGGGCCTCTGGGCACGGAAGGCACAGCCCAATTTCACAAGCACAGAGTACTATGATTGCATTGATTTCCATCATAAATCATATTTTCTATCTTCTGCCTCGCTGTCCCGTGTGCCCCCAGTTAAGCCTTGGTATTTTCTTTAGCTGCTGCCACTGTCGAGCTTGGAGATATTAGGAGAATGATGATACATTTTACCCTGAAGCCAAGCCACTCCCTCTGTGTGGAGGAGGGGGCGTTTGTCCCCCAGATGGATGCCTTCATTGGAAAGCGGGGACTTCTGCTGGGCTTCGGGAGGGAGCTCACCTGAGCTTGGCTGTGAGGGTCTTTGCACCTGGACATGCGGACACAAAAGTGCCCGTGAGTCGAGTCACAGGCTGGGAAGTTTTCTTCCTCGATGTATTTTGTGTGGGCACGTGGTGATGCTCGGGCCAGTTACACTTGGCAGGAGGGAGCGGGGAGGGAAGGCTGTGGGGAGGTCTGCGCTGAGCTTCCCAAGGTGCAGCTGTCCCAGCCTCGGGATTCTCAGTGACTTGAGATTCTGTGGGTCCCGTTGTTTTCCGCGTACAAGGCATCTCACGTTAACCCTCATGCTGACATCTGGGCTTGCAAGGTGGGTGTCAGCACACATTTTTCTATAAAGCCCTGGATCACGAAATCCAGTCAACTCTCAGGCTGGGGCATCCCTTCTGACCTCAGAAATGCCACATCTGTTTGGAGGGCGAAGTTGGTTTACGGCTCTCTGAGTTTTGGGGCTTATGCCTCTGCCAGCTAGGCTGGGCTCAGCTCTGACTGAGCTGGGGGTCCCTTAAGAGGGTGACAAAGATACTGGGTCCTGGATGCAGCATTGTAGCATTTCTCACGAGGCTTTGGGCTGTGCACCATAGGGTGGAGAGTCCCAGGGGAGCCTACTGGTTCTCTCTGACTTGGGGGCCTGTCTCAGAGCTGAAAGAGGATTCAGCAGGGATGTGGTCTTGTGGCTGCCCGTTCATTCATTCATTCAACAAGTGTTCTTGAGCTGAGTGCCCTTTCCTGTCCACAGCCCCACAGGCCTGAGGGTGGACCTCAGTGCCCTCTCCACTGTCTACACCATGGCCTACTTGTCTGAGATCCCTGGGTGGGGGTCTGGTGAGTTTTCTCAGACGGTCGTGCTAAACATGTCTGGTTCTTGAAGAAAGTGCCCCTGCTGATGGAGATGACGGTGACAGTGAATCATAGACTCAGAAGATGACGGGTGTCTAATCTCACGAGCCACGAGCCACTGACAGCAATCTCCCGGCACCCTCCAGTGCTCATGCAGCCCCGGCTTGGATGCCTCCCATGACGGCAACCTCACTCTACCCGTGAGTCTGCTGTCTCTACTAGACGCACTTTCATGGATGTCAAGCTGAAGCCTGAGCAACTGGAAGCTTCTACTCCTTTGCCTCTCTTGCCTTCGTACAAGAAATGCCTAATTTCTCTTCTTGAGGATAATTGGTCAAAGTAGAGATGATGGTGAGAACCACCTCGGTGGCTAGGGAACAGCCTCAGCCTTTGGGATGCCCTGGGGCGGGGTCGCAGTGGGATGTGGTGGGCTAGGAAGCTAGGTGTCAGCAGATCTGACTGTAACATGCAGGAAACTGAGCCATCCGCATGTGAATGGCCATCTGTGGTGTGGCTGTGCGTTTTGCAGGCTGGGCTGTCCCTGGGAAATCAGTAGTCCTGGTGGTCCCAGAGGAGCAGAAGGGGTAGCATCCCCTCACGGCACCAGCTCAAGGTTCTAACTACTGTCGACAGGAAGGGAAGTCTGTGCTATGGGAAGCAGACATTCAGGTGGAAATTTGCGTGGTGCTCAGACAGGGGACAAGAACATCCATTTGGACCCACATTGTCTGGAAGCACCTTACATGAGGGTGGTAGCGGCAGGGGTGGGGGCATCACACTGTCTCCAAAGGGCTGGAAAGTGGTGGGTGGAGGGTGTCAGGTTGTGGGTGGAGCATCTCCAACTCCAACAAGGGGCTGGGCCACCTTGCAGCAGGGGGACTGTCACCTGTCCCATGAGAGGACTCCAGCGGATCCTGGGCTGCGTCTGCACACATGTTCAGTTGGGCCCAACCGCCACTTCGGTTCCTTCTGACATTACGATTATATGATGATGAAAGAAAGTTGCTCCCAGGAGCCAGAGAGGCTAAGGTTTCCATAGCGGCTCTGTCACTTACTGGCTGTGTGACCTTAAATATCTTACTTGACTCTGCTGAGCCTCAGTTTCCTCATCCATAAAAAGGGAAATGATAATTTCTACACGTAAAGATTGCTGTGAATATTAAATAAGATATCCACACCAAGCTGCTAACGATGCTTGCTTCACAGCAGGTACTTATCTCTCTAATGGATTCCTGGGGCCACTAGGCTCAAGATCCTCCTCCTCCAGGAAGTCTGCCTTGATTAATCCCACCCTTCTCTGACTGATTTGGGTCTCCCTGCTAGGATTCACACGCTTTTCTTTTCTTTTCTTTTTTTTTTTAGTGGTGTTACATTTTTCTGTTTGATTTGTTCACTTATAGGCACTTTTTAAAATTAATTAATGTATTTATTTATTTATTTTTTGGCTGTGTTGGGTCTTCGTTTCTGTGCCAGGGCTTTCTCTAGCTGTGGCAAGTGGGGGCCACTCTTCATTGCGATGCGTGGGCCTCTCACTATCGCGGCCTCTCCTGTTGCGGAGCACAGGCTCCAGACGCGCAGGCTCAGTAGCTGTGGCTCACGGGCCTAGTTGCTCCATGGCATGTGGGATCTTCCCAGACCAGGGCTCGAACCCGCATCCCCTGCATTAGCAGGCAGATTCTCAACCACTGCGCCACCAGGGAAGCCCCACACACTTTTCTTATTTGTGGTCTACCCATAAATGGGTATCTGTAGGCTGCATTGTCTGTGGGGCTTGGGGTGTGTGTGTGTGTGTGTGTGTGTGTGTGTTTGTGTGTGTGTGTGTGTGTCCCAGTCTCTGAGGATGGAGGAGCATTGCAGCTCATCCTAGGTGCCACCTCCAGCTTCTTTCCTCCTTCATCCCCGTCTACCCAGCTGCCTAGAGCCATCCCTGGTTATCCTGTCCTGAGAGGGTTGTGGCCATTTTACATCCATACAGGAATTTAGACCGGGGGAAAATAGTAGTGTGTGTGTGCGTGTGCGTGCACACACACACACACAGAAGCACGTGGCAGACTCTCTACCTCCTCCCGAGTCCTCCTGTTCCCTGCCAGCAGGCCCTGGGGGCCCTCAGGGACAGCAACTTTCTCTGAGTAGTTTCAGCTAAGAGAGTGCAAGGGTTGGGCCCTGCTCATTCCAGGGGCAGCCTTCACCTCTCGCAGAATAACTGTCACCACTTCTATTTTCTGTTGTGGCAGCCTTGGTGGGGAAGGGTCCCTGCCTCACAGGGTGGGGAGGCCTCCAGAAGGGAGCACAGAGCAGGAGTGAGGAGCTGGCCTCCACACCCCCTGCGCTCTGCAGCTGCACTCTGCCCACCCTGCTTGCACTGGAAACGTCCCTTGGCCTCCACTCTCCCCAGGGAGCACAGGCCAGAGTCCAGGGAAGGGAGGCTGGGGTCCCTGCTGCCAGCTCCTGATCTTGCAACCGTGAGCGAGTTAATCTCTCTGAATCTCAGTGTCTTCATCTGGGAAATAATGGGGGCAAAGTAATAACTAGTGTTTGAGCTAGTGCATGTAAAGATGCATGGTGAGTCTCATGGGACAAAACCAACGCAAGAAGCACTATTTACAATAGCCAGGACATGGAAGCAACCTAAGTGTCCATCATTGGATGAATGGATAAAGAGGATGTGGCACATATGGAATATTACTCAGCCACAAAAAGAAACAAAATTGAGTTATTTGTAGTGAGGTGGATGAACCTAGAGTCAGTCATACAGAGTGAAGTAAGTCAGAAAGAGAAAAACAAATGCCGTGTGCTAACACACATATATGGAATCTAAAAAAAAAAAAATATATGGTTCTGAAGAACCCAGGGGCAGGACAGGAATAAAGATGTTGACGTAGAGAATGGACTTGAGGACAGTGGGATTGGGAAGGGTAAGCTGGGACGAAGTGAGAGAGTGGCATGGACATACATACACTACCAAATGTAAAATAGATAGCTAGTGGGAAGCAGCCGCATAGCACAGGGAGATCAGCTCGGTGCTTTGCGGCCACCTAGAGGGGTGGGATAGGGAGGGTGGGAGGGAGATGCAAGAGAGAGGAGATATGGAGATATATGTATATGTATAGCTGATTCACTTTGGTATACAGCAGAAACTAACACACCATTGTAAAGCAATTATACGCCAATAAAGATGTTTAAAAAAAATTAAAGTTTTTTTTCAAAAAAAATCAAAACCAAGGCAAGAGAGTGTGTTTCATTTTACCATTCCTATTAGTGAGAGGAAGCCCTTTGGGTTGTAGCATGTGATGGATTACGTGATGGGCACCAAGTGTCCTGTCTCCCATGTGGCCCCAGGGTGTATGTGCGTCTGTGTGAGCACGCATGCCAGCTAGGGGCTGCCTGCGGAAGCATCCCAGGGCTCACATCAAAGGAGGAGGTCCTGGAAACATGTGGACACAGCTAGATGTGAGAGACTGAAACCGTGTGCAGTATGACCACAGGAGAGAATGAACAATGTGCTTAAAACAGACCAAGGCTGAGTGGAAACACACAGAAGACATTCGCTGTCGTTATGTTTGTGCTGGGCTATGAATAGTGCTTTCTGTCCTTACCTCCTAAAAATTTTATTTGGTGACAAGAGTAAAAAGAAGTGTGAATGGGAATGACTGTATCTGTGTCCATATGTATCTGCTGGAGTTTTATTGTGAGGCCCTGTGTGCATTTGGGTGGGGCCATTGTGTCATGAACGGCCATTGATAATTCTTTGTGTGAGGACCAGGGATGTCACTTCTCTGTGTGACGTTCCAAAGGCTCCAAAAAGCCTGAAACCTCAGAGGGTGCAGAATTCCACACAGCCACCAGATGGCGCCCAGGTGCAGCCTAAGGTTCAGCGCTGTGGGTTTGGGCCAGGCTGGGCTTTGTGTTCAGCCTCCGCGCCTGCCCCCCTCCCATGGGGGTGGGGAGGGCGCGCCTGTGGGGTGTGTGTGTGTGTGTGTGTGTGTGTGTGTGTGTGTGTGTGTGTGTGAGACAGGGGGGCAAGAAGGGACCGCCTGGCTGCAGGGCTGCACCTGCGCGGGTACAAAGGGTGGCTATCCTGCACACGGCATCCTCCTCCTGCCCTGACCCCCTGGGCACAGCCCACACTCCATGCCCTGCAAACTCTGGCTCCCCTGGAATATGTGTGACAAGCTGGTGGCTGCATGTGTGTTAAGCAGATCCCATCCAGCCTCCCGCTCCCCAGACCCTCACCTTTCACTCCTGCCAGGCTGCCCCTCACCGTGGTTTGTCCCTCCCTCCTTTACCCGCACTGAGAATGTTCCCCTTGCCGAGAATGGTCTCCCTCCACCTCAGCTCCTACCCATCCTTCAAAGACTTCTACCTGAGAGGCCCTTCTCCGGGAAGCTCATTAGATCTCCCCAGATCCACCCCTTGGCCCTGCCACCCACCCATTTTGCTCTTTCTCTAACCAGCCACTGCTCAGAACTGTCTGTAGGGCCCACACTATTTAGCAACTGCCTGCTCGAGAGAGTTCATTCCTGAATCTCCCCAGAGAGGCTGAGTCCTGCAAGGGCAGGTGGTGCCCAGCCCGGGACCAGGCGCCCAGAGGAAGTGCTAGGTAAAAGCCAGATCATCAAGGGGCACATTTCCCCAACTTGCCTGCCCCATGGGGCCCCAGGAAGCTGGTGCCAAGGACAGACTGTTGGAGGATCCCCTGCAAGCAGCCCCTGGGACACAGGACAAGTGACTTCAGCTGTGGCTGAGCCCTGGGGTGCAGAAGGGCAGAGGAAAAAAGTGGTAATGTGGAGGACAGTGGCTCCTGGGGCTGTTTTTAAGACCCAAATGTGGGCCGTCTGCTTTCTAGGCAGGTACGGAAAGATGGCAGTATTCCTTGCCCGCAGCAGGAGGAACTACAGTTAGACTCTGGGAGAACTGGTCCTTGCTGCGACAAGGAGAGGCTCTGGAGTGAGGCATGAAAATTCTTGCCCTTGGAGCTAACAAGGGCCGCATCGCCATGTACATTCGCACGACTTTCTGTAGTTTCTGATGTGTTTGCTCTCCATGCTCTGACCCCGCGTCACACTTTTGCAAAGGGTTTACAGAGACGCACAGCCACTCGTGAACCTGAAGACAGGAGCTGTCACTGTTCCCGTGTGACAGATGAGGGGCACGTGGCTGGAGAGGGGGACTCGCCCTGGCAGCCCAGCCTGCAAGTGGCCTTGCAGCCTCCTGGATTTCTTCCCCGAGGGGTGCATGCAGGGGTCCTTCCCCCATTTTGAAGGCTCTGAGCGGGGAGGTGCCCTTCCCGATCCTGTCAGTGCCTGTAGCCCCAGATTCCACTCCACCCACTGGAACCCTCTTCCTGTTTGTCCAGAGTCTGCACAAGGCCAGGTGTGGAGGATGTAGGACATGGGGTGAGAAGGGGAGGATTGAAGCAAGGAGGTGGAGAGGGGCTGTGGAGCGTGAGCCCCTCGGAAGACAGGGGTAGCTCGTCTCCAACGGGGCTGGAGTCCTAGGATGGCGGGCAGTTGGAGCACCTATAAGGATCTGGTCCAGGTTTGCATCCCAGCAGGGGCTGCCCCCACCCCCCCAAAAGGGGGATGAAAGCAAGAAAGCAAACTGGTTGACTTTCTCTGATTTTAATTGTTCTGCAAAAGACTCTAAATGGGAGATAAAGTCGGGGGAGCAGAGCAGGAGAGAGATGAAGGAGAGAGAGACAGAGAGAGAGAGAGAGAGAGAGGTGGGACTGAGAAAGTGAGCGGGAGAGTGAGGCAGAGATGCCAGGGGGCCGATGACAGAGCAAAGAGTGGAGCCCGAGAGGGTGTGGCCTGGAAGGCCTGGCCACTGCCAGCCTCAATCTGAACGTGGTGGGAGCGGTGAGGATCCTCTGAGGGATGGCTGCGGCAGCCCGCACAGGGTAGACGGAGGATGTTCACAGCTGTTTAAATTAAGCAAGTGCTTTGGTTAGAGGAAAGGACGGGCTTTTTGCTCTGTGGAGTGGTGCCTGGGGAAGCACTCGGAGGACTCCTTGGGGAGTGGCTGGGCTCCTGGGAAGCTGGAAGGGAGGAAACTGCAGGGTGGGACCCCCTGCGAACACCTGCCTTTTGGGCAGGGCTCGGGAAGGCAGCCTGCTGCTCCGGGCTGAAGGGAACATGGAAAGAGGCCCCAAGGAGGCTGGGGACCCTGAGACAGAAACGCAGGAAGCCTGCCCTGAGGCTGAGGTCTCTCCAGCCGCGCCCCCCCCCCAACACCTACCCCGGGGGCTTCTCTGGCTCCTGGGGGTTAGCACTTATTCCCACTCACCCACCCACCCTCCTCAGCGCCTGGGCTGAAGACAGGTCCTGCTCCTCCCAGCATGTGCCGGACCCGCTGCCCCCCCAGGAGTTCTGTCCCAGTTCCTGGAGTGGCAGCTGGGCAGGCTACACACATTTAATTACTAGTAATTAAAAAACTGATTACTCCAAATGGTGCCTTCCTGAGGAGAGGCATGCCGTGCCTGTCCTCCTGGCCCACTGTGGACGCCATCCCTGGGGCGTGGGGCAGGGACGTCCCACAGTCACCTCCTCTGTGTGGGAGGGGAAGGAGGGGTTCCCCTCCTGTGCAGAACAGCGCCCACCTTCTCCACCTGGCCTGCCCGGCACCTGACATCACGCCATCTGAGCATCACCTGCTGAATGAGTCACAAGTCTCCTTCCCCACAAGTCCTCTTTTGAATGCACACCCCGAGGGAGGAGACACGCTCCAAGCACGGTGCGTCAGAAGGAGGGCGCCCCCATGGGGAGGCCCAGGGAAGGCAGGGCTCTGGGCCCTAGGGAGGAGGCGGGAGATGAGCTCAGAGTGGGTCGCAGGTGTGACAGAGCTGTCAGCTTCCTAACTGGCCTCCTGGAATTGACTTGCTTTACCGTGCCGTGGGTACCTGCTGTGTGACCATTCAGCCCAGGGCAGGAGGCGGAATGCAAGAGAACTGTGTACGGGTGATGATGGACTGTAAAAGGGCTGCCGGGCAGGACGGAGGAAAGTGTTGGGGGTCCAGTTTAGCTAGGGCAGTTGGAGAAGGCATCTGTCTCCATGGTGACACTGAGGGTGAGCACAGGGAGATGGGGGACAGCAGAAGGTGGGAAAAACTCTTGGGGCCACAGGAGCTGCTTGTGCAAAGGCTCTGGGGTCAGCGAGAGGTGGGGTGGGGTGGAGGGAGGCAGGGCTGAGGGGCTTCAGGAAGCCTGGGCTGGGGAATCAGCAGGGCCCCGGGATGCCACCCCAGTGAGTCCTTATTCCAGCAGCCCTGGGGAGTCTTGATGCGTGTGAAGGAGTGGGGCGCCTGACCTGAGCTGTGGAGGATGCAGACGAGGGAAGGAGGGAGGAGGGTGAAGGGGGATGGGAGCGCTATGGGGGCTGGTGGGGAGAGGTGACCTGGAGATGGGCCTCTAGGACCTACTGATGGAGTGGTTACTGCCTGAGGAAGCAGTTCCCAGCCGCAGCAAGAGCCTTTGGAGGAGAACTCAGGGGACTCGCTAGGAAGCCCCGTGGTGGGGCCTGCAGAGAAGCCTGCGGCCTCTGAGGCATCGCTGGGAAGAGAGGCGGGAGCCCAGAGCACTAGGGGTGCACCAGGAGTCTCCACCTCCCTGGCCAGGAGGGTTGGTGACAGCGGCCACGCAGGGAAGCTTTATGTGTGGCCTCACGTGGGAGATGCTGACACACTGCTGGGGCTCATCAATCAGGGGACCGTGATGCCGATTGTTCATTTACTAATAAGGAGTTCTGGGGAGCCTCCCCTGCTCTGCACCAGCCTCTCTGTGCCTGAGTATCTGCTTTTATCCTGGAAAGTGTCCCAGAGACGATCGCTCTGCCCGCTCCGCCTGGGCAGGTTCTCCTCACCCACAGAGGACTGAGCAGCTGCACACGCGCTGCTGGAGGTTCCTCCCGGCCCAGCCCCTGCCTCATTCCCACCTGAGCACCACTCTGGGGGCATCAGAGCCAGCCCTACACCTGCCCACACCTGCCCCACACCTGCCCACACCTGCCAGGCCTTCCTGGCCCCACTGGGAGAGGAGGCTCAACAGGAAGTATGAGGGTTTGGGGTGCGAGGGTGCACAGGGTCTGACTCCAGGGTGGGGTGGTGGTTGGTGGTGGAGAAGCCAGTGGGTCCTGGGAGCAGGTGGGAGGGCTTCCTGGAGGAGGAGAAGGGTAGAGAGCAGAGTCTGACCCTCCTGGGCTCGCCTGTTGCTGCCTGGCCTGCCAGGGCAAGTGTTGGTCCCAGAGCCTCAGATTAGGGTTCAGTCCACCCTCCCTGAGGGCTCCATTTGTCCTCCCGCTCAAATAGGGGCCAGTCAGGTGGCTGAGGGGTGCCCAGGAGAGAGGTTGCGGGACTGGCGTGGGTGTGGAGGGGGTGCCCGAGGTCGGCTCGGGTGCTTCTCTTCCAGCCTGGCCTCCAGGCCTGCCCATCCCTGCCCGTTGCCCAGCGCCCTGGACCCCCAGTTCCCTGCTCTGCCTCCATCTACCTCTACCTTTTGCTTTTGATCCCCTTTTCTCTCCTTTGAACAGCTTTGCAGAAAGAGCACAGAAATCAGCTACCATTTAACCCCTCTCAGCCTCAGTTTCTTCCTCTGCGAGACAGGGTCACACGTCCTTCACCTGGGCGACGTGAGAGTCAGATCACACACACACACACACACACACACACACACACACACACACGACCCCCAAATCGTCCAGAGTCGTCATTCCTCCCACTAGGGTGTGTCCTCCCAACTTGCTCCCCACAGATGCGGAGCCCTGACCACACGCACAGCAGGGGCCTGTGCAACAGGCCCATCTCACTCTATAGCCCCCTATGCCCCCCATCACGAAGGCTATCTCCTTCCCCCTCTCCCTCTGCCTGGATCTGCAGCTCAAGGGACGGGACCCGGGCCTTTGAAAGTCTGGGGTGGAATTCCTTTGTGGACTCTCTCAGCATCCAGAACGATCCAGGACCCCAGGACCGGCCCCCAGCTCCCTCTTCTTCATTCTTTTCTCACCCCTCCTTCCTTTCCTTCTCTTCTTCAAGGAAGCTTTATTATCCCGCATACTAATGTGAGGCACAGGCCCACCCTCCGCTCCAGGAAGCCGGAGGGCAGTCACCCAGGGTGGCTCTCGGGTGGTACAGCCCTGAGAGCCATTGTCCCTGAGAGGAGCGGGGCTGGGCGTGGAGAAGCTGCGGTCGGATGAACCCCCAACCCCAGCCCCCGCCCCCCGACAGTGCTGGCCGCGCTGCCCCACACACCCCTCCCCCGATGGGTCTAACAGGAGCAGGATGGAGGTGGTGGAGAAACTAGGATGCCTCCAGATCCTGGGCACAGAGGCCCCGGGTGGCCTGTCAGCATGCAGATGCGGCTGCAGAGGGGGCTGGGTCCTTTCCAGGGTGGGTTTATGGAGGAAGGAGGCAACGGGTAGAGGACGCGGGGCTCACAGTAGAGCAGGAGGGGTTACAGTGGGCCTCAGGAGGAATTCCTTTTTTTATCCAAAAGGCAATAGAAAGATGTACCCATTCGCTCCACAAGCACATATGGGCATGAATCATGCAGGCAGAGATGCACGAGGCCACGAGGCAGCAGGTGACGGAGGACCTGCTCTCCGGTGGGCGGTGCAGCTGACTCCTGAGGACAGACAGGAGTTGGCCAGGAGCACAGGCTGAGAAGGGCATTTGGGCAGAGGGGTGGCAGGTGCAAAGCCTCAGAGACAGAAAACTGCATGGGGGTGGGGGGGCTGCCGGGAAGGGGCGGGGAGGCGTGGCCCAGAGAGAAGAGAGGAGGTGGAGGTGGGTGGGGAGAAGCCAGGAGGGACCAGGGTGAGGCAGCCCTGGGTGTCAAGGCCAGGGGAGGGGCCTTGGTCGCTGTGACTGGGTTTGTAGGGCCACTCTCGCGGCCTCCATGAGGAGGGGCCCAACGAGTTCCTGAAGTCAGGGGTGGGGCTAGGTAGTGGAATGTAGGAGAGGAGCATGCTGGGGATTGAGTCAGAGCAAGACTTGAGAGAATTCAGTGTCCGGCTGGGCGGACGGGGGCCGTTAGCAACCAGGACCAGGCACATGACGGGCAGAACTGTGTTCCCACCCTGACAAATGCCTGCAGCTGCACCGCTGGATGGGCAGGGACCACGCCGTCCACATAATCGTGACCATTCCAGAAACTTCTCAACCCAGGAAGAGAGAGTTGCAAGTAACTTTGAGGTTTGTTCCAGGAACTTCCTGAAAAATCCACTTTTGTAGGTAGTAAACCCCTCAAGCTGCCTTTCTTGGGACAACACATCACTCACCTGGGCAAACCTGCTCGCCTGCCTGTGAGTGGCGGTTCCCTCATCCTCACCTGCTGAAAACCCTCCCCTGGCGGAAGGCATCGTGTTGATGAATGCAATTTATCTTGCAAGCCAGCGGCAGTTCCAAGCCGTCACACCATGGGCCGGCAAGGACTGGCTCCTTGACTCAACGTAAGCTAAGCGCCTCTAAGACCACTAGGCACACTTGGTGTCTGTCCTGACGAGGCCTCATCACCCAATTTTAGCAAGAATCCTGTCAAGTCAGTTTAGAGAGGATTCCCCAACCTCGTATCTGACCGAATTCCTCACTTCCCGCACCCTCCAGGTGATGTCTGATGGCCCTGGCCTGCCTGCATCAATAGCCCTGTCAAGTAGGAATCCCCCTTAACCCTGATGTCTCCCCTTAGGAATTTTCCATCCACTGCCCCCATCCCCCGACCCTTCTCCTTGGCTATAAACCGCACCCCCTGCCCTACCGTATTTGGAACTGAGCTCAGTTCTCAACTGAGGTCTCTTGTCTCCTACTGCAACAGTCCCTGAATCAAATCTGTTTTTACTGCTTTAACCACTGTCTGGCTCTAGTTTTATTTTGACAACCCTCCCCAATCCCAATCAGGTAGGGATTAGTCTTCAACCAGACCCCCAACCTTATAACTACTTCCCCCTTCTGAGACAGCACTAAGACCGCCAAGATGGTGAGCAATGGACTTGGCATTGCTTGATCAGTGGGTTATTTTGCTGGTCTTTTCAGGGAGACAGGCTGAAATCAGATGGCTTTTCAAATATTCTTTGATATCTCAGAGTCTAGAAGATTTGAAATGTCTGGTTCTGGGATTGTGGGCTTTTCTCATCCAAGACCCTAGGATTTGGGGATCCCCATTCCCAGGGTTCATGCTGTGTCTGACCTGAGTCCTGCAGGTCACCCAGGGGTAGGAGGATGGGTCAGGATTCTACCCCGGCAAGCTGCAGGCCTGTACCACCTCCTCCAGGGAGCCCCCACCCAGAGGGCTCCTCCCTAAGGCCTTCAAGGTGACCTGAGTCTTCCTATCGGTCACATCCTTACCCATTTCCCCCCTTCTTCCTTCAAGGTTTTATTTTTGGCCAGGTAATTAGCATAGCTCTTCTCATTAATTTTATACTTAAACAAGAAAAGGTGATGGTGGGGGAGAGAGGGGGTTGGGAGGGAGGGGCTCGCACATGCCAGTAACTGCCTTGACAGCCGGAGATCCTGGTGCAATGAAAGTCTACTTTAAGTGGCCCAATTAGCATAAGAAACGGCTCCCCAAAAGTTCTGAAGGCATCGTGTTGATTAATGAAATTTATCTTGCAAACCAGTGGCAGACAGCTGAATCGCTGCTAATGATTTTTTTTTTAAGAAATTTATTTATTTATTTTTGGTTGCATTGGGTCTTCATTGCTGCACACAGGTTTTCTCTAGCTGCAGCAAGCGGAGGCTACTCTTCCTAGCGGTGCACCGGCTTCTCATTGTGGTGGCTTCTCTTGTTGCGGAGCACGGGCTCTAGACGCGCAGGCTTCAGTAGTTGAAGCTCACGGGCTCTAGACCACAGGCTCAGTAGTTGCGGCGCACGGGCTTAGTTGCTCTGCGGCATGTGGGATCTTCCCAGACCAGGGCTCGAACCCGTGTCCCCTGCATTGGCAGGTGGATTCTTACCCACTGCACCACCAGGGATGTCCTAAGGATTATTAGGACATGCGGCCTCCTCTCCAAGAAACGGCACCTCTCCCCTCTCCACCTGCCTGTGCCACCAGCCCAGTAGGTCCCCACGTGGCTCCACCTGCCCCAAACCTCCTGCCCAGGTCTCCAAAGGGTCTCCTGTGTCCTCACTGCCTGGTTGCCGAAATGGGTTGCCTGTGATATGAAGCGGCTGGTTTTACCCTGAGATTGAGCAGGTGTCTAGAAAAGCTCTTTCAAGAAGACCTTTTCACTGTTCAGGTGAAGCTCCAGGTGGCCACAGGAGTGGCCAGCAGGTGAAGTCAGGATAGTGAAAACTGGACATACAACAATGTTCTAAATGCTCAGCCAATGGCGCAGTTTGAACCAGGGGTGTGTGCTGTGGGATGCTGCCAGCAGCCCTCCCTTCTAGCTCAAATGTCCAGCTGTGAACTGTGATCCTGGGTTCCACACCAGGGTCCTGGTAGCTGGAAGTGCAGGAGCCAGGGCCAGGGCAAGAACAGCAAAGCAAAGCCACCAGACAGAGTGACCGTGACGGCTGCCAGTTGTGAGTGTTCATGTAGCTCCTGGACCATCCTCAGAGCTAACACACACCACTCCATCCATCCTCCACATCACCTCCTGCCCATTCTACAGGACAGAAAGGTATCGGGTGTGGAGCCCAGGGAGTCTGGCCCCTGAGCTGGTGCACCCTTGGTTGCCCTTCTCAGCAGCCAAATTCAGGTCAGAATCCAGGAGTTGGATCAGCAGTGGGGGAGGGTGGGGAACTGGCTCAGATGATGGAAGCTGCCACTTGGACCCTCAGGTAGGCAAGACTCCCAGGAGTGTGTGCGGGACTCAGCCAGCCGAGGGCAGGCAGCTGGGAAGGCAGGGAAAGACAGAGGCTATGGCACAGAGGTTGCGCTGGGCAGAACAACGCCGTTGGTGTGACTCTGTGCCAGGGCCGGGGGTTACAAGAAGGCATCAGGAAGGACCCTTTCTCAAGGGGCTAAGGGGCCAGAGGTAAACTTGATTGGGAATACGGTTTTACAGATAGAGTGAAACTCCCAGGGGGCCAGATCGAGCAGTCCCAGGGGACAGCGGTGGAGCAGTGAGGTTGGTTGCTGGGGAAGGGTCTGAGGTGATGGGGTGTGGACGTGGGAGAACCGAAAGGGCTTGGAGCTGGCTGGCAGCAATAGGGTAGGGGGGAAGGACCACTGGGATGGGTCAGCAGCAGGGGGGCCCAGGAGCCACCCAAGGGGACTCAAAGGCTTGATAGCAGCGATGCCTTTGACAGTAATAAGGACGTCAGGAGGGCGGGTGATGGGGGAGTGCGGAGGATGGGGACGTGATGAGCTTGCATTTAACTATGCTAAGACTCCAGGTACAGATGTCAGTGGCCCCACGGGGTGGTGGAGCCTGCTCCTTCCTTAGGATGGTGATTGGAACCAGGGGTGTGGGTTTGGAATTTTATTTTTTTAAGACTTAGACTCTTAGGGTAGGATCTGAACTTTGCTGAGCACCTACTGTGTTCCAGGCAGGGCACCAGGAGCTCCCTTCCCCTCCCAACAGCTGTAGGAGGAAGTGGTACTATTGTCCCATTTATAGACAGTCAAACTGAGTCTAGGTGAGTAGTCTACCAAGGTCACGCCAAGTAAGGGAGAACAAATCTAACCTTGCCAGATGCAGCTTGGCTCCAAGTTCACCGCGGGGGAAATGGGGTGCAGAATGAGGGGTGGATGCATCAGGCTGGAGGGGGTGCAGGGGACCCGGACAGTTCCATCCTCATCTGGGGGAGCTTCGAGACACCTCCGTGAGGCTGTTTCTTCCATGGGCCCATGAGTGGCTATACACAATGTAAACTGGAAAACATCCTGGTGCCCATGAGTAGGTAAAAATTCACCTATTCTCTCAGCAAACGCCTGGGCTGTTTAGAGCCAGGTTCGGAGACTGGCGGCTGCAGGAACCTTTAGGCTTCTGCATCCCTGACTCCTCACCCTGTGGCCTGCGGGGGGCTTGTGATGGTGGCGCTTTACAGGATGAGCCGAAGCCCAGGCCTGGGGCTCCGCGGGGAGAGGGCCTGCTCAGACCTTCCCCTCAGTCCACCGACTCTGTCTCCTTCAGCTACAGGTGGCCGGCTCAGCGCAGGGCCTGGTCCCAGGGCCTCTCTGGAAATGTTGCCACGGGTGTGCTGAGACTCCTTATTTTCTGATTCAGGCGGCATCCCCGTGGCCCAGGAGAACACCCTCACCTTCTCGTTTTCTATCGAGGAGCACAGACCTGTGGGCAACACCACCTTGGGGCCATCCTGGCCACTCTGTTGTTCAGTCTTTGCTTTTTAATAGGAAAATGCAGTGTGGCACTCATCCACTTTACAAATGAGAAACGGGGAACAGAAAACCTGATTTAATAAAGACACCAAATAATAAAATATTCTTCTGTTCTGCGTTATGGTAATTGAAAGGAGAGTGACAAAAGGGGAGGGAGGCAGCAAAGAGAAAGGGGTGGGGGGATCCTGTGGAGCAGGGACCCAGAGAGAGGTTCAAACAGAGAGATGGCTATGGAAGGAGGCACGGGAAGGACAGAGGTGCAGAGAGAGAAGGGAGTGGAGGAGACAGAGCCCAGACCTAAGCACACGGGGGAACCCTAGTGTCTGGAGGGGCCCCACCAATGAAGGCCCCTGAGGCCCAGGAATGGCTGTGCATATCATGCCTGTTCCACCCGAATCCTCTCCATGGTCCTGAAAGGCATCATTCTAGGAAAGAAGCGTGGAGGCCTTGAGCTTTGGCAACCCACTCCAGCCTCCGGCTAAGCCACGTTCTGACCTTGGTCTTGCCGACCCTGATCCAGATCTCCCCACCAGCCAGTGGTCCAGCTCGTGCTACGCCCTCTGGGTCACCCGTGTGCTTTTTCGGTCCAACGTCTTTTGGGCCTGAAATGCCCAAGGGGCCCATGGAGCTTTGTGCCAGGCCCAGCGAGAGCCTTAGATGAGGTTGTGGAGGTGTCAGAGGAAGTTTCCAGAGGAGCTGAGGTCTGAGCTTGGGGCCTGCAGGCAGCTGGAGGTCCGAGGGCATCCAGGCGAGGGAACAGCAAGTGAAAAGGTGAGGAGGGTGAAAGTGTGGGCTACGTGGCTGGAGCAGGACTGGCAAGGGCAGAGGCAGGACAAGGGGAGCCTGGCAGGGAGACCGGCCCCCCAAAACTATCCTTGTCTGTGCTCTCCTGAGCCCAGGTGTACATTACATCTGGCTGTGAATCTTGGCTGGACCACACAGGCACAGGGCGGAGGTGGGGGGCAGGCCCTCCCTCCAGGGCTGACCCACGTGCTTGTAGGCTGTGCCCAGTCAGCTCCTGGTTGCCTGGTAGACCGCAGGCTCCAGGAGTGCACGCAGTGCGCCTGACTTGTTCCCTGTGGCCTGACACATAATAGAAACTCAATAAAGACCTGTGAGTGAGTGAAGGCACACTGAGCCTCAAGGAGAAAGATAAAGGTCAGGTACACTGGAGCCTTGGCCCATGTGGGAGGCTCTCAGCGATGCCTGGGGAAGGGCTGGTCAGTGGCCGTTTCTGAGCCTGGAGCTAAGCAGCCCTGGGCCGTCTGGACCCCAGTGCAGCTGTCAGTCATTGCCTTGGAGGCTGGGGCTGCCTGCTACACTCGCTCAGGTCTGCCCAGTGCCCCCTCTCCACTCTCCAGCCACTGCCACCCAGGCCCTCACCATCTGACCCAGGGATGGAGCCTCAGGGACACCAGAGACCTGGGGGCTCCAGGCTAGCACCATGTCATCACTGCTGGGCCGGGGACCTCACCCCAGCACCAACGCCACCAGCTACACAATAACCAGCCTGCACTGAGCAGAGTCCAGACTTCCTTCTGTGGAGCCCTTCAAGTGGAGAAACCCCCAAGTGGTCTCTTGTTAATAACACTGTGAGTGAGATCTTACTGTGTACTAAGCCCCACTCAAGGGTGGGACTACTGATATCATCCCCATTGGACAGATGAGGAAACTGAGGCCCAGACAGGTGAAATCACTTGCCAAAAGATATGCAGCTGGTCAGGGTGGAGGCTGTCTGGAGGCGACAGCCCAGCTCCAGCCCGTGCTCTTAATGACCACGATGTCCTTCCGGACGAGGGAAGGTTCCCTGCTGGCTTGATGTCTGGGTTCTGGCCGGATCTGTGGATAAGTTCTCGGGGAGCACAAGCAGGAGGGCGTGGGAACCGCCTGGGCTTTGCAGCCAGATGGGCTGGAGTGGACTCTCAGCTCCAATCCATGGGTCTCCGTGAGGTCATCGCAGGTGAGAATGTTACCGCTTTCCTCGTGGCGGGGTGAGGCTCTGTGAGGGCACACGCAGGCTGGCGCGTCGCAAGGGCTCACTCAATTCCAGCTATTATTAGCAGCCCTCACGGCGCCCCCAGCAATGCTGGGCACAGACCAGGCCTTGAAAAATTCAGCTTGAGAAGGCGGTTCGGTTCGTATAGGACAATGGCTGTCGTTTGTACAGGAGCGCTTGCATTTCCACAAGAGCGTTGATCTTTGGAAGTGCTGCACTCCTGCCCTGGAGTTGGCTCAGCAAACTCATCTACCCAGAGGGCAGGCACTCGCCTTGGGCTATTGGGTTAAGGGATGCACCAGACCTTAAATGGCTAAATGGGGTTTCGGGGAACTCGACCCCCTCACCCCACTGCAGCTGCCCCAGTGACTCAGGCTCATCCAGAGACGCAGGCAGAGCTCTGAGGTCTGGCAAACCCCGGAAAGGCAGGCCGCCCATTAGCGAAGACATTTAGACTTTTGTGTTAATGACTTCCGAGGACTGCCCTCCTCCTGGATGTGCAAATCGAGCCCCGGGGGCTAACAAAATCAGCCTGCCTAGTTTACAGTCGGAGGCGTGGCCTGGAGCGGTGGCTGGGCCCCACCCGCAGGTAGACCCCTTTGCGGCGAGGGGGGAGGCGTTGGGGAGGCGGGCTTGCCCTGTGGCTCCCCTCAGCTCCGCGCTCTGTTCCGGCCTTTTTTCTTCCTGAGGGGTCGCTCCTGCTCATCAAGGACATTTTAAGTGGCTTTTAAAGACTTTGCTAGTGTCTTGACGTTAAGGCTTCCCTCGGAGATGCCCAGCCGGGGGAGCAACCTGGCCCATTAGAGCTGCTCTAGTGGCAGCCCCTGCCGGGGAGGGCTGGGGAGGGGCCCGGGGAGAGTGGGGAGGACTCCTTCCCTTCGCCTCTGGGACACCTGCCAGGGAGGACAGGTGAGGGGAGGACAAGGGGAGCTTCAGAGGGTGGACTGCGTGCACCCCGACGTCCGGGGGCACAAAGGCCAGGTCAGGCCGTGATGCTGCAGGAGCGGAAGCCAGAGGATCAGAGAAGCCCCGCAGTCAGACTCCCACCTGGACTCGTGGTCTGACAAAGGACGGCAAAGGCAAAGACTCTGCGTTTCGGGTGGGCCTGATGGGCAGTGTCTCAGTCCTGGCGAAACGAGCGAAGAGCTTAAGGCAGCGCTGAGCCAGGAGGCTGCGAGGAGGGACAGAGGCCTGGCCACACCCCTTCTGGCCCTCCTCAACACCTTACGCCCCAGGACCAGAGAAGGTCTTCACTTCAGAGTCCGCGGAGCGGGCTCCTCGGGCCAGACGACCCCCTGCATCCCAGCTCCGAGGTTTGTTTGTTCCAGCCCTGCTGCTGCTCCTGCCTCCTCACGCCAAATGGCATTTAAATGTTAATCAAGTCAGGATTGTGGCCGCTCCGTTCCCCTACGGCAGCCGACGGCCTGAGAGGCAGCCCCCCCTGCCCACCTGGGCTGGGATTGGCAGTTCCACGGGTCCTTCACCCAGGACCTGGGGCCGGCCAGACTCCGGGCTCTCAGGAAGGGGCAGGGCAAGGAGGGGTGCGGCCAGGGAGCAGGTACAGACTGCCCTGCTGGGCACTCTGCTGCCAGGACACAGGGAGGACCGCGGAGCTGCCACAGCCCTGAGTGAACTCCCCCTGATTTATCTGAGGGCCCCATCTCCCTGCTTTCCTCTTCAGCCCTCCCTGAGTTCTCTGAACCTTGCTCCCCATCCTGTGTCTCCCGCAGCCTTCCCCCTCCATCACTCGTCCATCACCTCCTGGCTCTCTGTTTGCCTGCCTCCCCAGGCCCTCCCGTCTCATTCTGACAGATCTCTCTGCGTGTGCACACACTGGCTGAGGGCTCAGGAGCGGTCTGGGCAGCCTCCCTGTCTGGACGATGCAGGTGATATTTGCGCACGGTCCATCCCCCAGGAGATGATGAGCCTGGCACACAGTAGGTCCCCCTCTAGACTCCGGTGGTTTCTTCCTCCATCTTCTCCTCTGATTCTCTCTGAAACTGTGTCCTTTCTTTTTGTCCGTCTAGGCACACACCCTGCGCAAGGTGGAATCCCACCTCTCCAGCGCTGGCTGGAGGCCACAGGAGCAGAAATGCCCCCTGGGCACAGGTGCTGCGGTGGGGGGGGGGCCTTCAAGGAGGGCCCTGGACCTGCATTTGGAGGGGTGTGCATGTGCTCGTGGGAAGAGGCTGCAGGGCTGGGTGAGGCTGGGAGATGCTGAGCATTGCTTTTGTGCCTCAAAAAGCCATTAGGAGCCTCACGACAAAGGAAGGGAACTTCCTACCCAGGCAGTATTTCCATGTACAGAAATTTATCACCTCCCAGGACACAGACAAGAAATAGGAAAGGAGGAAACACTTTCCCAGGTATCTAAAATCAACATAAAGAAAGTCAGTTACAGGTTTTGAAAAAAGAAAAGAAGTACAAACATTTTTCACACTGTAGATTTTCTCAGGCCTTCTCTTAGAGCTTTATAACTCTTACTTTAGGCAGAATCTTAACATACGAGAGCTCTCAGCATACAAGAGCCTGGAATTAAGACTTATGAGGGGCTGCAAGTGTTACCCGAGAGTAACCTAGGAGAAGCGGGAACTGTCGGGAACTGTCGGCTGTCAACACCTTATAGGGAGAAGGATGTGATCTGGGTTATCTTCAGTTATTCAAAGCAAGTTCCTTACAGAAGCTTCTAGATAATGGAGTTTGGGGCCCCAAAGCTGTCTCTGGGAACATGCCCCCTCCCACCGCTGGGCACTTCGCTGGCCCCCTAGCCTCATGCTCAGCACCCTCCCCATTTTCTGTTCTTCTCCACTTAGTCCCCCATCTGTCACTGTGTCTCTAGGAACACACACCACTCTTAAACCTAGGCCCCTCCGGGTGAGGAGACTGAAGAAAGGGGATAAACAGAGCAGCCTCCTTGCCCAGTGGAGGTTCCTTTGTTCTGTGAAATTCTTCACAGAGGGTGGGTAGAACCCTTCTTGACCACCCCTCTCCCACCCCATCGGGGGCAGAAACCCTCATCAGAAAGGGTAGCATGTCCCCCACCCTCTGACTGAGGTTGGGAGCCAAGGACTGGGGAGGGGTCTTGAGCAAAGCAGAGGAGAGAGGATTCCTTCACTTTCCCTGCAGGGGCATAGGACACACTACAAACTACGTCCACGGCAGAGCACCAGGTTAACTCGAAGAATGGCAGTTCACGGGGACAATAGTAAAATCCCACCGAGCGTCCAGGTGGTCAACTGCGTGATCAGGAGCGAGGGCTCCCTCTTGACAGTCATCTGTGTGAACATGACAAGGGGCTTTCAGTCGGAATTTAGAGAGAGGCAGGCTTTAGCTCAGCCTCAAGTAGAACTTTCTAACCCTTAAAACTGTCTGACCGTGGAATAGAACATCTTGAAAAGGCCACGTGCTCTTGGTCACTGGAAATGTTTGAGAAGGAGAGGACTCGGGTGGGCGATACCTATCACCGCTAGTGTTCACTAGTTCTTAGTCCTGTGAAGACCCTGCCGAGGGGGGTGGTCTCTGTTCTCCCCACGCCAGACCTCGAGGTGCTCATCAGAATAGGGCTTTGGCTGGAACAGCGGTGGGTGGACCCAGAAGACCGCTTATAGTGCAGAGTACCACCTAGCCAAGCCTTTATATTATCCTGGTTATTAAGCACATCCACAACGATGCCCAAGTCGTGCCCAGATGTC
Organism: Aethalodelphis obliquidens; assembly: GCF_003676395.1. Taxonomy (NCBI): domain Eukaryota; kingdom Metazoa; phylum Chordata; class Mammalia; order Artiodactyla; family Delphinidae; genus Aethalodelphis; species Aethalodelphis obliquidens. The sequence continues at coordinate 14,952,562 of NW_020837976.1, forward strand.
AGCTTTGCTGTGTCCCAGGCCCTCTGCTTCTGCCTTCTACCTGCTAGCTCAAAACCCCACCCAAGTCTCACAGGATAGGTCCCTATCCCTTCTTTGCAAACAATGAACTGAGGCTCAGAGGTGGGTAGCTCATGTGGAGGTGGCTGCAGTCTGCCCCATCCCATCTTCCCTACGCTCTCGTCTGGGGCCCTTGCTTGGTCCACTCCTGGCTCAGAGGGACCTGAAGCTCGGCTCCCATGGAGATGGAGCCAGTAGAGCAGGCATCAATATGTCCAGTGGAAGACCAGGAGGCTGAGCTTGAAGAAGGAAGTAGCGTCCTTGGGGTCCCAGAACACCTGGGTTGGAATCCGAGACCCGCCTACTTCACGTGCTTCCGCTCTTCCCACTACGCCCGGAGCCTCCCTGTCTGGGATGGATCTGGTGCCCCACTCTCACTCTGCTCTCCTCTTTTCTTCTGCTCGCACTCATCTCCCCATTCCCCGTGGAGCTTTTCTGGATGGCTCCTTACTGGTTTCCCATTTAAGAGATATTTACTAAATGAAAGTGCTAAGCTCTGCCGGATCCAGAAATAGAGGAGCTGGGATCCTGGCCTCTCAGAAGCTTTAAGCTGCCTTAGAGATGAGATCTGGGGGAGGAAACCTGGGAGGCTGTGGGGCCAGTGTCACTGGAGGAGGCGCTGTCACAGGGTGTTTGCAGGAGGAAGTGAGGAAGAGGGGACTCAGGTAGTGGTGGTGGTGGGCTTCCTGGAGGAGGTGTGACCTGAGAGATGGAGAGGATGGGGCAGGTGGACAGGAAGGAAGCTACATACTCAAAGGGGCGGGAATGATGGGGCCTGACTGGAGACAAACGTGGGGAGGGGAGAGAGGCCGCTGCAAAGAGTTGGGGGCTGGGCCTTTAGCCTCCCAAGCTTGCTTCTCCCAGCCTCGGAGGCTGCAAAGGGTTCCTGAGCTGGGGCGAGGCTGGAAGGGAGGGAAAGGATGCTCTGGGGATGTCTTCCTTGTCCCGTAAGAGACCCTTGGGACAAAAGGCTCACGGGAGCCACATCCCACTTTCTCCTAACGAGCTCTGGTGTTGGGTACCCACCAGGTGCAAAGTGCTGGACTGTTTCCATCCTCCCTGCTCTAGGAACTGGGAAGCAGAGGAAGTAAAAATGTAAATCAAGTCGGGGAGACTTTTTTTTTCCTTAAGAGAGAGAAAGAGAACGAGAGCACAAGTGACATTTGGAGCCATAATACCTTAAAGTCAATATCATTACCTCTGATATTTACTGTCAGCTCCGTGGCGCCCACGAACTGGGAAAGTTCATCCACCTCTCCCTACGCCAACTGTGGCATCGCCCAGAGTTCCCCCGCCCCTTTGTGCAATTCCAGTTAATTGTTTGGCTGCATTAACAGCCCCCCAGACCCAGCCAGCCTTCCAGCAGGGTCAGGGGAGGGTGGCCTTGGTGAGGAGGTGGGCCAGTGGGGTGGGCACTTAAAACCCAGGGACACAGGCTGGGTGATGTGGGAGGGGTGCCGGCCCTGGGGTTCTCAGAGCCAGGTTCCAGCCCCCACTTAACACAGCCTGTGGGTCATTTGGGTCTCAGAGACTCCATCTGTGACCTGGGTGCAGTGACACTAGATACAGTATGTCTCAGGATATAGATTTCATTCATTATTCATCGATCCGTCAGGCGAGAACACAACCTTCCCCTGTGCCCACACCCCTGTGTGCAATGCAGGTGAAACCACCATGTGACCCCATCTCTCCTCTGCCTCCCTGTCAGCTTCCCTCCTCTTGATCTTTTGCCCTCGTACTCATGGTGCACAAATGTCTCTTTCAGCCCTTTCTGCCTGTTTGGCCCTGGGGTCTTGATCCTTGCCCCCAACAGGGAGACAGCAGGGCCTGGCTCCCCAGGGAGGGGCACGGAGGGCACTGTCTCCCCCACCCTGGCTTCTGGCTGGCCTCTCCGTCCACTGCTTGTCCTGACTGCTGTGGCCTCGGACTGGCCCTCCTCCCAGGGGCCTGGTTTGATTTCAAATCCAATTTTCTGCCATCAAACTTCCTCTTTCTCTGTGTCGGTGGCCAGCCTCTGTCACTTTCAGCCAGCAAAGTCATTTTTCCAACCTGACCCCAGGGTTTGGGGCCACCCTGGCATGGAGGGAGCAAGCCGCTGTGCCCCGCCCCCAGCGTGTGAGCTCAGGCCTGCCTGTCTGCTGGGCCCTTGCGTGGTGCAGGTGGGCGAGCACCATCTGTGCGCGAGCAGGTGCAGGGCTGCGAGGACCTGGGTGAACCCCTGAGTGCCCCTGTGTGGGCGGGCACGCGGGTCCCTTCAGCACACAGGCCTGCACACAGGAGCCCGAGCAAACCTCAGAGGCGTCTGCTTCCTGGGGGCCGGGTGCTTGTTTGAGCAGCGCTAAGGAGAGAGGGGGCAGGCTGGAGGGAGGCTCGTTTAAAGACGCTGCCACAGGGATGAGAAAGTTCCTGCCCCCCCAGGCCCTTTCCAAAGCTGAGCCTCTGCCCTGGCCTGCAGACCCCACCACTGGGTCCCCAGCACCCAAATCTGTGAACGTGTAACTCTCTCCAGGACACCGTGGGGTATGAGGGACAACAGGAGGCTGGGCTGTGTCCCAGGGTCTGGTGGGACCCAAACTCTCGTCCAGCCATTGCTCAAGGGCCATGCCTACCCTCAGATGCTTCCTCACCCTGACCTCCTGGAGGACTGGCTCTCTGGGCCTCTGGAAGAATCTATGATTGGCTCTGGGGACTCCATGTGAGAGGTAGAGAGATGTAGGGGTGACCCCTCCTTCTGACAGTGTGAGTGTGTGTTTACCCTGGGTTTTCTGAAGTCTCAGGGCAGGATCCTGACCTCTCCCTCTCCTTGCTGGAATTGCCCCTTCCTCTCTAGTCTCACCATCACTGCCCGAGTTTCGCTCCTTATTGCCCCACACCTATGCCTGATTCCACCACTCAACTGCTCAAAGACATGCTATGGCTCCCCAGTGCCAGAGGATTAGCTCTAAATTCTCCAGCTTGGCATTCATGGTCCTTTGTGGTCCGGTCCCAGTGACTTTCCCAGAATGACTGCTTCCTCTAACCCTGTTCATACCTTCTGCTCCAGCCAGGCTGGGCCATGGCCTTACACTCTCTGGGGACCCAACCACCACAGACCACAGCACATTCTGAGAGACGCTGCCCAGGGAAGGCACCAGGGCACTGTGTCCCTTGCTCAGCTCCTCTGTGCCCTGGGGCCTTGGGCTGTGCAAACTGCAGGAAGCTTCAGCTCCCCTCATCCCAGCCTCTGGGTGAGAATATGCAAAGCCTTTGATCTCTCTCCTCAGACCCTCACCCGATCCCCAGTCAGTGTTCTTCCAAAGCAGACAGTACTACTTCCTGAAGCAAGAGAGACAAGGATGGAGAGAGAGAGCAGACAAGAGAGACCCCCAGACCCTAACTCCCAAAGCTTACAAGTTGAGGGCCCACTAAGGTTCCCGGCTCCCTGCCCAAAAGTTGCCATCCTAGAAAGCTTCTCTGGGCATACAGCCCTTTCATTCCTCCTTCTGAGGGACCAGCTACCCCACTTTCCTGAGCCCAAGGAGAAGCAGGAGAGGATGGCTGTCTCTCTCTGTCCCGGGTGGGGCTGTCTTCCCAGGGTTATATGCTAATGGATTCATTCTGCTGCTCTGAAGCAGAGGTGGAGGGTTCCAGTCTTCCCACCTGCACCATCCACCTTGGTCTTGGACGTTATTGGAACAATTACACTTAGAAGGTGTATGGCAGGGTGGAGATGCCATACATCTGGGATTTCTCCACACGCAGGAGGAACTGCGGAACCCAGATGCACTTTGAGGCCATCTGGCCTCTCTGTGTCCTGACCATAAGTCCTCATTAAATGACCCCAACTCTGAAGTGTCCAGTTCATCTACGTACAGTAACTTCACCACCTCAGTGGCCACGCATCCCTTGTATAGCAATGAGAAAGTCAGCATGCTTTCAGTGTTTACCCAAAACCTGACTACCAGTAGTTTCCATAAGTTGTCCTAATTTCATCCTTTGGAGCCCCAGGAAACAAACCTTTTCTGTGGAACTACCCTTGCATGACCATTTTTCCCAGTTGGTCCTCCCTCGGCCTAACAGTGCTGGTTCCTTAAACAATGTCATGTGTCACGCATGTAAATTCTTCCATGTCTTGCCTCATGCCTCTGAGCACACCCAGTGTTTACCAGCCTCTCACTGGGCCCCAGACCTGGCTCAACAGCACAGAGCAGAGCTGGACCACGACTTCCTCCTTCCAGACACTGCACTTGTCTCAACACAGTCTCAGGGGCACCCGGGTTCCAGGGCAGCCGAGTTATACTGGAGATTCCCACTGAGCTGCCAAAGCTGCTGGAAGCTGCACCTGCTCCTTTCCGTGTGTCTTTAGTTAGAATGTCAGCTCCAAGTGAAAGGCCCCGAATTTCTCCCTATTGAACTCGATTTTGTTGGACTCTACCCATCACTTTCATCTGCAGAGATATTTTTGCATTCTTATTCTGTCATCTAATGGAAATACCTTTCCTCTCAGTTTTAAGCCACCTGAAAATGTGGTCAGTCTGACCGATACATCTACAGCCAAGTCATTGATGACAATGCGGGTCAGGCCAAGACCAAGGCCAGAGGCAGCCGCTTGATCTTGGAGACCTCTCCCTGGGTTGTTACCCTCCTAATTGCCATGGTGCCCTAGCGACAGGTCTTCAACCAATTCCAGACTATACTTTGTCAATTGCCCACAAGATTCCTCATGAGAAAACTGGCTGAGGGTCCCCCAACTCAAATTGACTTGTCTGCAAAGGAAACAAATTGTCTGGCCTGGCTTCTTGGGCGGTCTTCGGTAGCTCCAAGGTCCACCACATATTCGTCTAAGCTATCAGATGCCACCTCTTCTAGAATCTTTCTGAGGGGTGGCACGTACACACTGGTTTGTTGCTTGAGGAACCCCCCTTCTCTTTGGTGGAAATCAGACTTACATTCGCCTCGCTCCACCTCTCGGCATCTTTCCCACTTGCCATGATTTCTCAGAGATCATTAACCAAGAATTCAGTCAACAAACATTTACTGCCCATGCTAGGAACAGGCAGTGTAAAGCCGAAAAGTTCATGGTACCAGGCCTTGGTTGTACCAACGTCCTGGGGTGCTCTGCAGGTCCTTTGGGGCCTGATTACTGACCAGAAGCCCTGGGATCCTTTTCTTGAGGTCTGTGGCCGCGCTTGTCCTGATAGAAAGATCCCTTATCCCATGCAGTCCTCACCCTGAACAGCTAGAGACCTCTCATGATCTGCACGCAGAAAAGCTCCTTGAGCAGTGCCAGGATCCTAGTACGGGTTTTCTTGGTTTGTTGCTGGATTGAGAGGACAGGAGAGGAGAGGCCTGGTCTTGCTACCAGGAGCTGGGATCTTGGAAGCTGGGAGGGGGCAGTCAAGGCCCTCTGCTACCCCCAGTGAGGGTGACCACCCACGGGCCCAGGAAGGAATAAGAACAGAGCCAGGGAGGGCTTGGGGCCGTCCTCAAGCAGTGCCAGGCCCTGGGGGTGGCGTCGAGGGTGACTGAGACATCCGCCCGATTCAAGGGCTCAGAGAGAACAAGGCTCTGGGGCCAGAGAGGTCACAGGACTGGCCTGGGGACAGACACCGTTCAGACCCTTGGAAGCACGCGTTTCTTTTACTTCCTTCTTTTCCAGTGTGCAGTTGGAGCTTGGTAAAAGCAGCATAAACAGTAGATCCTTAGGAAGAGAAGCGTTCTCTCTGTGGCAGGGTCCTGCGTAGGCAACTGACCGGGACGGTCTGTTGAGGGCTGGGGTGGGGGATGGGCTGAGGCCGAAAGCAAGAGCCCCGAGCATCAGAAGGTTTCAACCAAGGAGACTCAACAGACAACACACACTTTACTCTCCCTTTACCGGACAGTCTAAGGTGCGTCACTGTCTCCTTACATCTCACAGCAAGCCAGGAAGACAGGGGAAAAGATGACTCCATTTTATAGGCGGGGATGCCTTGGTGGCCCTGAGAGACTGAGGCCAGATTGGACCCCACCTGGTAAGTGGTGGCAGAGCCTCAGTGTACCTCATACGCTCCACCCACCCACTGACCAGAGACTGCAACAGCCCTGGACCTGGCCCGGACACCGAAGAGCCATGTGAGGGGAATAAACACCCACGAGGCAGAGCCTCTTGCTCCTGGAGGAACTTAGTTGGAACAAAGAATGTTGTTACAGTAACAGTGATGATTAGTTACCGGTGATCAGCAGATCTGAGTATTTACTCATTTGATTTTCACCACAATCCTGTGAGAGCAGCACTTAGAATCATCATTTGACAGATGAGGAAACTGAGGCACAGAGAGGGTCAGTAGCGTGCCCAAGGCCGCCCAGCCCCAGGGCCCACTGTGTCCCAACACCTCCCTGCCTCCAAGGGAGGCGGGTGTCAGTCGGAGGAGGCTGAAATGTGAGAATGGGTGGGCACCAGCGAGCCGGAGAGGAGCCGGGCAGGCCATCCAGGTGGGGCATCGTGCCAGCTGGGAACGGAGGGCTGGGGGTGTCCAGGCATAAGTGCCCCTGCCAGGCTGCTGATGGACGTGAGAGGCCCAAGTGGGCAGGTCCCGCCCAACACTGTAGCCTCAGGCAAGCTGCCCGTGGGCTCCCTGATGGAGGATGATATACAGCTGCCGGGTTAAAGGCCTGCTTTAATCGAACAATAATACTGGGGAGTGATGAGCCACCATACATCAGCTCTCGTCAAATGAAAAATTCGAGAGGAGAACGTGGGAGGTGAGCGATGGACTGGGAGTGTGCATTTTACCCAAATCGACAGCAATTTACATGCTAGAGAGACAACTGTTCCCACTGCCAAGACAGCAGCTCCCAGCCACAGCCCGGCCCAGAAGTTCCCTGTAGGCCTCCACTGCCACCCCTCCCCCCCAGCCCCTAGCCCAGCCTTTTGCAGGCTCAACAAGACTAAATTTCTTTCTTTCTTTCTTTTCTTAAGTTATTGTTTTAAGTTTCCCAATGGCAGAATTTTATTTTTAAAACTAAGAAGTTGTGGTGAAGCACATAACATAAAATAGACCATCTTAGCCCTCCCCTGCAGGAAGCCTCCTCTCTCATCTCCACCCTCTCTGGCCACCATGGGGCTCCCTGCCCCGAGGTCTGAGTGCTGACCACCTCAGGCTAGTGTGCAGAACTGGGGTCTCCCTGGTCTCGCCCTCAGGTGTACACAGGTGCCCCCAAAGTCTCAGGGGGATTGTTTTGAGTTAATCCTGATAGAAAAGCCTCAGGAAGGCCATTGTGTCCCTTCCTGCCTGGTTTCTTTTCCTACAGAGGGTAACCCTCCATGCGGGGAAGGCACAGAGTAGAGAAATGTTATCCTTGTCCAGCGATGCCCTCAAACTTCACCCCTGCTTCTTACTGGCCCTGGAGCTCTGGGTCCAGCCCTGTCTCTCCGAGCCGCGGCCCCTCCTCTGTGGAACAGAGACGGAGTGAGCTGGTGGCACAGGGCCAGTCTGGCGGGACGAGGCAGTGCAGGTGGGCACGACTGCGGTGTGGGCCTGGCCAGCCTTGGACGTGTGTTTTCAGGTCGAGTGTGTGCACAGGGTGGCCGTCACTCATCCACTAGCTGCAGCTGGCCAGAGAGGAAGGAGGGGGTACCCGAGGACCTGTGTGTGGGTGTGTGTGTGACCTCCAAAACCTCCTTGCCGCAGAGTATAAATATTTATACAGATAACTGCCATAAATCTGCCCGCCTGGCAAACAAATGAATTGCAAACGTAACTTTGGGAGTTTTTATGAAAGTGCTCGGCAGGGAAGGGGTTGAAGAACGAAGGAGCATCATGGTGATGGAGGCTGAAGCTGCAGGGTCCGGTCCCCGGTCCTGGGACAGGCAGCTGGGTCCCCTCAGGGCTGGTCCCCTCAGCGAGGAGGGAGGGACACACCCTGTGGAGCCCGCCACAAACTGAACTGTCCTGGTGGCATGGGGTGGACACACAAATTGCCCAACCAGAACTAGCTGTCACTGACCGCCTGCCCTGTCTGTACAAAGTGCTCATTTAATCCTTCACATCCCCACGAGGTAGAGGAAACTGAGGCACAGAGAGGGAAGTGGCTTCCCTGGGCGGTGGAGCAGGACGTAAACCCGAGTCTGCGTGAGGCTAGACCTGGCTCCTACCAACACCCGATACCGACTGCCACCCATGGCCTGGCTGGAGCTGGGGCCAGAGCCAAGCTCCTGTACGCTTTCACCCCCAGACAGCTGCTTCTGATGGCCTCTCCCCACCGGCTCCGAGTCTCCCAGGTCACCAGCTCTGCCTGCCCCAGCCCAGCCCCTCCCCATGGTCTGGAGAAGGTCTCTTTCACTGGGTCCACAAGAACTTTATTACCTGGGAGCTAGTTCCTTTGCTTTTCCTGTAACAAATTATCCTAAGGATGTGACCCAGGACCACATGTTAATTGCAATGGAAAGTAATCAATTTCCTTTACTAAGCCCAGACTTGGGGGCAGGTTAGCCGGGAGCAGACGCTGGGTTCTTAATGAGGAAGGCCCCTGAAGTGTCCAGCTGGCTCTGCAGTGCACCCATGGCTGCCTCCGCCTCCCCCCTCCCCATCAGCCCTCACCCCTTCCTGCAAGGACAACCCCCGTCCAGCCCTTTCCTGACCTGGCAGCCTCCCACTGCTCCAGATCATGTCCCCTCTTGGGGCCACCTACCTCTCAGGAGCTTCTATGGCTCACTGACCCCCATGGAGTCAGCTCAGCCCTCCTTCCTCTGTGCTGTGCTCCAAGCCCCTTCCTGGCCTGGTTATCCTCTTTCCAGCTGTGTCCCCTCTGCAGCCCATCCTGGGCACCTCTGCAAACGCTGTACCCATGGCTCCTCTTGCTGCCTCCTGCAACTCTGCCCTGCACGGGTGTGCTCCTGCCTTCTCCTATCCCTCTGGCCAAAGCGCAGGCCTCCTCTGGCCTTCAAGGCTTCCAAGGGTCCAGTGCTGGGTGCTGAAGAATTCCAGGAAGGCCTTGAGGAAGACCTGGCTGCAGAAGAGCCCCTCTCCATTTCTCTCCTGCCATGATGCACCGTCCCCGGGAATCTGGGGCTCTGGGCAGGAGAACAGGAGCCTTGGGGTCTAGCCTTGCCTTGGTTGAAAGTGGGTCAGGTCCCTGGAGCCACCACAAAGCAGGTGGTAGTGCTGGCCTGGCTCACCTCCGGGGATGCAGGGGGAGGGCGGACCCAGCTTCCCTCTGGCCTGGCGAGAACTAGGGTCCTAACCTGTAGTTCAGTTTATAGGGGTGGACGCGGAAATTTGAAAGCAGAGCAGAGGGTCCCTCCCTACCTCTTGGGTACCCCTGGGGTTCTATACTGAGTATTGGCTTTCAGCTGGGTGTGTAGTAGGGAGGGCCAGGCTAGGGGTGGGCGTGGGGGGAGAATGGGCAAGAGGCTTCCTGAGAGGCAGGAAGGCAGAGGGGTCCAGGCAGAGGGGTCCAGGCAGGAGGGCAAAGGTCTGGTGTCTAGTGACCCAGGTGGGCATGGGTGCCCGTCCTCCAACGGTCCCTCGGTGGACCGACTAAGGACAGGCTCCGGCAGCTCCAGGAGCTGCTCTGAGGCTCTGAGGTCTACACAGCTCAAAGGACTACCTCCATGGGCCCCCGCCCCAGCTGCACTGAGAGCTACCAGAGGAACTCCAATAAAAGAAAAGAAAAACACCCATCCCAGACGAACCCAGCTGGAATCTATATGTGGGACCCCGGCCTGGGATGCTTTCAGCTCCTCGGGTGCTTCTCACGTGCTAACGCAGGATGCAGGGTCGGGCGGGGCAGATGCCCACTGAAGGGTCATTTCTGGAGGCTTTAGAAATGAGGGGGAGGCAACGAGAAAATAGCCATGAGAGGAAATGGAGAAAATGAAACGAATGTACACAAATGGGATGATAACCCAAGGCTTGGGTCTGGGCTGTCAGGAAAAGACAGGTGTGCTCAGGGGGAAATGGTTTGAGCTATTCAAGCCAAATGCTTCTGGGGTTAGAGGAGGGACCCCTGTCTGAGATGGTGCCTGGCTGGTCTGGGACTCAGGCTGCCCAGCCAGGAAGGCACACTCATTCCCCTGGGCAGGGGTGGGGATAGAGGAAGGGCAGAGGGGAGGGAGGCATTCTGGGCCGCCCCTTGTTGGGTCTGGCCTCACAGCGGCTCCGCGGGGGTGGGGCAGCTAGACGGGGGAGCAGGGAGCCCAGGGAGGGAGGTGGGTGCTGGTAGGCCATAGGGGTGGCCGAGGACAAATCCCCCAGACTTTACAATTTCCCTGAGAGTCAACAATTCTATTAAATAGGATAATGGATTTTAAAATGCTCCAAAAAGCAGAGTGCTGTGAGATGGGCAGCATTATTGTTATTAACAACCACATCCTTCTTGGAACATCGAGAGGAAATAAATCAGACAACGCTTGCAATAAGCAAGTCCCTTGGAAGCATTCATTGCCATGGAATAAACACACATATATTATAAACCCCAAATTAAAGGGAAAGAGTGCTCGGGGGTCAGCCCTGCTTTTACTTTTTAGAGTCTTATGAAAACCCACAGATGTTGGGAAAGCAGGTCTTCAAGGACACAGTGTTGGGGGTGCCCAGGCCTGATAGGGAAGGAGAAGCTGGGGGTACATGGCCCCCATGTCAACATGGGGGTCCGGGAAGGCCAGACGGCCCCAGGCAGCCAGTACCTCCTGAGCGCCCGATTTCATGGCATAAGCTTGTTCTTTTGTACCCTTCAAGGCTGACGTGTCTCCTTCTCCAGAAAGTCCTCCACTGTCCTTCCCCCAGCTAACCTCCCGCTCTCCATTCTCAGCCTCCTTGGTCTTCCTGTCCTTGTGTCCAATCATGACACCCTGCTTTTCATCACCTGGTGTCCTGTCCTGGCCAGGAGACACGCCTCTCAGCCAGACTTTCGTCAACCGCGGCTGCTGAGGAAGGGCGGCGGAAGTGCAGGTGCGGTGGACATCCTAAAACGGACTGGAGGTTATTTTTTCCTCTCTTACCTCATTAAACTTAGCTTCCAATTACGTGTTAATGATGCTGGCTGTCTATCGTAGGCTGGAGCTTACAGCAGTGTCTTTAAATTTAATCACCTCCATAATGGCCAGGTCTGGCATCACAATGAGAAAAAAAAAAAAAAAAAGTACAGTCCTTTGCTCCTGAATGAGCCGGCAAGATCTGGGGCCCCATTGAGGCCAGAAAAGTCCTTCAATGTCTCCTCGCCCTAGACAAATTCTAGGAAATCCTGAGAACCATCTTTTAGGACCTCCAACGGACTCCCTTTTGTTCTTCATTTACAAGTGTACCAAGAGGGATGGAGCTGAGACTCAGGGAAGGACTTTCTGCCCGGGCTGGGATGAGCAGAGCTGGAAAGGCTTCTCCCAAGAGAGTGCTTGAGAGATCCCATGGTCCCTGATGCTCCCTCCTTCCTCTCCCCGTTTCCTGTGTGTGGTACATGATGTTGAAGAGAAGCAGGGGTGGACTCAATGTCAGGATCTCAAGGAGCCCCAGTGAGGGAGGCTAACCTGCCATTCTGTTCTGGGGCCTTCACCCCTAGACACTCATGCAGAGGGTTGGTGAGTCCCTGATGTTCGTGGATTCAGGACCAGACTTCATGTCTACATTTTCCACTGAGCCCAGAATTTGACATTACTTTCAGTTTGGGGCTGTGGGCCCCACCCTTCTGCCCAGTCCTGTATTTGTTCTGAACCCAAGGGTGAGTCACTGGTGACAGAGTGGGCCCTCCCAAAACTGTTGTGATTTTGGAGATGCAGAGAGAAACTCCTCTGACCTTATCTCCTTCTCAGACCAGCTGCCCTCCCTCCCACATCCTGTCAAACACCACTCCCCACTCCCCACTGCATCTGTCCCTTTGGGGAAACGTCTGCTTTCCCCAGTGCCCTTGTGGTGCTGAGGTCTCTGCTCCTGGGCCTTGGGTTTCAGGTCTGTATGCAGGTTCTCTCTCCCCACTGTTCCCACCAAGACATCACCCAGTGTCCTTGCCCAACTCCACACCCATATCCTCCTCTCTACCTTACTACTCCTGACATTATTCTACAAGTACTCTATCCTGCACCCCTCCACCTGCCATCCATCCATCCATCCACCCATCCATCCATCCATCTATCCATGCATCCATCCATGCATCTAGGCACCCATGCATGCATCCGTCCATCATTCATCCATCAACACCCATCTATCTACTCTATCCATCCATTCACCCATCCAACCATCCCTCTGTCATCCACCCACCCATCCATCCATCTATTCATGCATCCATCCATGCATCTAGGCACCCATGCACCCATCCATCTGTCCATCCAACAACCAGTATTGAGGGCATACTTAATGCTGGGCCCTGCACTCGTGCTGGGATAAGGTCCAGTCTTCAGGAGGCCACGTTGGAGTAAAGATTGTAGACAGTTTACTGTGTGATTATGTCACAAAATCAGGTAAGGCTGCTGGAGAAGGGGAGCCTTAAAGGACAACTCACCCTCTGTCTGGGCTCAACTCAGGCCCCCAAGCTCCAGGTTCCAAGCTCTCCGAATGCTGAAGGCTCTTATCACACCATATGGGGGCTCCATAAGGCAAGCAGGCTCCCTTAGGTGGGAGCCTTGCAGGTGCCCTAGGTCGGGACGGACTCATCCATCAAGCTAGCACTCCTTTAACAGGAGGTTAAGGAAAGCCCTGCCTCTGCCATTTGAATAGGATCCAATGACAGGGGTGGTACCATTTATTCCTCCACACCTCTTCCCACTTCCCAGGCCAGGACTCAGATGCTAGAGTTTTTCTTAACTGAGCTCACAGGATATCTCGTGGCTGATTTGCTGACCCCCAGCTGCCATCTGGATTAAGGCTCACATTCTTGTTTGTCCCCAAACCCTCCCTCTGGGTTGACCCACTTTTTACATCTAAAGAATTCACAGCAAGCTCCTGCCCTGTCCCAGTCTCAGCCTGAGCTCTTTATCACTCATCAACACTGACTGAATATTTATTGATGGGCCCAGTGGGGGCAAGGATGGGGAGAGAAGAGGCAACCCAGGGGCTTATAAAGGAGGCCTCTACCTGCTCTAAGCCCTGAGAGTAGGAGCCTCAGGCTTGGGAGGCGGCCCAAGGGTGATAACTAGCACTGAAAGAACACTCTTTACGTTAAATCTTGTGGTCCTTAAAATGACCTGCTAAGGACGTTAAAGTGAAAAAAACCTGGAAATATTTACTTAGAGCTAGTTACGTGCTGACACTGAAAAGTGCTTTGCATCTGTTAACGGAGATCAGTCTGATAATGATGAGATGAGGACTGTTACCATCCCATTTCAAAGATGGGAAAGCCAGGGCTTCCCTGGTGGCGCAGTGGTTGAGAGTCCGCCTGCCGATGCAGGGGACACGGGTTCGTTCCCCAGTCCGGGAAGATACCACATGCCGTGGAGCGGCTGGGCCCGTGAGCCACGGCCGCTGAGCCTGCGCGTCTGGAGCCTGTGCTCCGAAACGGGAGAGGCCACACCAGTGAGAGGCCGCATACCACACACACAAAAAGAAGATGGGAAAGCCAAGACACAGAGAGGGTAGACAGCTTGCCCAGGCCTACAGAGCTGGTATAGCAGTCAAGCCGGTGCACTCTGGCTCTCGAACACTGAACCACTCTTCTTGTCTGTCTCTCTTGGTAGAAGCCCTTCGTAGAAAACGAGAAACGTGGATCCGGGGGGTTCAGGGTCTCCCCACCCCCACAGTCGGTCCATAACCCAGCCAGGCTCCATCTCGTGCATGGCAACTGCAGACTGGGGCTCCTCCCACTCTGCCTTGTACCCTGGGCTTGGGAGAAGAAGGTTCACTGCTTCCAGAGGTCCTGTTTGTTCCTTCCAATGGGCCAAAGGCCAGTGAATTTACGCGTGCACGCACACAACACACACATCACATGTGCACACTCATGCATGTATAATGCCTTTTCCATCTGCAGTGCAACTAGCAAGCAAGCTTTCCACTCTTCAGAAAACAAGAGAAGCAGGAAGTAGGTCATAAAGGCCCCTAAGGTTTATTAATCCCTTCATTGATTCGACAAATGTAAAATATTTATGGTCCGTGTATTAAAACTCTTGTGTGCTTTGCTCATAGAAAACCTACTCTAGGGCTATTAACTGCTAGTTTACAAACAATGCTGACAAGCTGCTCCCCACTTCCCTCCCCAGAAATGTGAGCACCCTGATCGAGTCACTACTATTTCCCGCGCCAGAACGGAGCCTGGCCCACATACTCCTGGATAACTGAGTGAGGCCTAGTGATTCTGGTTTCCATCACTAAAGCTGATGGGCAACTGATTTAATGAAGGACCGAGAGGCCGAGCAGAGCCACCACCACTGGGAGAAGCAAGAACCACCAGAACACATGGGCGGCCACTGCCTGCACAAAGACCGGCCCACCCCCTCTGGCACTTTTGACAACAGCACCCTGCAGAAGACAAACTCGAGTCAGGAGGAAAACTTTAGGTGATGTTTTTATACTGAATAAGAAAACAGGGCACTGGAATGCATTTTAGGAATTAAAATGAGTTTTAATTCCTAAATTAAAAGAGTTAAAATGCATTTTTACTACTACCCTCCAAGTAGTTAAAATGAAAGTTTAAAAGTTTTGATGCTTGAAGGCGGCAGTCCTCAGCCAGCTGAGAACTCTATTATACATAATCCTTAATTTCCAGATAGGTCATGTATAATACAGAAGTCTGTAATATACAGCCCCAGGATTTCTTCCTCCCATGCCAAATGTCATGTGGCATCTGTAAACCCCTCCTTTCTTTTCAAAGCATGTCTACATCCGTTATCTCGTTTGATTCCCATGATAGTCCTGTGATGTGGGGAGTCAGGGAGAAACCTATTATTCTACAGAAAAGGAAATAGAGGTCTTGTGTGAGTTATGACTGAGACCCACGCAGAGCCAGGGCTCATGCTGCCTCCTGAGTCCCTCTCCTTGCTGGTCAGGAAGGCAGAACCCTCAGGATCTCCAGAAAGAATGAATTCTCCCTCAGGACACCACGCCTGTCCTGTCTGGGGGCCCAGATGGCCCCCCCTTTCTCTGGTAGACCTTCCAGACACACCGGCCACGCTGACTGCTCCCCGCCAGCTCTGCACAGCTCTTCCAGGGTTCTGAGCTGGTCTCCTGCCTCTTCCAGCTATTTGTGAGACTGGCTGAGAGGCTCAATGCTGGGCGTATGGTGGGAGGGTGGGGTGGGGGGTTGGGAGGGTGGGATGGGGGTGGGCGGTGGGGGGGAGCAACCTATGAGAGAGATAGGTAGATAGGTAGATAGACGGATGATAGAAGGATTGATGAGAGGAAGTTGTGCAGGTTGGGGGATGGGAGGGGACAAGTTTGCCTTATCAAGTCTGTTTATCTCGCTTATGGAGGGGGGAGGGGAGACTCCCTGTCCTTCCTGAGCTGCTAAATGCTGTCACAAAAACATTTATTAATATGCAAATTCTAAGTGGCAATCTGGACCCAGTCGGGTTGTGCTAATTTGCACATTAATATCTGTCTTCAGGCCGGCCTCAGCTCTGGAGAGGGAGCCAGTGGGGCTGGGAATGGGGAGTGGGGAGGAAGGGAGCAGGTGGGGCAGGGTGGAGGGGGGCCTGTAGGGGGCCTGTGGCCTGCCCTGACAAGGAGGGGTCTGCAGTGGAAGAACTGGGATGCACCTCGGTTCAGAAAGTTCAGTCCATGATCAAGGCAGGATGAGACACTGGCCTTTTGCCCTTTCTGGTGCCTGGAAGTCCTCAGGGCCATGTTGGGACTTGTGCAAGTAAAGGGAGGCTGCAGAAGCCTTAGCCCAGAGAGGATGCTGGTGCTGACAGAGCAGAGTGAAGATGGTAAGAGAAATAAGTGGGGAACATCACAGGACACAGGCTGGACAGGGCTACTGTTGTCCCACTCACAGTAATGGGCATCTTGTGAGTGGAGGAATGGCTAAGGAGCTCCTCCTGATTTACTTGTTCCTTCCTGGACCATGGCCCATCCTCCATCCCCAGAGAGGTGGCCTCCTCTCTCTGCCTTCCTCAGTGGACTCCTATCCCCCATTCTGTACCCATGAGTACAGAGCCATTCATCTCTGATGTGCTGGGTCAACCTCCATCCAAAACCCTCCCTCCATTTGTCCCAGTAAATACAGTTATATTTGTCAGACTCATCAGACTTCTATGTTAAGAAAATAGTGATCACTTGTAATGGGTTCAGCAATGGTGGTTTGGGCAGTGATGGGATGTCAAGAGAAAAGTGGGAGCTGGGTGCAGTGGCCTCCCCTCTACCTTAGCTGGTCACATCCTTGGATAATCAGACAGGCCAGTAGCCATCCGAATCGATGTGCACCTTCCCTTCCAACTCCACCAACCTACAACATCTTCCTGTTGACTGGCTATGTTCTGATTTGATTTATTCTTCAAACCCTGCCCTGTGCTATCAAACCCTTTTGACGTCCTGTCCAGAATGATTTTTTCTGTCACCTTGTGTAACCCACCTGCAGTTTTGAATGTTTCTCTGATCGTTTCATGTGTGAATCTTGTTTTTCTAGCTACATGGGGAGCTTTCTCCTCCACAGTGTGTGGCAGGGACCAGACATGTGGCCTGGTTCAACATACACTTATCAATTTTCCAAAGCATTTTTGTCAGTTAACACCCTTCACCTTTGTTCAAGCCTGTGAAATGGCCAGGCTGTTACTTTCAGACACTAAACTCATAGTGCTCAAGAGTGATATTTATTGTTACTTCACAAATTTAGATTTACTTCACTTAGTTTATCAAAATAAACTAAACTTGCAATTCTGAAGATAGCCACCAGGTGGTGATATGTGCCTTTGGTACATGCTTTGAGCATATTTTTCTGGAGACCATGAATTAATGTATTTCCCTTTCTTATTTTTCTACAATTTTAATTTACCTGCCTCTATGTTCCAGGCATAATCACCTCCACCCCCAAAAGACTGTCTGCTGTGGGACTGACAAATGGACAGAGGATGACAATATCATGTGATGTGTGTTGAAATAAACTAAGGGTTCTAGAAGCTTAGAGAAAGGGATAATCAGCTCAAAGAAGGGGAAGTCTTCACAGAGGAGGTTAACATCAGAGCGAGGCAAGTAAGAAGAAAACAAGAGTTTGCCAGGAATGTGTGTGTCCATCGGAAGGGATGGGCTCTCGTCAAGAATGAGAAGTCAAACTGTGCAAAGAAATAGAGGTGATGACAGGAGGGATGTGAAGTGATGTGGCTGAAGGGAGAGAGTTTCCAAAAGAAGAGCAGGAGCTTCAGCAGCTCCTGGGCTGGACCACCACGAGCCTTAAACACCTTCCCTTTACCTGTGGGCAGCGTGGAGTGCATCAAGAAAATGGTAATTGTTTTATGTCTAGAGAAGCAGTTCTGGGGCAGAGTGGGTAAAAGCTAAGCATGCTGGCCTTCCGTGGTTGGGAGCCAAGCTGGAGCTGCAGGGTTGCAGGGAGAGATGGAGGAAGGGGATGCAGAGACGCAGAGAGGCAAGCCTGGGGAAGGGGGGTGGACTGGATGGTCAAAGAAGGAAGGGATGGGTGAGGCGGAATCAGCATGGATGACACTGAGCTATCTTGATCTGGAGACAGATGATGACACCGTTAACCAAGAGAGAACACACGCTTTCCCACTAATTATCCTTAGAAAAAGTCAAAATAGAACTTTTGATTGAATTAAATTAACTTGAACATGGCGCCATTAAACAGGAGATTGGAAAGTCTTATAAAACAAGCCTACATAGAAAAAACCACCTAGGTACAATTCAGTTCCTTTCTCAATAATCTTTAACTGTTATGGTCCTGAATAGTTTCTTTTTTCCTAAATTGTTTCCCTTCTAGGGTTTCACGAAGAAACCCTTGACTACACACTCACCCCTCACTCTGCTCTCACACCTCAGGGTGGGTACAGAGCTGGGTTCTGTGAATTCTCTTTGCAATAAAAAGGTTTTATTGCCTCCGATGGAATAAGTTTGCACTCTCTTGCAGTGACCTGAAGAAGAAACCACCAGCAGAAGAAAATGAAAAACGTGCCTCTCATCTGGTTCTAGAGCTTTCTCAGCTCTTAGTTTAACTGGTGACATCAGAGAGGTGGGGTCCCCAGGGCTGCATCCATGGCTCACAGCCCTTGGGGCCTCACTTGGGGATATGCAGATATTGCTTTGGCCCTTGCCCAAAGCACAGATTCTAGCAGCTCAGGGAGAGAGATGACTCTAAGTCTAACAGAGCAGGACACTATGGGGCCCTCCCCAGGTGTACTCCTCCCCCCTATCTTCTGCTTTAGCTCCACTCCGGAGCACCTAGATAATAGTATCTGATGCACAGTTCCTGAGCTGTTTCACAGGTGCTAAAACCCCCACCAAATGGAAGAAATTAACTACTTGATGACGATGAGCACGTAGCCCCCAGACCTACTGGAGTCTAAGGATTCATAATGCTAAGCCCTTTGACACTGCCCTGTTATCTCACCATCAACCAATCAGAGAATTGCTCACAAGCTGATCACATAACCTGGGACGCCACTCCCTCACCTTGCCTCTAAAAATGCTTTGCCGAAACCCATCGGGGAGTTCAGGTGTTTTGAGCACTAGCTACCTGGCCTCCTTGCTTGGCGCCTTACAATAAATGCTGCCCTTTCCTTCACCACAACCCAGTGTCAGTAGATTGGCTTTACTGCGTGTGAGTGAGTGGACCCAAGTTTTGGTTCAGTAACACAAGTTCCTCTGGTCCCTTGTACTGGGCATTATTTGTGCCCAAGACTCTTTAGCAGAAAGCTGGAGGCCCTCCTTTCCTGTCCTCCTACTAATTTTTACTTTGCTGGCAGCTGGGTGGTCTGGGTTAGCTGAGCCCCTCAGCGAAGCTGAACTCACACGTCTGGGCCAGGTCCTGCTCCCCACTGAGCAGCAGTGGGGCAGGGACCCTCAGAACCCACCCCACCCACCAGCCTCTGGCTGGCCTCTGCCTCTGTGATCTGGGCCCTGGATGCCCAAAACTACAGCCAATCAACTGCTTCCTTAACCTCCAAGTCCCCTCTTGCCACTCAGATGCTTGCGTTCAATTCTGGAGGTTCAGGACCTGGCAGCCTTGCTGGTGCCAGACCTAGGTCTGAGCCAGGTCTCCGCTCCACGGGACTGAATGCAGCTGTTCCTGCTGAACCTCTCTGGGCAAATCTAGAGACTGGCTAGAAACCTGACGACACCGGACTGGGGCCTTTTCTGGCCTCAAGTGGCTGGTGGAAAGTCCAGGGCTGACCGAAGCCCCCGTTTCTTCTTGTACCCTGGCAGCTCCTTGTGGGCTAGACCTCATTTTTGCAGTATCCTGAGCAGATTACCAGCATGTTCCGCTTTCCATCCCGGCCCTCTGCTCCTTCCAGCTCTCATCCCAAAAGATCTGTGCCCCCGCCACGCCCCAACCCCGCAAAGGGAGCCCTGGGCAGGGAGGGGCACTGACCCTACAGCTGAGCAGAGCCCTCTCTCCCCAGACCCTCCTCTTCCCCATCCTATGAGGATGCTCTTCATCCCTACTCCCTGTCCTTGCCTTTGCCTTAATGCAACACCCCCTGGGGGTTACGGTGAGTTAGTTGGTACTTTCTTTGGGGCAGATGTTAGAAAGGGGAGGGATGGTCTGAGGTGGGAACGGGGGCTTCTTAAAAAAGGAAGGTGGGGATGAGGGTGTCCAGGCTAACCTTAGCACCTTTGTCAGCCTTGCTCCTAGTGGTGCCAGAAGCTGTGTACAGAGATGGGGGTGGGGAATAGTGTCCGCCTCACTGAGTGGGTCACCCACTGGCCTCTGACTGCTGCTCTGGCTCTTCCCGCTCTGCTTTCCCCTCCTCCTCCTTCCTCTCTGCTTCCTCTACCCCCATCCTCCTCCCCTCTGCTCCTCTCTTCCTTCTCTCCCTCCCCCAGATGTACCAGCGGTGCCTGGGTCCCAGAGGTGACCCTGCAGTTTCCCTCTCCATTGGTCCTGTGGCTGGGGCCCCTCCCCTCCCCCACTTACATCCTTTCTGGCCTGTTGCTGGAATTCATTAGCATAACAGGACATCTGAGGGCCCCTCCTAAGCAAGCGGGCTCACCCCCTCCCCTGGGGTCCCTCTCCCTCTCCAACCCCTCCACCCTGTACGCTCTGCTTCTGCCCAGAGCACCTCAGTACTCTCCATCCTGGCCCCTCTGGTCCAGGAAACCATCCCCAGTGCCCGGGAGGGTGACCTCTGTTCATCAGTGGACAGGGATTCCCTGGGTGCCTGCCGTGCACAGGCACGTGGCTCCCTCTCCATAGACTTCCTGAGGCTCCTGCTGCTGCTCCCCGCACAGCCCCCCACCCCACACCTGGGACAGAGTCAACCCCTCAAGTAAAGGCCTGGGATCCTATGCACATGAAATAGAGTGGGAGCTGGCCTCCCAGATACCTCATGGTCAGTATAAAGTGAGAAGAAATGTGGAGGGAGAGAGGGGTCAGCGAGTGAGCGCTGGGGACACACCTGGCTGGAGCCAGATGCCCAGATGTGACAGGGACGGAGAAGAGGGTATGGGTGGGGTGGGCTTCAAACCTCTGTCAAGCTGCCCAGCCCTGCTCCCTGCTGGGAACCCACAATCACAGGCGGCACGTCTAGCTGCTGAGCACGGCAGGCCACAGGAATGCAGGGCTCCTAAAATTTATGGCTAGACTTTATGACAATGGAAATATTTTTTTAATTGAGGTTTGTACCACCATTACACTGCTAATTTAATTATTCCCTATATTTCATCCATCACCATCTGATCCTCAGGAAGCAACTAGCTTGTCTTCTTGACAAGAAAGCACCAAATTGATTAAAAGTGTGTGTAGGACGGGGGCTGGGCTGTGACTTGCTCACTACGGCCAGACCTCTGGGTGCCCGGGGGAGGAGGAAGGCGGCAGAGAGCAGAGAGCAGATGTCCACTCCCCACTCCGCTAAGTACGGTCATCTCCCATAAACCCGCATCCTGCAGCCACAGTCACACCCACAGCCACTCACACACAGACCCTCACCCTCACACACATGCTCAGACATATTTACAGACATCACCTCAAGTACACCAGCAAAACACTGGGCCCCACCCATACCCAATCCGTCACCCAGGCCGTGTGCAGGGAATCCACGCTGGTCCCCGATACACATACACGCCTGGAGAGACTCACGTGGCTGTCTTGCAGAGGACACTGTCGGGACATGGTCTGGGGCGCTCACCCTCCCTCATGCCCCCTGGATCCCTTGGGGTGGGCCCCTGGAGTGTTCTGGGGATAGAGCTTTGCTTCTGCACAGGACTCAGCGTCCTGAGCCTGCCCTGTCCCACTCAGGGCAGAGGAACCAGCAACTCTGGCCCAGGATCTCCTCCAAAGTGCCCCTGCCTGCCCCTCCACGTGAGCCGGGGGCACGTGTCCACAGGTATGGCTGTGCGGGAGCCCGCAGTGTGGTGTGTGGAGGAGCCCCGGGCGGTGAGGCAGTTTCTCCACTGGATTTTTTCTCTTCATCATTCCATGACACCCCGATGGCCCCTGGAGCCCCACGAATGAGACAACTGGAAAACACTGGTGGCTGCCCCCCCAGCCCTGGCATGCACACCCTCTCTGGGCCCTCCCAGGCTAGGCTTGATGTTTAACAGTTTTGTGCAGATGGGTCTTCTTACCCCACCTGGAGGGCAACTCTTTCTGGACCATTGCTGGGGACGTTGTTCTCTCTTTTCCTCTGCTGGGCACACAGGGCCCGGCTAAGTCAGGCTGGTTGGCTGGGACCATCCTGCTGCTGGGTGAGTGAGGGCTCCTGCAGTGTGCTGGGGCCGGAAAAGGCGCTGGTGAGCCGGGCTCAGCCGGGGGTGGGGGATGGGGCAGAAGTGTGGAAGGAAGGAAGGAGGGAAGGCAGGAAGGAGCAGTCAGAACCAGAGCCACTTGAGGGGGACCTGGACGTGGACTTATGGAGAGGAGGGAGGTGGAAGTGGGGGTGGGGGAGGGGCGGGGGCTGCGGTGGCGGTACTGCCGTCCGTCATTGTGAAAGCTCCAGGTGCCCGGTGCAGGCCCAGCAGACCCCTGACCCAGCCTGATCAATCCTAATGGAATGGAGCAGAGGGGCAGCCGCCGGAGGGAGCGGGCCACCCGTCCTCCCTGACGTCCCCGTCCTTGTAACTTTGTCAGCTGTTGCAGCGGCCCAGAATGCACTGGCTGCCCGCCTCAGTCATGTCTCGTCTCATGGGCTGCCACCGGCCAGGGGACGTGAGGAGGAGAGGGCAGGGAATGGACGACCTTGGGATGGGGCCCCAAATCATAGCCAGAGGTGGCCGGAGACAAAAGCATTAAGGAAGAGGCAGAAGTCCCCTACACTCTAATTCACAGTTGTTTCCCAAAAGAGGCAGCGGGGCAGGGACCTCAAACCTTCCCTTAACCATTGGGACATACGGACACATCCTCAGGCAAGTCATTCCTCTTTAAGCCCCCATGCCCATGCCTGCAGGAATCCTCCCTGGCGTCCCTCTCTCCTCTCTGAAGCCCCAAAATAGTGTCTGTCCTGCTTGCTCTGAACTCAGGGTGGTCTTCCGGCTCCAAGTCACACTGGAGAAGTCCCCTGTGCCATCCCGATCTCTGTGCACGAGTGGTCCTGTGTTCCAGTCCGGGTGCCCAGGAATGTTTCTGTCATTGCTGGGATCTGCTGGTGTGTCTGCCTCTCCCACCAGACCACGGCTTCCCTGACTCCCAGCACAGGGAGAGGAACCCAGCTGTGGCCCAATCAACGCTGGCACTGGAAGTGAGTCCTTATCTCCGGAGCCCCCTGGGCTCTGCGTGGGGCCAGGCACACAGTAAAGGCTGGAGAAGGGCAGGTTTCCTGAGTGTCAGGGGAGGAGCAGAGGGAGGACAGGACTCAGGTGAGGTGGAGCAGGGAGGGAGAGGCAGAGCCGGGCAGACAGGATGCAGGCAGTTGCGGGGAGCCTTTCCAGCTGCTTTATTCTGCTTGCTCTACCCCACACTGAGAACCCAGATCCAGGGCACAACTGGTCCCTGGGCGGCTTTTAGTGTGTGGAGTTAAGAACGGGGAGGAGTGAGTGATGCTGCCTGCAACTGGGTCACAGGAACGGAATTCGGGGGACCCCGGGGGCTCTGGGCCTCTCTGCTCCCCTTCAACCAGAATTACTTCTGTGACGATGATTCAGCTACACTTGCTCAGATCTGCTCGTTGCTGTGATGGGGGAAGCAGGAGAAAGAAAGGTTCTCCCTGAGAACAGGCTGGAAGCTGAGTCCAGTGGGGGCTCCATCACCGTGACAGGACCGTGATCCCTGTTGCCCACCCAGCCACGCTCGGGCCGCATAAGAAAGTGCTTAGGACATCACCCTCAGCCATCCTCATTTTAACTGCTGGGTTTGCACTGGGCTGTCTGCTTTGCATACAGGGCAACCACTCAATGTGCTGTTGAAAACCTCTATTTATGTGCACAGCCTGTGAGAGATAGAGGGGGTGCCTGGCCCACATCCTGTTGAATCTGACCCCTAAGAACCCAGCTGAGCTGAGCGAAGAGAGGGGAGCCCACTGCAAGGCTGGGGTCTGCCTTCTTTAAAACAGCAGGCTATTTCCTGCACTTGGAAGATTTCTTTGTGCTCACAGGCAGATGAGATGTTGCCCAGTGTGGCCTGGCAACTCTCCCGAGTGGGCCATTTCCCAGGAATTCTTGGTCTCCAAAGCACTGAACCTGAATGTGCAAAAACCCATTCTGCAATTCACAAACTCAGATGCATTTTGTCAGTTACAGCAGCAGTCGCCAACCTTTTTGGCACCAGGGACCGGTTTCGTGGAAGACAATTTTTCCACGGATGGGGCTGGGGTGGGTGGGTGGGTGGGGGTGGGGATGGTTCAGGCAATAATGCGAGTGATGGGGAGTGGTGGGGAGCGGCAGAGGAAGCTTCACTCGCTCACTGGCCGCTCCCCTCCTGCTGTGCAGTCCAGTTCCTAACAGGCCTCGGACCGGTACCAGTCTGTGGCCCGGGGGTTGGAGACTCTCGTGTTACAGTGATGTGTTCAGGCACACACACATAGACACGTACACAGACACACACACAACACACACACACACACACACACACACACACACACACACACACACACACCCCTGCATCTTCTGCGGTTGGATGGAGCTGGGGTCTCTGTTTTGGTACATCCGAGAGAACTTCCTGAAGAAAGTGAGCGTTGAAGAAAAGGGTAGGGTTCAAGGAGGTGAGGAAGAAGGAAGAGGCAGAAGAGAAGCAGCCTGTTGTGTTACTGACCCTGTTGGGGCCCCATCAGGTCTCAGCCTAAAGTCTCTTCAGAGGGGACTTCCCTGCCACTCCAGCTCAAACTGCCCCTTCCCTCTCTGACCATCACCTGCCTCAATCTTTGTGATGGTATTAGGAGGTGGGGCCTTTGGGAGGTAATTAGGTTTAGATGAGGTCATGAGGGAGGGGCCTTCATGATGGGATTAGTGCCCTTATAAGAAGAGACACCAGAGGGTTTGCTTCTCTCTCTCTCTCTGCTGTGTGAGGACACAGTGAGAAGGCAGCTGTCTGCAACCCAGGAAAAGAGCCCTCATCAGGCAACCAACCCTGTCGGCATCTTGATCTTGGATTTCTCAGCCTCCAGATAACTTTCTGTTGTTTCAGCTGCCTAGTCTGTGGTAGTCTGTTACACAGCCTGAGCTGACTGATTCAGGCACTACGCGTTAAATGAACACCTGGATTGGGGGAACAGAACAGAGGCTTGGGGAACAGCTCTGATCCCCTCAGGAAGACCCTGGTGCCCTCCCAGTACCTTCTGGTCAAGGGGTAACCAGTTTAGCTGGTCTTAGCTTATCTTAGACAATGTAAATATTACACAAAGGGGACATTCTTTGCTTTCCAGGGATTATCAGGCTTGCCAAGAATTCACCAAAAATCCCTTTGGAGAATCAGCTGTCTCCCTGCTTACATGGGAATCTGACACAAAATGACTTCTTGGGGCCAAACTTTCACCATCAGAAGGGTCTGTGTAGCTACATGTGGAGGAGGTGGCCCGGGTCTGCAGGAACCAGTGCTTGGGCACCCAGGCCCGGGTCAGTGTGGACAATACTGGACTTGGGCTGCCAGGGATCTGGGGGGAGCACAGTGCCCGTGGAGGGAGGGCTTTGCTGGCAGCCCGAGGCCCCGCCCTCCCTGAGGTCCTCATCACGGATGCAAGCCACTATAGTAGAAGCCTGTGGGGGTTGGAGGCGGGGAGGTAGGGCGTTTCCTGCCGGGGAGCTGGTTTTTGGAGTTGGGATTCGGTGCCCCAGCCCACTGTCTGAGTCTGTCTCGGTGATGGGGGTGCCCCTCTAGGCGCATTCCTTCACCTCCTAACCAGCAGCCCCCACCCCAGCCTTGGCATCCTCTGAAGGTGAGCTGCACACTGGGGAGCCACACACGCTCAGTGCAAAGAAAATTAAATAAGTGATATTCCTTTATTTTTGGAACGACACTAACAATTGCGACGGCAAAGGCCAAGGGAAGGGGAAAAAAAGGCAAAAACACCCCACCTCCTCCGAGAGTAGCGCCAGCGGCCGGCTCTGGGATTTGCATGACAAAAGCACTCGACAAACAACAACAAATTGCTAGCTTGTCGGAGGCCGCGGGGCGCTCTAGACAACTGGCGCGCTCTCTGGGCGGCGATCGGCTCCCGGGCCCGCAGGAGGGGCCCGCGGCAGATGCTCGGGACCGGAGGCGGCCGGCCTCGCTGCCAACGCAGCCGTGACCGTGGCCCCAGCGCGCTGCGCAAAGGCCGCCCACCACCCCGGGATCAGGCGCGAGGGGCGGGGCGGAGGGCGCGGGCTGAGGAGCGGTGGCGTGGATCCCGAGGGGGCGCGGAATTGTCCGCCGTTCTCCTCCGGTTCACAGGCCATCGCCTGGCCCCTGGACCTGGCCTGCGACCCCGGCATACCCGGACGCACCGCAGGCGTCCACCCCAGGCCGGCTGTGGGATGGAATCCCGACGACAGGCTGCCCTCAGTCCAGCGTCCCCGCCTTTGGGCGGCCCGGGATCCTCTCTGGCCGCTCCTCTAGCCCCAAGGTTGGGCTGGGAAGGGAGAGCGCAGCGGCTCCTCCCTGCGATGGTCTGGCTCCCACCACGTGAGGCTCGGGCAGACGGCTGGCCGGAGCTAAATTGATTCATAATGATTTGTGTCTCTCCCCTGGCCGGCAAAGGGTAACTTTTCATTAGAGACACAGATGTCTTAATACCGCTATGCCAGTGTCCTCCCAGGATCCACTCCACTCCACTGCACACAGAGGTCGGGGTGCAGAGGGGTTAAGGGATGGGAGGACTGGAGCGCGCCCCCACAGAGGTGCCGGCCCAGCAGGGTTGCCACCTCCAGGCCCCAAATGTGTGTGGCCCATTTCCCTACAAGGGAGCTCCTGACCTGCCCCCGCTCTGGCCACTGGGGCCACCTCCTAGCCTGCGGCTGAGTGGGTGCTCCCAGCATGACTCCTGCAGCCTTCTTCCCAGCCTCCCTGCCCTTCCCAAGGCATGACCCTAAGTGAGCCCCACCCTCCACAACTCCCAGGGCCTCCACTCCTGCTTCCGGATAATCATCAAACTCCAATCCCCCAAATCTGTCCAGATGAACGTTCTTCCATAATGGAAAATGGCGTCCCAGACTCACAGTTGCCCACTATTTCTCTGTCTAAACATGCCCTCACAGGGGCACCTCCCCCGTGGCATGTCTACTCTTCTTCCCAGCAGAGCCGAGCCGCAGGCTGAGGATGGGGTGCATGCCCATGGTGGCTTCTCTGCATCCTTCCCGTCACTGTGCCCCAGGTGCATGCTGGGTGCTCAGTGGAGATGTGCCGACAAAATGAGTGGTTTCCCCACTAGCAACTCATCATTTTGGGATCGGGATCTCCTCTCTGGGCTCCCCTTGTAAAATATCGAGCCCCCTGGGAGGTCGGGTCAGGGAGGGGCAAACACTAGGGTCCCCATCTCCAAGTGTGGCTCTGTCACCTGGAGGTCTCCAGCCTGGGGGGGAAGACTCCTTCAGCTGCTGGGGGTACTGAAGGCCAATCCAAGCCTGCGTGATTGGCGGGGGCCAGCTCTGCCTGCCGGGTGAGAGGACTCCAAGGACCACACACCAGTACCAGACCCAGTTCCGATACCCCTGCCCGTAGTGGTGATGCTCCCACCAGAGGAGGAAGGAGCAGGCATCAGGGCGCTCTGCCTCCAGTGCTCCCCACAGCCCGTGGTGCCAGCCTGGGAGCCAAGGCCTCCAGCCCCACGCCACATCCTGCTCTCCTGCTGCAGTGCCGCCTCACGGACCCCCAGCAGTTGCCTCTCACTCTTCCGTGGAATCTTTGCTCACCACGGTTCCACCTGCTACCTCTCCCTGTTCTTGCCTGTCTAGGTAAGCCCAGCTCACAGTCCCAGGCCAGGTTATGGACCCTGTTGTATTGTTTGTGAGGGCAAGTTCTTTCTCTCCATCCAGACCATGAGCACAAGACCTCTACCTCTGCACGAGGTATATGTGGGTGAACTCGTGGGATGCCTCCCGTGAGGTTGGAAGCTCCTCTACTCCCCCCACTCTCCCCCACCCCACACACCCTGACACCTGGCCTCGGATTCCCTTGTGCAGCGTCCTGGGCGCAACCACACAGTATGTGCTGCGAGGCTCCAAGAATGTGTGGTTATAAGACGGGAGCCCAGATTCTGGTCCTATAGCTGTGCTGCCCTTTTCCCACCTGTAAATTTTGACTGTTGAGAATATGCCTGAAGATGGTAGATGGGAAGAGGCTTTGAAAGGACTAGAAACAGACAGACACAAACAAGGGTGAGTCACATCTGAAGGGCAGGGAGCTTGCACGGCTCACTGCTATAACTCCTGCACTGGGCTCAGCTTAGTGCGTGCTTAACCAACCCTGATGGAGGGAATGCAGTGGCCCTCGTGAGAGGCGGCAGGGATGAGGCCGGTGGCCAGACAGAACGAGGCTCCCTTGGAGGCCATGGTTGGCGTCAGTCTCGGACAGGGGATTTGTGCCTTGTGGGTTGTAAAACGTGACTTCAGTGTCACTGACAGCACGACCAAACCACCAAGCGTTCCTTACAGACAGCCCTCCTGGAGGAAGCCAAGAACCCATCCTTTTCACCTCCCCCGGCATCTCCCAGGCACATTTGCCCTGCTCATGTCTTTTGTTTTTCTTAATTAAAGTAGCACGAGCCAGGATTCCGTCTCAGAAGGTGCAGCCTCGTGTCTGGATGTCTTCATTTCGGCTGTGCCATTGCTATGCCTGCCTGCGCTGGCAGCTGGACGCTGGGGCTCATGGGACCGGTGGGGAGGTGAGTGCAGGAGCCCTGACCCACTGCAGCTTGGCCCACAGGCCTCCCCACTGCCCCCATCACCCCTAGCTTCCTGAAAACCCTCACCCCTCCCAAACCTTAAAGGGCCCGGGGCTCTCCCCTCCGCGATGCGGAGTGGCTGTTCAGTGCTGGACGCCTGGCCTTGGCCCTGACTTTCTGAGCTCCCTCAGTGCCGACACACCCAGCCCCTCAGCTCATTCAAGGAGCCTGAGGTTCATCCATGCACAGGGAGTCTTGGCAGACCCTGCATTCCTTCAGGGAGGTTTGCAGGATCCTGTGGTGTGCCTGGTGCCGGGCTGGACAAAGCATGGTCCCTACCCTCTGGGAGTTTCCAGTCTAAACTGGGAAGGGGTGGGACTGGCTGGGTAGCTCAGGGAGGATCTCCTGACTTCTTTAGGCTTCCGTTTCCTCACCTGCAGATTGAAGGTGTTGGTTGGGATCTGTACACTGTACCTTGAGGGGCCCTGGGGAATCCACGGAGGTGGGATCTGGGCTCTGAGCCCCTTCTGGCTACTTCCTGTTGAGCTGCACAGGTCATGCTGAACCGGAAACTGGACCCAGCGTGGGGAGACACTGCCTGATCGTAAATAATGACTATGCAAGAACCCAGGTCTGTCTCTGAGCCCGGCGTCTCCTGGGAATCCTGTGCCCCAACCCTGGGGTGGGGCGGTAACCTTGGATGTGCTTTGTTCTGACACAAGGTCGCTCTGCTCTTTGAAGCAGGGGCTTTTCTGGCCCTCTGTCCTGATTATGGGCTGCGTCCTCCCTCCTGTCCCTCCCAGCCCAGGCTTGGGCCAGGCAGCAGGGCTGTAAAGGGGCCCTGGGCCCATCCAGAGTGTGAAGGGCAGGCGCGTCAGGGAGGACAAGTGTGCCAGGTGAGGGACGGGAGCTGCCAGCCCCCGCTGCTGCGAGAGCTTTTATGGCCCAGGAGGCCAGGCTCCCCTTCCCTTTTAATAATAGTCCAGCCAAATTGCTTCCTCCTCTAAAGTTCTGGATTTTGGAGGTCAGAAGAGAGTGGAGCTGGGAAACGTTAGCCAAAGCACGCAGGGATGACAGTGAAGATCCTGTCCTGGGAGGATGGGCTGCTGCATCTCCACCAGGAGAGCTGTTCTATTCCGGTCGATGACTTCTGCGGAGAAGGGATCCTTCCGGCTCGGCCGTGGCACCACGCACAGGGCTGCTCCATGGCCTGACTCTGGACCGTGAGGGGCCGTGGGGAGCGGACCTGCTTCTATCTTGAGGAAGAAGCTGGCCCATGATCCGTGGGAGGAGGCTTTTTGCTGTGGTCCAGGAGCGGGGTGGCTGGCTCCCTAAGAGCTGCGGCCAGTTGCCTCCATCTCCCCTCCTCCTTGGCCCACGGGGGTCCTCTGAAGGATAGGTAGGTGGAGAGGGGCAGGAACAACTCCACCATGGACACTGCCTGCAGTCCCCGGCCTTTGCCTCCAAGGTGTGGGGACTCACGGAGAGGTGGGCTTGATGGGCAGAGCACCGTGCTTGTAGCCACCCAGCTGCCACCATAAGCCGGGCCACATTGGGCAGTTCCGTGCTCTTCAACTGTGCAATGGGGTGAACACATACCCTCGGGGGGGATGCTGAGAGGACTAACCGTTAAGGCTCCCCTGTGTGGTAGGCCTGCCCCTCCTTTCACTCCAGGAGACCCTCTTTTGGGTCAGCATCTATGAGGCCGTGTTCTATGCCAGGCGCTGTGCCAGACGACACGGCATCCAAGCTGATTCATAAAGAGAATAGTTCGCAGTCGTTTTTATTCAGAAATACTCGATCGCCAACATGATGGGCATGCTGAGGGGGCTTTTAGTAACAGCTGCTTGACTGTCGGTCAAGAAGTCCCCAAACAACAGAAACACTGGGCACCCGAGACCCACCAGTCATTGTCCGCTGGCCCAGGGTTGGTGTGTAACAGAGCCACACATGTGGAGCCCGTGCACTTCCCGTGCCTTCCTAGATGCTCAACCCTATCCAGGACCGAAGGCAGGAGCAAGTACTTCGTCCAGGTGGCCAGTGAGAACACTGTGGTCCTGGCCTCTGAACACACCTGCCCATCTAGGTAGCCGTGTGACCTCAGGCAAACGGATTCGGGGCTCTTGGCTTTAGTCTCCCCAGTCACACCCTCCTTCCCTGGTGTGCTGCGTCTCACCCATGTAGGTGGGCCTCACTGATTGAGGCCGGTTGGGGGCAGAGACACCAAGGAAGAGCAGCCTCAAGGCAGACCCGGAGAGGCGGTTCATTCATGGGTCGGCTGGGCGAGGCTCCGGCACCCAGTTAGCCACCCACACACTAATCTAGGTGGTGTAGTGATGGAATCTTGAAGATGTGGGTAACATCCTCATCGATTGACTTTGAGTAAAGTCATGTTCTCCATTATCTGTGTGGGCCTCATGCAACCAGTTGAAAGGACTTAACAGCAAGCGGAGGTTTCCCTGAGGAGGACGAAATTCTGCCTCAGGACTGCAGCACTAGCTCCCACCTGAGAGCTTCTGTCTGCTGCTGCACCGCGGACTTGACTTATCGCAGTCGCGTGAGCCAATCCCTTGAAATAGATCTTTTAATCTATATTAATATATATTATGTATGTATATATACTTTTAATCTATATTAACACAGATTATATGTGTATGTGTTTGTGTGTGTGTGTATTTCCTATTGGTTCTGTTTCTCTAGAGAACTCTGCTGATATACCTGGGCCCAAGAACCCTTCAGAGAAATGCGTTTGTTGCTTTCACATTCTTTCAGCAACACTCAGAAAAACAGATCAGGTGGACTTCGGTAGTGGAGACTCATTTGCCATTGGGTGCACCCATTGGTCTTAAGTATGTCCCCTTCTTCTTCTTCAATGGACCACTTGCCCAGCCCATTTCTCAGGCCAGACTTGGAATTCTTGGTCCACCCTGTCTGCCTAGATTCCTAGAGGCAACCTGGATTCCATGATCCCAGACCCCAAATGCGTGAGGTTCCCTGGGCTATATTTTTAAAAAAATCTGGTATCAATTTTACTGTTCTGAGCTGATGATGTCCTTTGTTTATGAGAGAAATTAGGCCAAATCCAACGTTTCCACAGATGGAGAAGCCTGAATTATTTATCAGAGGATCTGGCAAACGGCAGGGCCGAGGGTGGCTGATTTGTGTTTCATTGTTGAAGCAGCTTGATCCCAGCAGGTCCTGGGCACTCTTGACACAGAGCTGGCTCCGGGCAGGGGCTGGTGGTGGGGACCCTTCTGCAGCTGTTGCTGCTGGACTCCAGTGGTTCCAGAGGCTGTGGGAGGGGCCCTGCCTAGGGATTTGACCAGCCACTGGGATGCTTGGGCTTCATGGGGGCCCAGCAGGTGGGCCCAGGTGGGTCTTCTCCAATCAGAAAAGAAAGTGATGGAAATGGAAAAGATGGGCATGGCCATTTCCCTTCTCCCATCAGGCCATTCTTTCCTTTAAAATTGAACCCTTCCACGTGGGGGCTGTGTCTGGAAGCTCAGCAAGCGACTATGAAGGCCTCATCCTCAGCTCCCGTCGGGCACAGCATCATCATGGAAGTGAGAGTGGGCTTTGCTTTTATTGGGGAAGACCTCAGAAAAGCACCTTTCAGTGTGACCTGGGCCATCTTAGGAACTAATACTAACTCACGTTGACCTAGCCCTGATCACGGGTCAGGTGCTGTCCAGGCATTAACTCATTTAGTCCTCAGAACAGCCCTATGAGCCAGTTCCACAGACAACATGGCCAGGGAAAGTTCACGAGCTTGTCCAAGACCTCCCAGCCAGTGAGACACGGGGCTCAGCTCCTGATCCCATGTGACATGGGTCTGGTGGTTCCCTGGCACCAGCCAAGGGCCAGAAAGCCCCCAGCCTTTAAAGTGCTTGCAGATGATTGGGGAGATAGAGGAGGAAAGAATCCAGAATCCTTCCCAGCCACTGCACCCACAAGGGGCCGACTCCCACCTCCCTGGCGCCGCAGGCTGTCACCCAGCCCAGTAAAGAGACGAGAACTTTGTGCTTCAAGCCCAGAGTTGCCTTGGCCAGGGCCTTCAGTGACCTGTAAGGAGGCAGAACCAGACCCCAGGTCTTCCTGCTTGTCCAGGTAGGTCACTCCCTGGCCCTGCCCTGGCCTTAAAACCTCACTATGAGTATTCCACCAGTTTGCTTGTGGCCTGAGACAAATTCCTGCATCTCTCCGGGCCTCAGACTCCCTCATTCAGTCCCTGGGCATCTGGACTCCTTGTCTCTGGGCCTCCTTCCTTTTTTATTTGCAGGGCTGCCTGGAGGGGCCTGTCCCTTCTCATGATTTAGTGGGAATGAGCAAGGAGTTTGCCAAGAGGAGTCTTTAAGTGTTTGATTTGAACCATTTTAATGTGCATTCAAGTTTGATTACTGTCTCCTTTCAGGTTGCCAGCCTGGGAGAAGAGGCATTTGGGCCCCCTGGATGCCTGCTCCTGCTTCTAAGCCCTCCTTCCCCTGTAAGTGCTCGGGATGTATGCCTGGCTTCCCACCTCCGGCAGCCCACCGCCTTCGGGCCCCGTCGTGCGTGCTGCCCCTTCCCTGACTCCTCCTGCCCTGAGGTGCCACTGGATCCTCCTCTCCTTGTGGCCTCAGCAGGAGCCCCCTTCCCAATCTTTGCAGCTCAGAAGTGGCAGATGGGGTGTGGGTATGGGATGGAGTGAGGGTAGAAGCTCTTTGTCATTCTTTATTTTGGCGAAGAGCCAGGGTCTGGGTGGGGAAAAGGTGAGGAGGAAAGACAACAAATAAGTATAGAAATAAATCAAAGTTCAAGTCAAAGGGAACTTCTAAAATTCAAAATGGTCTTCCTTCCAACTTCACAGAACTCACCCCTATCCTCCATGCCCAGTTCATTCCACCCCGGGGACGGTGACGCTGCTCCTTGTCTGGGCAGCCTTGTGCCCTTCCATCACCTACCAAGTTCAAGGTCCCTTTCAGGCCGAACTCAAGTGCCCTCCTCCCGTGGCGCCTTGGCCGGCTCCTGCCCCCACCTCAACATTGTCCTGACCTCCCTGCCCTCCACGCACAGCCAGGCCCCCACCCTCCTTCCTGTGGCTGGTGTGGGGTGGCGTTTTTCCCTCCTGGGCAGGCTTGCCAGCTCCAGCGGATGGGGACATGACGGGTACCCAGGAAGGGAAGGAGGCGGGTAGAGAAAGATGCTTGGGCTGAGACAGCCAGAGCAAGGGCAGATAGACAGGGAGGGGGAGAAGGGCAGAAGTGGGGGAGGCACAGAAGAGGAAGAGAAAGGTGAGGGAGGAGGGACGAGCCAGCCAGCAGCGCTTATTGGACTAAACACAGTCCCGGGACAGCAAGTAATTCAGGCCTGAGTCAGCAAATTTCACCCATAATTTCTTAAGCATCTGTCAGGCCACTGCCTCCCCACCCCCCGCCGTGAAAGGAGCAGCCGTTTCTAAGGGAGCTAGAGCGAAAGCCTCATTTAGCAAATGAGGGGAAGGCTTAAAAATACCTCAAGGAGTCACCCTCCATGAAGGCGAGGCCACCCCCTTTCCTGCTGCTCTCCACACCCCTCCCCCAGTTCAGCAAGGCCCATGAGAAGGGCTGGGGACAAATGACTGGAGTGGAGCAGCGGGTCACAGTGTTTGCATGTGACATCGTGTGACCCCGGGACCGGGGGTCGTGTGCTGCTGGGATGGCCTGTGTTGCTGTGCAAGTGCGTGAAGGTGCAGCGGGGAGAGGCCTGGCCCTGCCTGTGTGGGGCTGAGGGGAGGGGCTTGTAACAGGGTGTGACAGTGCAGGCGGAGGTGATGGATGCTATCTTGTGTGTTCCCGCCTGGCAGAGGGGTGGCGCTGGGCACATGCGTGAGTGATACATGTCGGTGTTTCCATAAGTACACATTCAAATGATGTGTGATGGGTCATGTGTGTGAGACAGATGGACAGACAGACATCGTGGCAGGGAAAGCAGCACATAGATCTTCTGGGCTGGGACTGTCCTCAAGAAACAGGCCACCATCCCCTCTTCTGAGATGGTCTTGGCTAGAGACTCCCCCAGATTTGGCCCCAATTCTCCCTTCTTGTTTCCAGAGGCCACTCCCCCACCTTGGCTTTAGTGCCAATGGCTGGCCTTGCCCCTGCCGTGAGGCCATCTGTCCAGGAAGCCAGGATGGTTCACAGCCAACATCTTCCCCCCAAGTGGGATCTTGACCACCATCTACTCGTCCTTTTTTCCCTCCCAGGGCCTGGCCAGGCCTCCACGTGCCTCACCTCCATTACTCCCACGACAGCCCCACCACCAGGTGAAAACTGACCGTGCTTCATAGACAAGACAATGACAACTCAGCTCGGAGAGGCCACGGCACACGCCTGGCGGCAACCATGAGGAACCGCCATGCTCCTGCCCAGCTCGTGGCCAGTTCCCTATCCAAGGGGAAGCAGAGGGTCCCAGCCACATTGTGGGGACTTCTCTGCTCTCTGGACCTCACCCTGCAGAGGAGGATGCCGCCTTTTCCGAATAACTCACCCGGGCTTCCTTTGAGCAGGCCACTTCTGGAGTTAAGTTTTTGTTTTCAGATTCTTAATTCACTGACAAAGAGGCTGGATGTGGTCTGAGATGGGAGACAGGGGAGGAAACTTGGAGAGCGGGGGTCCTGGCTTCACCCAACGGAGCATGGGCGCACCTGGACGCCTAGGAACCGTGGGCCCGCCCACACCTGAGTTATGCCTGCTTATCACCCAGCCCTCTCACCCCACACACTCTGGGCTCACAGAGGACTTGGAGGTGTCCCTGGGCTCACAGAGGACTTGGAGGTGTTCTCTGAAGGCTCAGAGAACTAGGTTGGAGGGTGTGTACCTGGCAGCCAAGGCCAATGAGGAGACCTTAACAGTGCAATCTGAGGTACCTGGAAAGCCCTTGCCCTTCCAGTATTTCCCCTGTGAGTCTGCCCTGGTGGCTGACACGCTGCCATTAGCACTTAATTTGGGGGTTAAGCATTGCCTACGCCATGCTTCTTCTTGCAGCAGTATTGCCGTATTTTTATTCATTCTGCTCTACCCTCTGAAATTTTTTCTATTTGTCCCACCAAACAAACCCTCCTTGTCCAGGCCCCCAGCCCCTGCACCCAGCCCTTTGGTCTATGGGGATCGCTCCCTGCTCTTAACTGACTGGGCCAGTGTCTGAAGGCATGTTTCACACCTCCCCAGGGTCCTTTTCTTTAGATCTCTGGTTCCTCCAGCTATTCCTCGTAGGACTTGTTTTCCAGATACTTCCTTCACCTTACCATCCAGTCATTTTCACTCAGAGTTGAATGTCTGGTCAGTTTAGTGTTGTCTGGAGTTCCCACAGGATTGTGTCTCCTGGTGGCGGGGGCAGAGATTTCCTCAGGTGGGGGCATGTTCCATGGAGACGATCCCCCCTTAACACCCCTCTCATTGGTTCAGATCTCTGCACACAGGCCTGCCCAATGGTCCACAGCCTCAGGACCAAGCTGCCCACTCTGGGACAGGCCCCCATCCTTTCCGTGCGGCGTGCACACCAGTTCCTGCCTCTACCCTGCCCAGGGTGGGGGCTCTGCCCTAAGGCGAGGAGACCCAGAAGGCCCTGAGAACCAGGAGAGAGGGGTGTATATCTTACCAGTAAGGCCAGTGATGCCTATCTCTGTGTTCCAAAATGCAGAATGAGCCTTTCTCTTTATAACCATCGTTTGCGTCATCGATGAAGCGGGTTAAGAGTGTAACCCTGGCTAGGGGGGCACCCTAAGATTGCTTCCTGGTTCAGAGCCCCAGACTGTGTCCTCCCCTCTGGGAAGCAGCAGGAGCCCCTCTCTCTACCTGCTGAGAGAGCGGGGCTGTGGCAGAGGCTGGGGTGAAGCCTGAGAGCAGAGGCGGTATAAGCCAAGCTCCTGCCTTCCTGGACCCACTTCCGTTCCTGTCCTTCCCTTCACACATCATTTCCATCACTTTAGTCAAGAGTGGGGTTGGGGGGGCTGGTCTGGCCCCCCTCCAGCAGGGACTGGGAGAATCCATCACGCCCCTAACATATATTTTAAAATAACTTACACGCAAAACACCCCCACGTTCCCGTTTCTGCGTCTCAGATCTGATTATCTGCAGCTCTCTCTCTCTCTCTCTTTTAATAAAAAATTGCTATAAATCTCTTTGTCACAGGAGATATAAGAGGCAGGTTTGCTGGAGAAACTGCCTTGCTGAGTTGTTTTGTAGGTGGTTTGGCGCCCTGCTCTGTTTTTTTTTTGTTGTTTTTTTTTTAAACTCTCCTACAGCTCAAGCTGAATTTCAAAGAAGATGAGAGTAAAGGAGAGATGTCCCTGGTTGGCGTTAAAGGAGGGAAAGAAGTTAGCAGGTCTGACGAGGCCCGTCCCTCCTCACCCCAGGAATCCCATGCGTATTTCCACACCGCTTCCGGATTTGTTCGGTGGGACCCAGCCTATGTGATATAGCTCGTTAAAAACACACGTTCCTTATATACATATGTATAACTGAATCACTTTGCTGTATACTTGAAACTAACACAGCATTGTACATCAACTATACTTCAATAGAAAAGAAGTATTAAAAAACCCACCCATTACTGTTAGAAAGAATCCTTTGCCTCCCATATCCGTCCCTATCTTCTGGCCTAGGCTGACCGTCATGTGCTGTGGGCCCTTTGGGGCTGAGAGGGAAGGGGGATGGGATGTTGGGCATTGGGGAGCCTGGTGGAGCCTTGGTGGTGGAGCCAAGGACCTACATCACAAACGATCCACAGATGGACGACTGGGAAGGTAGCTGTTCGCTGGGAAGTTGTCCCAACACACCTGACCCATTTGTTACCCAGTCCACAAAGCAGGTTAAAAGGAGAGAATATTCCTCAAATGCTCCACTGGGCGTCAGGGTTGAAGAAAAGGAAAACCCAGTGATGTTGCACATGGAATACGGCCCTGTGAGCGCAGGGCCCTCCAGGCCTTGTGTTCAGCAGTGCTGAGCGGGTGGGGGAAGGGAGGTGTAAGGTGTTCCTCTGGAAGAGAGGCTGGGAAAGGTGTCGTGGGGTGGGAGGGGGAAGGCGGTGAGCCAGGGAGTGGAGGGGCGCATGGCTGGGGGGTGGGGAGGAAGACCAGTCTGAACAAAATGAACATCTGGGAGAGCTGCCGCTGGTCCACATTCCGGTTCATCCGTCCACGCAGAGTGGACGTCAGGCCCCACATGGACACCCCTCAGGGCAAAGGACACGAATCTTAGGGTTCAACAGATCTGCCACTCGCTGTTCTTTGGACCAGGGCCAGTTTCCTTACATCTTTGTGCCTCAGTTTCCTCGCCGGCACAACGAGGATGATGATAGTGTCTTCAGAGTTGCTGTGGAGCTTAGAGGCACCCTGAAGCTACCCCACACACCTAAAACTGGGCGCACGGGGACTCAGCAGTTGTCCCCGCCCCCAACATCACTCCAGGGAGGGCGCTGCAGGGCGTCTGCTCCAGGCCCTTCCAGGCCTTCTCTACAACAAGGCAGGTTTTGCCAGCACACCGTAAGTGAGCAGGGCACAGCGCCACCCGGCCATTCCATGGCCCCTCTGTCTTGCCGGCCGCTGCCAGAGGAGGTGTATTTCATTCGTATTTAATGAAGTCCAGTAACGCGGCACTATATGAATCACAGTGTAACGCACAAGAGAGGATACCAGATAAAGGTATAGGTCTGTGTGTGCGTGTGTCTATCTATGTATACACGCATGCACACATTTATTGGGATTTTCAGGCCCACTACAGTTATTAATCTGATTCAGAGCCTGCGGCCTGGTTTAATATATTAAGTGAAATGGCAAGTCTGTAACCATCTTTCCCTCGTCTTACTCCCTACCTTCCATCTGCTCTCCAGGACAACACCGTGCATATGCCATATTAGATTCCATTTTGGTCCTGTTCTGATAAGCAGGAGATTAAATAATGAATGAGATTCCCATTAGCTGAATTTTTTTTTTGGCATATTTCAGGCAACCTTTTCCCTTTTTAATCAAATTGGCTCTGTATCGCAGAATATTTTTACATTGATTTGAAAGAAAAGGATTTTTTTTAAAAGGCCCGGTTACACTGACATCCCAATGTGTATGAAACTTGGCCGGCACAGGCATCGGTGAGGGGAAGGGGCAGGGGTGCAGCTGGAGGGCAGCAAGTGGGATCTGGAAAAGACCCTGCTCCGTCCACCTTCCCTCCTCCCCACCTCACTCCTTTCCTCTTCTTTTCCAGATTCTTCTGCTCTTAGACCAAGGGACTTGGGGAGACACATGGCTCCCTTATTTTTGCTAGAAAGCAGGACTGTTCATTGAAATGTTATCCCATGCATGATAAGAACTATGTGTAAGGCACCCATCCTTCTGGAAGCTTCCTTCTTTTACTTGAGGCCACTTGCCTTCCTCTTAGGAAGACCCCGAGACACATCCTACCTTTCAGGAGAGAGCTGTGCAAGGGACCCAGGGCTCAAATTCCCAGGAACACAGGGCACGAGAATCTTATTCTTCCACATGCTCCCCTCCCCCGACACAGGTGCTTGTCATCCACCCTGACTACATACATGTCCTTCATGGAAAAATCAAGTTTTTTGTCTATTTTTTTCCCCCCCGGGAGGTGGATAAGAGAGGAGAAGCCTTTGTAAATCTGAAGACCTCATCACACCTCGCTATTGGATCCTTCCGCTTTCTAGCTGTGCAGGAAGAGTTCGGAAGACCCAGGTTCCAGGCTGCTTTCTCCTGGACCCAGCTCACAATGTCCGGGGCTCCCCTTTACTGAGTCCCAACAATGCGTGAGGGGGTGTGATAGGTGTTTAGGGCTAGGCCTCTCCACAAGCTTCAGGCAGGTGTAATCAGTACCCCCACTGAAGCGACAGAGGTGACCTGGGCTCACCACACCCAGGTCACTTGTTCACAGACCACGGCTAATAAGTACAAGAGTCTGGATTCAGGCCTGGCCCAAACTCAGGTGCACACACTCTCCCCCAACCCGACGTTGCTGGTGGTATCCCGTGGTCTTCCTGGTGCAAAGTTCCCATTGCTTCCTGCTCTGTGGTGTGTGAGGTTGTCTCTGTCCCCTTCTCTGCGCCCCTCGTCCTCAGCTCTGGTCTCTTGGCTACAGGAGACTAACTGAGGGGGTCAGGATGAGAGCGTGGTAGCTGCAGTAGCTGTAATCTAGTACCGCAGGGGCCCCTCCAGACAGCGGGCGAGAGTAGTCTGTGGATTCCCCACGGGACCCCCTGCACCCAGTGCTCAGGACACATGGGTTGACTGACTGTAAGGGAAGGCTCAGGGGGGCCGGGGTGGGCCCGGCCTGCTGACTCTCCTCAGATATCTGAGGTCATGCAGGAGAAAGCCAGAGCCTGACCTGCCTATCTCGTGTCTTGGGGAGTGTGGCTGTCCCCAGGGACTTCCCACGCGAACAAACGCTCCCACGGACTTTCAGAGATGACTGGACCGACGCAGAATGCAGTTGGTGCTTCTCCCTCCTCTGAGAACCTGGGCTGCTGGCTGACGAGGGGCAGGTGGTGTGATGCACTGGTTCCCACTGAGCGGCAAACTGGGTCCTGCAGGCAGCGCAGAGCATTGGGGTCGGGAGGAGTCATGGGGGCATCACGGCCCCCTCGGAGCTGCTTCCGGGCCAGGGCAGCTGGTCCCTGCATGGGAGGCTGCCTGTGCTATGGGACAGCCCTGCCCTAAGCAAGCTCTTTACGCTGAGCTAAACCTGCCTGCTCATCCCTCCTACACCCCGGCCCACTCTATGATATCCTGATAAGGTGGGGGGGCCCCACCCTGACCCTGCCATCGAGGTTCGGAAAGCCTAGGGAGGGGGCTGCATCTGGAAGGGGCCGGATGTGGAGGGGGCTGGTCGACCGAGTCTGCCAGCGATGCCCTCCCAGCCTTCTGATTCTCAACACGTGGGCAGTTCACAGCCGGTGACAGGAGTAGTGGGGGGATCTGAGGGTCTGCTGGGGATGACAGACATACTGGACACTCAGGATCAACACCGGAGATGCACCGCAGGGACGGAGATGCAGTTTACAGATGGTTTCTTGCGTTACCCTGCCCAGGCCTAACTGCCATTCTTCCCTGGCTCCCTCTGGGCAACCGAGACACACTTTGCTTTACGAAGTCACCCTTCACTCACAGTGCGTCAGGGCCACGCACACCCCTGGGCAGAGTGAGCTGCTTAGGTCCGGCCTGAAAGTCGTTTTGGTTGTTAGAACTGGGGATGAGAAAGGCTATCGGAGGCAGAGACGGCCTCGGGTAGATTTTCAGGTGTTGACCGGACAGAGGCTGCCCCTCCCTGTGAAGACACACGTGAGATACTTGGGAGAGTGTGACAAGTAAAGGACAGAAGGAGGAGATAAGAGAAGTGAGCTGTGGATGCCCCCGCCCCTGCTCCCCTGGCAGCCCGGGCTTACACAGTCCCTGGTCCGTGTTCCAGGTCCAATTAATCTCCTCTCTCCCCTGTCTCCCTCCCCCTCCAGCTCCTGAAGACAAGGGAAGGAGAGCGTGCCCTTTCGGCTGATACCTCCGCTGAATTATTTGAGAGATGAGACTTTAAATGGATGTTTAAAGGGCCAGAGGCCCAGGCCTCCATTCCAGGGCGCCTGAAGGTCTGGATCTGCAGGAAGGAGAGGGTAGGCAGCCCTGCCCCCTGCCCACACCTCCCTGTGCTGCCGGGACCTCAGGGTGACGACCCAAGGATGGGGCCTGCCATCACCGGTGTGCTCGTGTACACGTGTGGGCAACCCTGCACGTGTGTGTGCTGGCGGGCACTGTCTCAGCACACAGGCCCATACAAAGTGTGGGCACACGGTTTTGTGGACGTGTTGGGGAGGGATGGCTGTGGCACGTGAAGGCTCCATTGTGTGCCTAGCAATCACCTTTTGTGTGCATGCGTGTAGGTGTGACTGCATGAATCAGGGCGTGCAAAACTAAGTGAATGAGCATGTTTCCTTACGTGAGCGGAGAGGGGAGGGTCTGGGCAGTGGCTGGCCCCATGGCCTGGCAGGAGCTGACCTGCAGGGAGTGCCACCCCCTTGTTCTTGGAATTCTGCTTCTGTAACATCCAGAGACAGGGACAGGGGCTGCTTTCCCAGAGGCAGAAACCAAATTGCCCAGATTTTAAGGAGAGAGTCTTGGGGTTTATTCTGAGTTCAGAAATCTAGAAGAGAGAGAGTGTCCCAAAATGTAAGATCTGTGCTTGTCTGTGTGTGCACGTGACTGCAGCTGTGAGACTGTTTGAGTTTGGTACAACCTGATTCCGCGTTAGCCACTGGCTCCTGGTCCTCTGTGTGTGTGTGTGTGTGTGTGTGTGTGTGTGTGTGTGTGTGTGTGTGAAGGAGGAGACTGGAGGGCCAGCTTTGATCAAACCCTCTCCAGGAGATGAGGCTATGGGGCAACTTGTCTGTGGGCGTCACTGCTCTTTCCTTCTCACGCTAAACTCTCCGGTGAGTGAAAAACTTTGGGAATTGATTGGCAGTCAGAAGTAAGATATGTGAAGCCCTAGAGCGTCCATCAGGTCCAGCAAATTGAAGGTCTCTGAAATCCGGGAGAATAGCCATCACTGAGGCAGAGCTCTCCTCAGGGTCTCCTCTTATCCAGAGGGACAGCCAGACTGGGGTGAAGACAAGGCTGGGGCTGGATTGGGGGGCTGGCACAGCTCCCTGCGTGCCTGGGTCATGGCCCTCGGGGGTGGGCTCAGCTGTCTGACCGTGTCTCCCTCCCAGCTCTGCCCACAGCTGCCCCTCTCGGCCACCATTTCTCCACATTCTGGTGGCCGGGCATGTGGGTGCCTGCCCTCCCGGTCTACCTCGTCCAAGGAGCAAGTCCTGCCCACTGAGCACCCCTTTCTTTGCTATGTGTCGTTTTTTTTCCCACTCACTCACTCCTATCCTACTGATCAACCATACACACTGCTGCCAGCCAGGTGCTGGGGGTGAGAAAGGGCGAACTTCAACCTCATACAAGTTCATTAAGCGTTCATTGAGCGCCAACTGTGGGTGAGGTGCTGAGGGTCCATTGCTGGACAAGACAGCTATGATGCTTTCTTGCACAGAATTTATAACCTGGTGGGGGAGATTGCTAACGGTGTGGTTATAAACTGGAGTGCCTGTTGCTGTTTGGAATACAGAGCGGAGGTTTGGAGCACACAGAAGGTCTCCAGGCTGGAGTTCACTGAGTCACACATCTTATCCCAATCAGAGTGGAAACTTCCAGGAGCCAAGGACAGCATTTATCTTCTCACCATCACCTCCACAGCCCTTATACCAGGTCTGTCTGGGTTTTCCCAGACTATGAAGAGATGGATGGATGGATGGAAAGAGGGATGGATGGATGTTGCTTCTATCACATTCT
Organism: Aethalodelphis obliquidens; assembly: GCF_003676395.1. NCBI lineage: Eukaryota > Metazoa > Chordata > Mammalia > Artiodactyla > Delphinidae > Aethalodelphis > Aethalodelphis obliquidens. The sequence goes on from NW_020837976.1 coordinate 14,995,227, forward strand.
GACCTCTTAGCTTTGGAAACATGGATTGTGTGACCAGGTCAGAACTCAGTGCTAAGTGGTAGCAGCGGCACTCACTGCCTGCCCCTGGCTCCTCCCAGGAGGTGGCGGCTGGGCAAAGGAGCCTCCCCTTCCAGCCCAGGCTGTGCACACACATTATCGGCTTGCTCCTCAATCATGCCTTTTCCAGCTAGCTGCTCCTGTCACAGCACATCTTGTTAGCCCTGGAGGCTCAATGAAATGGAAATGCATGTTTAAATTTAAAAACAACATATTGACCCTGGGAGCCAGCGATGTCTATGTTTTTAATAACTTACTCAGAACGAAGGCTTGGATGAGCATGTATGATTCTTCATGTCTGCGTGTCCCAAGTGTGTGGGCTTGTGTGTTTCATGGGGTACCTTTCTGCCTTTGTTTATGTGGGTGTCTGTAGTGTTTTCACCTGTGTCAGTGAGCGTCTCTGTGTGTGTCAGCATTTGCTCTGGAGCGCTGTGTGTCTCACTTTGTGGTTAAGGCTGTGCGAGGCTGTTGTGGGATGTGTTCGAAAGGTTTGATTTGACTGGGACGTGTTCAGGGAGCTCAGAGAGCCCTTCCCCCCTTCCATCTCTTGGCAGAATCAGCATCTACCCCTTGGCACAAATACTTCCTTCCCACTGAAGCCCCGCCGCCTTCCAGAGCCCCATTCCTCCTCGCTAAGTGACCCATCCTCCTCCCTCTCTGTGTCACCCTCTGCTATGAAGGAAGACCAACAGTCTGGTGGTCCGGAGGCCCAGGATCTGGCCCTGTAGCACCAGCTGTGTAGCTGAGCTAAGTGTCTGCATCCTCTGTACTCCAGGTCTCCTTTGTAGGGTGGGGCCGCCACAGTAAGGCCTCCAAAAGGCCCATCCTAGGGTCTGTCAGCTGTCATGTTATGATTTCTACTCTCAAAACCAGTCTGATCACTGTTATCCTGTTCCAAGAACGCTCAGTGTTGGGTCACTGACACTTTTTCTGATTTCCAACCTGATGCAGCAGAGAGAAACACCAACACTAGCTATATGGCAGGGGCTCAGCAAACACTTGCTCATTGACTGAAAGAAGGATGATGCCAGTTTCAAGTGTCTTATTCTTTCATCCATCTCTCCAACCACCTAGCAATGGATTCATTCTACAAACATTTCTTTCTTTCTTACTATTGATATATTCAAAGATGTAAAAGACAGCTTCCACTCCTGAGATTCTTGCAGCCTACTAGGGGTGATGGTGTGTAGGGAAGAGCAGGGTAAGAAAGGGCCAGCGTGCACTGGGGAGGGCTCAGAGGAAGAAAGAGCATGTTTGAGAGATGGGATCAGGAAAGTGTTCATGAGGGAGCTGGTGGGAGCAGAACTGAGCCCAGAGGGCTGGATGGGTCAGATGGGGAAGGAGGGAGAAAAGGAGGGGCCCTCTCTGGTGGGCTCATGGAAGGCATGTTTAGAGAAGAGCATGAACAAGTAGGGGACAGCAGTGGAGAAAATTCAGCCCACCTACCCATCCATGGCCTAGAGCACTTTCTTTCCCATCACCGTGCAGTTCTTTCATTACCCTCAGGACAAAAGCAGAGAGGTCCGATCACCTCTCTTTCAGAGATGGGAAACTTGGTCCAGGAGGGTTGAGTGTCAAGCCCAAAGTCACATAGCAAGTGTGTGACAAAGTAGGGACCACAGCCCAAGTCTCTGGACCTGGGGTCTCCTTCTCAATGATGGGATAAAGAACCCATCCAGAAAGTTTTTAAAAAGCCTTATTTTTGAACTTCAAGAGAAGTGGGAAAGGGTCTGTGAGCACTTTGTTTCTATTACCTCTTGAAAATTGACATAATGCCTTGGTAGCTCCCCCTTAATATTCTGCTGTATATGCAGCCTGACGATTTCCACCATCGAATGTGACAGGTTGGGAAGATTAAAAAGAGGAGCTAAACTAGCACCAGTTGGAGATGAGGAAGAGTATCACATTTATGAATAATTTCAGCTGAATCCTCACAACACGACACTCCCTGGACAGATCACATTCATTATCTTATTCACCACGACGACTGCAATATTAGTGATTTGTTACCGAATCAATTATTAATTCATACAGGAGAACGAGGCTCTGTCACTTAACTCTTCTCTGAATGTTGGGCCCAGGGTGGGGCAGGGAGGGGGAAACAGCCAGATTTAACCTTCATTCCTTGGTTTCGGCTCTTCTAGAACGCGGAAGGACAGCTAAGGGTGGTGGCAAGTGAGACATCTGGTTAGGGGGAGCGTGTCATGCCCCTCAGAGCTGTGGCCTGAAAACACAGACATCCAATACAACAGAGCAGTGCAGAGCCCAGAGGTCTGTCGGGGCCAACTGAGGACATTCATCCATCCATCCATCCAGTCATCCATCCATCCATCCATCTAATCACCCGTCCATCCGTCTGTTCATCCATCCAATTTATTGCTAGCCATTTGAAGTATCTGACTCCAATAATTTGCTCTGCAATCCTCCCTTCTCTGACAACCCATGCAAATCCTCCCAACTTTCAGAGCCCAACTCAAGGGATCAGCCTCCAGGACACACCCCCACCCCCGGTTTGCCGGCTCTCCAGCTGCCATCCCAGGAATTCCTCAGCCCTTCACTTGAGGTGGATCCACCCTTGACCAAACACAGTTTTCACGTGAATGTCTTGTCTCCTTAGCCCAAGATTCCTCAAAGGATCTTGGGACCTGTTTCTTTTTCTTTCTTTCTTTCTTTTTTTACATCTTTATTGGAGTATAATTGCTTTACAATGGTGTGTTAGCTTCTGCTTTATAACAAAGTGAATCAGTTATACATGTACATATGTTCCCATATCTCTTCCCTCTTGCGTCTCCCTCCCTCCCAATCTCCCTATCCCACCCCTCCAGGTGGTTGGGACCTGTTTCATATCACCTGGTCTGTTCTTTAAGGAAGCAGATCCTGGAACCCCATCCCGGACACACCGAGCCTGAGCTCTGGGGCTGAGGCCTGGGAACCAGCCTTTTAAAAGAGGACCCAGGGGATCCTCGGGCACACTGCTGGGCCACCCTGGGAGGCCCGTGTGTCTTCTCAGGCACCACACCCAGGGCTGGGCCTTCAGGCAGCGGAGGGGCTCTAGGACTCTCGAGTGTCCAGGCCTTGTTAACAGGCTGCGGGCTTCCTCCTGCTCTTCCTCACTCTGCATATCCCCTGTTGTTGCAACACATCTGCCGTGTGTTGAGGGGCAGAAACGCACAGTTCTGAAATCAGGGAGGCTTGGAAGCAAGGCAGGTGGAAATGTTAGGGGCGGCAGTGTCTCCCTGGGGAACTGAGAGGGGGAGAGGGAGGGAGGGCAAGACAGGAGCGAGAGAGAGGAAAGGAAAGGAGAAAGTATGGAAGAAGGAGGAGTAGAGAAAAATATTAACGGGGGAAAGGAAGAAAGGCAGGAAGGAAGGAAGGATGGAAAGAAAGAAATAGGAAGTAAAGAAGCCGCCTCCATCAAGTGAGGCTGCCTGTAGCCTTTGGTGAGCCGGCACAGTTGCAGCTTTCTGGACAGGGAACCTGGGCTCCGAGGGGAGGAGGCTGGGAGCCGGGTCTAAGTGTGAACAAGCCCATCTGCAGGGGTGGCTCGTGATGAGTGGGTGCTACCTCCAGCTGTTCCCTTCCCCACAAGCAGCCCAAAGACAGTGCTGGACTTCCCCAGCTTTTCCCTCTTCCTCCCTGCTTCTCTGACTTGACCTGTGGGCAATCTCCTTTTCCGCAGGTTTAGGGTCCTTCTCCACAGCTTCCCAGGGCCCTGCCAGCGAAATACAACAGCCCCAGTGAACACCTGCCATTGGCCAGGTGGTGCTGACTCGCTTCGGCAGCCCGAGGGCGGGGCCCACAGTTACCTCCCAGGGTGCTTCTTGCCTGTCTGACCAGTAGCTGGAACCCTCTCCCAGAAGCATGCCCTGCCCCAGAGCCCACCGGGAAATCAGGAGAGAGATAAAGCTAGGAGGAGAGAGTTACAGGTACCAGGGTTACAGGGACCCCAGAGCCCAGTCTGATCCTAATCTTGGCCATCTCTGGACCCTGGCAACCCCCCCGGTTGTCCCGTCAGACCCTCTGGGCATCCCAGTCTTTCTGCAAAGACCACTCAGAGACCAGACCCACAGAGGGGCGGGTAAGAAATGTCATCAGCTCATAATGAGTCGTGTGGGTGATAGTTTATCTGAAGGATGGTCTGAAGGATGTTTTGGGGCCAACTGAGCTCCAAGTTCTTAAGTCCTTCCTCTTAACCCCTCAGTTCCCTCCGTTCAACGGCTGGCGCCTGTCCACACCCTTGGTGTGTCTGATCTCTTGGAAGTGCCACCGGTTAGGGACATCCTGGAAACTCATCCCTCCTTCAAGGCAAAGCAGTTTGACCAAAGGCCCCAGTCATGTCCCCACCCGGCCTCTCCGTCTGTCCCCCTCCACACAGTGGGGATGCAGAAGAGTAAGCATGTGGTTGGAGAAGGACAGAAACTCCAGTGCCCAGTTCTGCTGGCGGTAATTACCTCTGGATAAATAAACCAGAGGGGGAACATCGTCGAAAAATCTAATTACTGTGTGGCTGGGAGGTTTCAACCTTGGTCAAGTTCGGGCAGGTCTGATTTTTTGTGGAGTCCTAAACCCCGAGCACTTAGGCCGTCCTGGCTGGTCACTCTTGGTGGCTCTGCTCCCTTTGTTCAGAACCACTGCCCCCTCCGAGCCTCCAACCGTAGTTCCAGCTTTTCCAGACTTGGGCTGTGCTTGTATCCCAATCCCTTGGAGTCACAGAATTTTCAGAGTGAAAGGGGCTTTACCTAACCCAATCCCGAAAGAGCCATGAAGAAGGAACCAGAAGGTTTGGGTTCGGCTCCAGTCCCCCCGCTGTGTGGCCCAAGTCGAGTCCCTTGTCTCACCTACGTTTTCCTCATTTTCAAAATTTAACGTGGAATAAAAACATATCCCTGACTGTCTCATAGGGTTGCTGTGAGGATAATCAAAAAATGCTGCAAAGCATCTCTCAGACAGGAAGAAGACCACTGAACATTCTTTTTAGAGGAGAAACTAATGCCCAGAGAGATTTGGTAACTTGCCAAAGGCGCATAGCTTCTCGAATCATCGACGGGGTGCCCACTGTCGGGGAGTGTGTGGGTCCCCCGAGAGCCAGACTGTCCACCTGAGCCAAGGTTAGGTGCACTTGACAATTCCTTTCTGGAAGACTTAGTTGACTTTCACGCTAATCTGGTGTCTGGCATGGAGCTGGTGCACAGAGTAGGGTGGAAGGGGGACCGGATGGAAGGGACCTACTGGATTCCTTTGACGAGGCTGCAGGCTCCAGCTGCGAGCACCTGGGATGCAGGTCCCCTCTGTCCTCAAGGGCGGGCAGAGCCCTATTCTTCTTTATTTCCTCAACGCCTAGTGCGGGGCCTCACACCCAGGAGGGGCTCAATGAATGTGATGGAACGTATAGGCTAACCGCTAATCAATATTGGTTTTACTTTTCTGTGTTTGATTACACGGGTTTACAAATGAATTGCACATTTAAGTGATGAAACTGCATTTCTTTAAAATGATTCCAGAATTATCTTCGTGGTTGCAACTCCAGAAAGATGTACTGGGGAGGGGTTTAATCTCTCGGCAATGTTCTACTTGGGGAACCATAGGCACTCTGAGAATCAGGACAAGAGGCAGGGGAGAAGGGGCTGGGGCTGAGGTCTGTGACCCCAGAGAAACCTCCCACCAGGGCCCCGGCCTCAGGGCTGCTGGGAGCTAGAGCGGAGGCCAAGCCTGAGGATTCGCAGCATTTCTGGATGGGTGGAGCCCCCATCCCATCCTTCCCAGGGGCAGGGGGCAGGGAGAGACCTTGGTGCTCCCACTGGGGAGAGGCCCAAAGAGCTGCCTCGGCGTGTGGTCAGGGCCAGGATGGGAGGGACGTGGCCGTGTAGCCTGGACCGCTGGTCAGGAAGTCAGCTCAGTGCCCTCTCCCTGGCAGAGTGGAGACAATAAAACCCTCAGGAAAACTCTCGGGTACCTACAGTATAGGACCCAGGGGCCAACACGGTCCACTCTACACTGGGAGGGTCCCTATAGGATTTTTTTAAGGACAAAGAGAGCAACAGTCCTGCTAGGTTCCTGGTCTGTCTGCTTCTCTTTGCAAGTCCCCGGACCTCTGGCAGGGCCAGTTCACAGAAGGATCTGGGGGAGGGACGGAGCCCTGTGGTGGCACAGGGTCAGTGGGAGGGGTGTCCTCTGTGAAGGACTCACAAAACGGCCACTCCGGGCTTCTGGCAGCTGCATCTCGTGCTCGTGTGAGCCATCTGCTATCCTAATCCAGCAGCACATTGATCCACCAGCTTTTGGAACCCTGCTGTGAGGCTGGGGGTGGGGACGAGGACGGAGGACTTCACAGCCCTGATCTTGCCTGAAAGAAGACGGCCATGCGGTGAGGGGAAAACTGGCCCTCTGCACAGAAGGAGCTGCAGGGGCTGATTCTTGTCCAGTGCCTGATGGCCGGCAGCAGCTGTGAGAAGCAGTGTGGCCTCACCGTGAGGGTGCAGCGACTGCACTTCTTGGTGCCTCAGTTTCCCCATCTGCTAAAAGGGACGACAGCACTTAGCTCACAGGGCCGTCAGGAGGAGTGAATGAAGCACCTGAGAATGGGACTGCGGGCCTGCGGACGGAATCCTCAGGGAAGGCTGTGTGTAGGAGGTGGGACTTGAGCTGCTGGCGAGAGAGGGAAGCGCAGGGAACTGCCTGAGCCAAGTGTGGAGGTGGGACAGGCCCCGGGAGCCCCATGGGCGGCGCTGTGTCCCCCTCCTGCCTGTGAGGATGCTCTGCACAGCGGGGCAGGGGTCCGGGTGGCGTGGGCGCCATCAGGATGGCCCAGCTCCTGGCAGAGAAGAGGGCGCAGTGCTTGTCCCCTGAGCTTGGGGGCTGGGCCTGCCCAGAGGTATGATTGCTTCAGCCAACAGGCAGGGCGACGGTTTTCCTGAACCTCATGAAGGGAATTTTCGGAGCACAAGCTGCAGGCCTGGAGCGTTGCCAGCACTAGGAAAAGTGCAGTGCCCCCAGCAGATCAGAGGTTCCTCCCAGCTCCTGGGGCCCTGCCTCCTGGTCTCCCTGGGAGCCTCAACTGTCTGGACGCCTGTGAGGGGCCGTAGGGCCTAGCCTTCCCCAGTAAGAGCCTGATGCCATGTCTGATTGCCCTGCTCTGGTCCAGCTTAAGTAAGGACTTGGCTTGAGCCTGGGACAGTCCAAGTCTCCTTGGCCAATTTTCCCCCTCTCCCAACTCGCTCTTTCCTGTAGGATCTGCTGGATCTTCAGTCCTGACCCTCCCACCTCTGACCCCATCACCTCCCTCCCAGCCCTCTCAGGGCACATGCCAGCCCGCATTCTGCCAAGAGTCTCCCAGCCCACGGTTGGAGGCAGGATCTCCCCATACCCCTAGTTTGCAGAGGTGGAAACTAAGGTTCTGAGGAAGTATTACAGGCGGGGCTGTAGCCAGAGCCAGGGAGCCGGGGACCTTCTCTACCTTCCTGGGCTCTGGCTGGCCCGGCTGCAGATGCCATGGGGTCTCTGCCACCTTCTTAAATGCAGGGGACCTCGTCGCTGCCACCCCGGGCCCTGCAAAGCTTTTCTTGAACCACGTCAGCACACACGCACCTCTGCCTGCAATGGAGGAGGCTCTTGGAGTCCTCCCGCTCTGATGGATGGCCGCCCCTGCTCTCGCTTGTGTCATGAGTGTGAGTCATGTCTCCCCAGCCAGACAGTGACCTGGCCGCCTGCCGCTGCAGCCACGTGCTCCTTTCTCCAGAGTCCGGGGGCCTGAGCGCCCAGTGGGGACTCAGTGGTTGCCACTGAGTGATAAATGGACTGGAGACTCGGGCGTGAGTCTGCGTCTGAGGCGTGAGGGTGATTGAGGTCAACCTTTGCTCTATGTGTAGAAAATGCGCTCCTGGAGCAAACTGATGGTCAAGCAACCCGGGGACAGCCACGTGAAGCCTATGAAACGTGCACTGTAAACATCTGATGTGAATTCAAGCCTCCCTCGGTCCGTGTGGATTAGTGTGGCCTGATTCTCTCCGTGGAAGGCAATCCTCACGCCTCCCTCCCATCACCCACATTAGTGTCTTTTTAGAACGAACGTAGCAGAGTGTGAGCAAACACGGAGAGGGGATATTCCTGGGTCCTTGCCCTTAAGAGCTCTCATTTCCAAAAGCCAGCCCTTTGTGTCGAACTCAAATCCCTCTTGCTGTAAGAGACGCCACTATGCTGCTGGTAACAAATTACTACGTCCATTAGACGTAGACGTAGATGTTAGTCTCTTCTCTCTCTCAGAAGAGACTGAGTCTAGGGGGCAGGTGATTCCCTCAAGATCACAGAAGGGTTTAGTGCCTGAGCAGGGACCAGACTCCTGGCCTCATTAGGCACTTACAGCATCCCTTCTTTCATCTGCAAGTGCAGGGCGGGAGGGGATGGCAGCCTGCCTCACCCTGGGATGGCCGGGCAGTGGCAACCCTTGTGGCCCATTAAGAAAAACAGCTGTGTTTTCCCTGCTCCAACAGGCCTCCAGTGAAACAAACAGGATATTTACCAGGGAGAAAGGAGGAGCCTCTTGGCTCCCAGGGCCCCCTTCCCTCACACTCCTTGTAGCTTTGACTCCAAACCCCTGCCTTTATTAAGTGCACCACTGAAAAGGCAAAGTCATTCCTGCAAGTGTCAGGGATAATTGGGGGAACGGGGAGAGGAGACTGAAGCCTGGGGGAGGGAGCAGCTGTACCCCAAAACGTGAGACTGAATGTGTATTATTGCGCGTGGGAGCCTGTGAGTGTGTATGCGAATGTGTGTGTGAGTGCATGTGAGTGTGTATGTGAATGTGTGTGAGTGTGTATGTGTGTGTTCCTGCACATGGGTGGGGTGAGGGAGAGTCCAGTGACTAGGGGACGCCGCCTTTTACGGTTGCCCTGGTGACGTTCATGGCCCGTACCCTGCCATGTTTTGCCAAGGAAACTGGCCACAGACCACCCCCATTGCGCCTTTCTCAATGGAAAAGACTCCGTTGCTTTACTTCTCCAGCAGAAACGACCCACAAATGCTCCTGCTCCTCCTAGCTTCTGCAGTGAGCACAGCCCACCCCCAAACCTCTCCCGGGCTCTTCAGAGGACACACAGTACCCATCCCTCTGTCTCGTTTTCCCAAGCCACGTTCTCTGATGCTCAGTAGGGCTGGAAAGGATACAGGAACAGCTGGTGCTCCCAGTGTGCAGGTCTTCCTGTTAGAATGGACACTGCTCCCGCACACATGAGCTTGCTCATCAGCTCAAGACAAGCCCGTGTAATGCTCCAATGCAGTGCTGAGAGTTCTAGAAGGTGGGCTGGAGGCAGAGGAAGCAGACAAGGGTGGGCCCTGTCCTTGGCTCCTCCACATCTGATTGGGCTGTGAGGGTCTTCCTGGTGAGATAAATGGCACTAAAGATTTGACTGGAATTTCTCAAGTCTTGTGGGGTGCTGACTCCAGGGGGGACTGGCTTTCACAGGGAAGGGAGACCCTGTGGGACCAACATGGGCTGGGAAGGCTGCCTGGCGGGGGTGGGGCTGGAGGTGGGTCTGCAGTGGGGTTAAGAAACGTTATTGGCAGAGGTGGGGTCTGGGTGCAGCGCCCTTGAATTCAGCCTTGTTAGACAGCGGGATGCCTGCCTTCCTACTCTCCCCCTGTTGTTGGCACGTGTGTCCTTGGGGCCCTAGCCTATGGTCCCCGCCCAAACCCAGGGCTGAGAGGTGGGGTGAAACCATTGCAGTGAGAAATCAAAATAGTGGAGGTACTCATAGTCCTGGCAAGGGTCGTGGCCTTGGTCTACTGAAGCCACCCCCCAAGCCCTCTGAAAAAGTGGAGGAAGCCTGCCTGTCCTCCTTTCTGCTTCTCTCTACTCAAAACCTTCAGCAGAATGGCTTGGGGAGGCTCAGGGAGACTGGCCATGGCTGAGACCATCACGGATCTTTCACTGGGGTTCATCGTGCTACCGGGTCTACCCCAAATAAGGAGCGGCTCCTTGGCCAGATGCCAGACTGGTCATACGCCAGGCCACCTCCTCCTCTTCTCTGAGCGTCTCCCTCCTCCACCCTCCTAAGTCTTCTCCTTTGGGAAGCCCTCCAGGACTCATGGGGCCTGGCCTAGTGCGACAACTTCCTCTTCCATGAACTTGGGATGGTCTAGCCCTCTTCTCTAATACTGTGGCATCTACAAGGCTCTGATTTGCTGGTACTCTCACCCCAGGAATGAGCTGCTCTTGGCTTTATCCCTAGAAAGCCTAGACAGGGTAAAGTGACAAGACCTAAGACAAAACCCAACTTGTGCACAGGTGTGCTGCTCCACGGGGCAGGGGGCTATCATGGGAGGCTTTGGGGAGGAGGGGCATCTAGAAGGAACGGAGAAGGAGCAGCCTGCCGAGGAGGAAGAGGTGCAGAGAGGACTCAGAACGGGTGCTGGGCTTGTCAGCACCAGAGGGAGCCGAAGAGGAAAACATGCCTCCTGGGCAGAGAGCTCTGGCCTTCCACCCGAGACCCTGTCTCCCACCTTGGAGGGTCCTGGCCTGGCTCCAGAACCCAGCACCTCTTGCCTTGGGCACTCTGAGCGTCCGTGAGCATGTACAAGCAACACTGCCCGTGCTGTTACTAACTAAGGGCTTGTGCAGTCCTGCTGCGGCTGGAGCTAAGTCTTCCCAGCGGCTTGGCAGCAATGCCTGTGGCCACAGTGGGGGTCTGTGTCCCCTGAGGCTGTGGATGAAGGGTCACATCTGCCCTCCCCTCCAGCTTCCCAGCCAGGTGATTAGGCTATTCCGCCCCCACCCCGCCACCAAGCGCCTGCTGTCTCCAGCCCCTGCCCCTTCTCACGCCTCCTCCACTCTGGCTAGAAGAGGGGGTCCAGACTCCCCACTCATGCTCTCAAGTCCAGGGCCCTGGGCTCCAGAGACTCCTCTCTTGCTCCTTGACTTGCTATCACCTTGACCCCCTCCGTGCCATCCCTCACTCTGCCCTTTCAGACCCAAGTGCATCCTCTGTCCCTCCACATCTGGCCACCACCCCGCGCAGGTCCCCCCGCGCCCTCTCCAGGAGTGTCCTCTGACCACCGTGGTCCACACGGCCGGCTCTCCGTTCCCGACACTCCTGTCTCTTAAAGGCTATGCTCCTCTTTGGACATCTGGTCTCGCCCCATCTTGTGGTGGGACCTGTCAGGTGTGAATGTGGGACTCCCGAGGAGAGAGACAACTTATTCCAATGATCTGGGTTTCCCATCCTGCCAAGTCCAGGGCTGGCACCTAAACATGCTTTGCCCATGACTGCAAAGATGGATCATTGGACCATGTCATCTGTCCCTCGCGGGCTGGTGACATGGGCAGAATCCCTCAGGTTAAAATGGGGAAGCTGTGTACACAGCTAAACATCTTGGCTTTGCAGCAAAGACAAGGCCCTTCCAGGGTTCTAGCCCTCTCCCTGTGCCTCATCCAGGCTGACTAAGGAGGTCTCTGAGAGCAGCCACCTCAAGAAACCCCCCTGCCTTCCTCTCAGCTTGCCACCTAACTTCATTTAATTGCCCCCTGGCTTTGTTAGTGCCTCCTAGGTTAGAATACCTGAGACCTGGAAAATTCATAATCACATGATTTCTTTTAAAAAAAGAAAGGACAGGAGAAAAAAAGAAAGTGCATTTCCTTTCCACCGACTTGTCCATAATTACCTAATTAGAGCGGTCACCGAACAGTTGTCCGTGGGGAAGAAACCTCATGGAGATTCAGGAAGGAAAAGAGTGGGTTCCCTGGGAGAGCTCTAGGGGCAAGAACCAGCTCCCCTGACACAGGCCAGACCATCTGTATCTGCAAAAGCTAAAGTTGTTTGGCAAAAGCCCTAGGGCTACTGTCCTCGCCAGCTTGGGGACACGGTGGAAGATGGGCACACCACAGGGCTCAGAACAGGGCTGCCTGTTGAGGGGACCTTTGTCCATACGTTGGTTCTCTGTTAGGTGCTGGGGGTAGGGCCTCCATCACTCAGAGAGGACACAGGTAAGGGCAGAGCTGGCTCCTCTACCGCTGACAGCGGCTGGAGGGACAGAAGACAGGTTGGCAGTGATAGACAGCGGCCACGGGGGTAGGAGAAGGACACAGCCCCTTCCCTCAGGTGAGTGTGGTCCCAACTCTGGCTAGGGGCTGCCCCCAACAGCAGAGGACTGGCACCTCAGCTCCCAGCTAGATCTGCCCCCAAGCATGGGTCCTGGCTGTGGGGAGGGGGAGGCGGGCTCTCACTCCCTCATCCCGGCTACGTGGCCACGTCCTCCCACTCCTGGATTTAGCTCCGTGATTCTGCCACCGTAAGAGCTGTGATGCGTGCTGGCAGGTGGCAGCCCAGACTGCCATTTTCAGTGTCCTCAGAAGAGTGGGGCTGGACGGAGAACTGGGTAGAGGGTGGAATATGGGGGCATTGGTCCTCTGCCTGCCATGGACACTCGAGGGGAAGCCAGGTCCCCTCTCTGGGCTTCAGTTTCCCTTTATGGACAGTGCTGGCCCCAGGGGCCTGTCTTTTCAGCCCCACCTCTTGTCCTAGGGTTTGGTGGCAGGTTGAGGGCTGGACAGGATCAGGGTCTGGAGGGAGACAGACTGTCCTGTGACAGGGCCTTAGGGCGGGGCACTGGGCCACACGAGACCTTACTGGTGACCACATGGGGGCTGAGCTGTGGGAGAGCCCGTAGAGGAAGCCACGACGGCCCACAGAGACAATAACAAACCTGCAGTAAATCGAGAGGGATGATTGCCTTTCCTGAGTGCGCTGAGCAAGGCCGGGCTTCATGGTTTCTAGGGCACCAACCTCCTTCCTCCATCAGAAAAGCCGCAGAACCGCTGGGCTTGGGGAGGTGAGGAAGGGGGTTGGAGGGTGTGGAGGGCTGGGGGAAGGGCAGCCTAATGGGGGTCCTGTTTCCTTCAAAGTGTCATTAGGACACGTGGAAAACAATTTGCCTGGCCATGTTGCATCACCGCCTGTGCGGTTTGCTACACATTAAATTCATTATTTTAACAGGTCAGTGCCTCTGACAGATATTCATTTGTGGGAGATGAGCACGGCTGCTTCTTTAATCCCCGTGGATTACTTGGCTCTTCTGAAAAGCGATACCAGTAACTTGCAGAGACTTTAATCCCAATCACTCCAGACTGTTTACAAGGAGGAAAAAAAAAAAAAAACCTGCCTGCATGGAGCCCAGTGCCCGTCTCCCAGTCCTGTCCCCTCTGCAGGGCAGGGGCTCAGCCTTGGCAGGGACACGTACGGACACGGAAGCTGGGCATCCCAAGGGAAGCCCCCAGGCCCAGCAGCCTAGAGCACATCCTGGTGGGGATTTGGGGAAGATCCTTTTTCTGCTGAGGCCTCTTTCTTCCATCAGCTGGAAGCTGGTCTCACCTGGTCCCACCCAAAGCGACTGTGCGGGATCACTGGCCTGGGTAGGAGGTGGGCGTCCTGGGGTGACATTTCGAACACATTACCGTTTTTCTCTAAAGGTCTCGGTAGCACAGGTGGGAAACTGCACAGGGGGCCGAGCAGTTGAGTGACGGGGGACCGCAGGCCAATGCCCAGCTCCTCCCAGGGCTGCTGGGGCATCTGCTCTGTGGACAGTGTAAGACCATGATGGATCTGCCGATGTCCCCAGCTGGGTCCCTCTGGGGAGCTGAGTCCCTCACACAGTCGCAAAGAGGAGGGGACCTGTAGAACCACAGTCCTGCAGCGTCCTCAGTGTGACAGCAAGAGAGACTGGCCTGGTACCAAAGACCTGCCGTGCAACGCTTTGCTTTCCTTGCGGTCTCCCAGCTTTGCACAGACACACTCTACCAACCAGGCTTGACTTCTACTGGGGAAGGCGTCCACAGTGTGTGTGTGTGTGTGTGTGTGTGTGTGTGTGTGTGTGTGTGTGTGTGTGTGCTCACGCATGTCTGCATGCATCTGTTGTGTGTGTGGCCTCGCCTACCTGTGACTATGTCCATCCATGTTCTGGGGGCAGTGGCTACCTGTCCAGTGGATGAGTAATTAATTGGAGAGTGATAAAGCAATTAGCCCCAGAGCTTTCGAAAATAATGAATGAGGGTCCTGTAGATGTCAATATTTGAAAATACTAATTTAAGGCCTATTAGCTGAAACAAATTTTAATTAAACAGGGAATAATCAGGGTGATGAGAAGAAAATAAAAGCTGTGGCCAGTGACTGCGTCCTCCTGAACGCAGAGAAAGGGGAAGGAGCAGGACAGCTTAGATATGGAACTTGGACCTGGCCAGTCGTCACTTGGGTGATGAGCCAAGGGTGGGCAGGGGTCGGATAGAGAAGGTGATGCCACATTTCTGCTCTGGGTCTCAATCTTCTCATCTGTAAAACGAGAGGGGCCCCCAGGGCCGTTCTCAAGTAGACTTTTGACTGTGAGGGCAGAGGCACAGGGTCGGGGGTAGGGGGGCAGCAGCTGAGCAGAGAGGTTCTATTCTGTGAGCGTAGCCACTGGGGGGTGGCTGTGTTTCCAAGGATGATGTCTATGGGGTGTCACCCCACAGGAGCTGGGACAGAAGAGCTTCGCCAACAGTACAGTTGATGGGACACATAAGCCTTTGGAAAGACTCACTACTTGGGTTTTCCTGAACAGGACCATGCAATTCCCTAAAATCTCAGCTTGGTACAGACTTTAACTCTGCACCCCCAGGAAGAAGATCTGCTGTCAGTGGGGTTACGTGGGACAAGAGGGTCTGCTGGAAAGGTCACTCTCTACCCTGCCAGTGGACACCTAGGACTCCCGACAGGATGCTTTTCCAGGAGAGCACGTTTTTTCACAGTTCCCTCTCCCCACACTCCAACCAACCTTCTCTTGGGAGAAGCCTCCCCACCCCCCAGCCCTCCCCGCCGAGGGCAGAAAGGTGTGTGTATGTCTGTGTGTGTGCATTTGTGTGTGCCTCTTTATGTGTGCCTTTGTGTCTGTGTGTGTCTATACCTGCGTTTATGTGCGCAGATCTGTGTGTATTCGTGCCTGTGTCATTGACTATCTCTGTGTGTCTACATGTATGTTGGTGTGTGTCTGTGTGTGCATTAGTATGTCAAGGGTCCTGGAGTTTCCAGGCGGGCAGTGCCACCCCCACAGGACTGCCCTCTTCCCAGGGCCTCAGCCCTAGAGGGCAGAGGCAAGAACTTCAGCTCACACCACAGCACCTTTGTTCGGTTATTTATTTATAAGCTACCACGTTCCACAAATAATCGGAGGTGGAGATCTTGGACAGCCTGGGGCTCCCCTCTGGACATGCATGGAGGCTGTCCTCTAAGGCTTACTTCAGGAACACAGAACAACCTCATCTCCTTTTCGGACTGATCTCTGCTGACGACAACACACTTGGCCTCATCCTTCCCTCCCTCTGCCTCCTGAGTCAGGCACCTACCTGCAGTTTCTGTTTCCCACTTAGCCTCCAGCATCCCTCCCTGCCCGGGCCCTCTGTCTCCTGACTCTGAAACCAAAAGTCCAGGCCGGCTCGTTCCTCTGAAGATCGTGCCCTTTTCTCGGATTCTTCCTCTGGCGGCATCTTGCCCCAGGGGCTGTGGCTTAATGCTCTCTCTCCCCCTGTCCGACCCTCGCAGGAGGTGGACTTCGGCTCTGCACCCTGTCCCCAGCCACCCCAGCCTCACCTCGAGCCTGGGAACCGCACGACCTCCTGCCCAATCCCCTGCCCCCATCTTTGCAGCTGAGTGAGGCTGGGGGCCCCATGCACTCAGTCTATGCTGCTGGAATTGAAAGTTGCATAATAACCTGGGACCCCTTGGAAACTTTTCATCTCAACACAGAGACTGATTAAATAGCAACAAAAATAAATTATGTATACACAGGGTTGTAAAAGCATCCAGAGACTGGAGACTTGGGGTCTGTGCCTCATATAAATGCAAATACTGTAATAGCACTGCAGTGGGTCCCCACCCCCATCCCACACACACCTGGGGAGGGGAAGGTCGGAGCCGGGGAGGATGGTGTACGGCACAGAGCGCCCAAGAGCTCAAGCCCGCTGGGGCTTTAAACAAAACCTAAAGCCAAGCGTGAAACCCAACCCAGTGCAGAAAGAAACTGATCACAGATAACTAAGGTTTAAGGCCTAGTGTGCAAACAAAAGGCTGCAGAAACGGTTTCTATGTCTTGAGTCTGCTGGGCAGATGGGGACCAAATCCCGGAGGTGGAGGTGGAGTGATGGGAGGGGTGATGAGCAGGGAGTCAGGGGGCCTGTTTTCCTGACTCTATATCAGTTATCGCCTCCTGGCCTCCACCAGTGACCCCCACCCCCCAGGATGCCCTGTCCATGCTGCTCCCCTCTTGGGCACCCTAGGGATCTTGGTAGGGTGCTCGCATTGACAGCTTTCACTTGGGCTGTAGGGGGAGGGGCGGGAACTTTCTCTAGCTGCAGGTGTCTCTGGGCAGGGCCGCCTCCCCCATGCTCCCTCCATTGTCAGCTTCCCCCTCAGTCCTGGTTCTGGGGCATGCGTCCCTGGGCTCAGCTGCTGGAGGCCTGGGTACTGGGTCCGGCCTGGGTCTGGGGATGAGTAAAGGGAGGAAAGGACTCCAGACCCCATTCCGGTTGGGTGTCATGGTGAGCTGTGTGCCAGGAGCCCCCTCCACTCCCCTCTGCCCGGGGACAGCTCTCTCCTTATTCATCATTGGCCGGCCCACCATCTAGTCACTCCCTCACATACAGTAGGCACCCAATGAGAACTGGCCAACTGATTGATTATAAAGTCATTATGCTGAGGACTAGCTAAGGACTAGCACTTTCCTTCATGGTGGGCTATCGTCCCCTTCTGATTTTTGTGTCCCCTTCCCTTTCCATTATACAGCTGCTCTCTCCCTTAAGTTACGTGAAACCTCCATAAACCAGTCACCGTACTAAGATTAAAGTATTAAATTTCCATGGCAGGTGAGCATCGTACTTTATACTTTTCAAAGTGCTATCTTATTAACTCTCTCATCTTCCTAACACATCTGCAAGGCTGCTGGGGCAGGCACCATCATGCCCAATCTACAGATGAGGAAACTGAGGTCCCAAGAGGCTTCTCTGTGCTCACATAATTAGGCCTCCTGAGTCCTAGACTTCCGTCCTGGGGAAAAGCTGTAAAGGGATGAAATAGGTCTCCCTGCCTTGAACATTTAATTTTCCACTGATTGCAAGGATTGAGGGGCACAAAGGATGCCTGTCCATTGCCATTTATGCCAAGGCAGGGAGGCTGGGACACCAGGTGGCTTAGCCTTGGGTCTTGCCTGGTCATCTCTTTAGGTCCGCTCTTGCTGTGTCCCCAGTACACTGGTTGAGGCACAGCCAGCACTGCAGTGGACCCCACCTCTCATCTGTGCACCTCATCTCAGTGGGGGGCTGTTGTGAGGGTCACCTGATGGCATGGGGACTCAGCCTCCAGAGCTCACCCCGATGGGCCCCATCCCAGGAGCCCCCCACCCACCCTGCATCCCACTTGGGCCCAGAGAGGGAGCTGGGAGATGGGAAAGAGGGCATTTGCTCTCCTATCCCTTATTTGAAAAGACTAAATTAGAGAAAGAAGGGAACAAAAATAAGAGAACTCAGGGCAGGTGGCACTGTCCTCCAACTATATAAACAACAAGAAGAAACAAAGTGCAATGAAGGCTGCGTGTGGACCAGGCAAAGCAAATCCCAGCAGCAGAGGAATGGAGATGAGTTGTAAGATGCCACGCAAGCATTTTTAGAGTGGAAAATGCAGGGGAGAATACAACATATTCTCACTCACATAGTTTGATAAAAGTGTCCATACAAAGACCACATGTCCATGTCATACTGAGAATGAGGGGCCACCGACACTTACTGTTTCAGGGTTAGCAGTACCATTCAAGGCAGGGTCCTGGGTGTCTCCTGGAAGCCCCAGAGGACACTCCCAGGATCCACGCCCGGGTACCTCGGTGAGGCCCCCGTGGAGAGACTGGCTCTGCTGTCCCACACCCGTAGCCGGCGCCTCCCGCTTACTGCTTCACACCCTCCTCAACATCTTCTTGCAGGAAGCCTTCTTGGATTGACCTCCTACCTCTGATGATTTTCTTACTGTGTCCTCTCAGCACCTTCATACTCTTTATATTTTATGCTCTTTTGATTTGTTCTTGGTTAGAAGTGAGCTTGCAGGTACTGCCAAGTTTCCTTCTAATGTCCGGCTCCTGCCCTAATCCATGGGATATACAACACGGGAATGCTATTGCCACGTACACGTATTTCTGAGCTTGAATGGACTGAGTGAACTGGATGAACTGCCGTTGGAGGTGAGGAGTGATGTAAAGTGTGCCCCAGTGGGGTGCTGCCCTTCCACCTCCAGGTTCAATGCCTACCGAGCTGAAGTCTCCCGGAGAAGTGACTGTGCCCCCAGGAATGCGAGAGCCAGGGTGGGCTTGAGAGAATCTCTGGGCCCCCTCCTTCCTTCTGCAGGTAAGGACACTAGGGGCTGCCTAGGGAAGGAGCTGCTTCACACCACCTGGCCGTTAGAGGTGGCCTGCCTGCAGTCCCGGGCTCTGGTCTTGCCAGCACGGTGTAGCAGGTGGTGTTTCCTCCCCTGCGGGGGCCATCCTTTTTCTATTGTCTGGTCCCCAACTAGACTGAATGCTGCTTGAGGCCAGGATCACATCTTTTGCTCTGTCCCCAGGGTCTCCAGCAGAGCACAGAGCACACAGTAGGCAATGAATAGTAACATCAGAGCCATTGTTTTTGGACATAATCTCAAAATGCCATGTCTTGGCCATGACTATCTTTGTCTGGGAACATCTAGTAAGCAGTAGCCAACAGCAGAATGGGCGACCTGCCAAGTGTGGAGTCCCTGTTGGAAGGTGGGTACAAGCAAAGACCAGTGACCATGCGTGAGAGATGGCCCAGGAGGGGATTCCCAGAGCGGGCATGGGGATAGACCACAGAGTTTCAAAGTTTCATTCTCTCCCTAAGGTTTTATGATTTTGTCCCTCTGAGGATGAAGGGACAGATGGAAGTTGACTGGGTGGCACATGTCTGGAGCCCCGGAAGACGGCTTGCTCTGTTGAAACCAGTCCTTGAAATTGGCTAGATCCTTCAGGACTTGAAATGCCTGTGAGAGTTGGGAAGGTTTTAAATAGAGAAATCTCAGCTTTCACGACATGGGGGGCGTTATTTAGCGTCCTCGTTGCCAAGGGTAAGACAGAAAAATCAGGCCTGGTGTCTGACTTCACTGAGCTTATAGTTTTCTTGGGGAGAAGAGAAATGAAACATAAACCATAAACCATGAAAAGCAAATTAATAATAAAGAGTTCGGAATAAAGAGGGAAACTGTGTTGCAAGGCCATACACGATTAGCTGCCCAATGACAGGCACAGACAACGAGGCCTGGGGTTACTCCGAGGAGGCGCGAGCATCTACTTCCGGCTGCAGGGCTCATGGAAAGCTCTGAAGGCTGGTTTGGGCATTTTCAGTCTGTTAACTGTTGTTGTGACCACTGGGATTTGACTTGCAAGGACCATGCAGCAGAGCCCGTGCCTCTGAGAGTGAGGTCTGCTGCCTCGTTACGCCAGCAAGGTACGGGGAGCGTGGCATGGACTTGGGGGCCTGCTGGTGCCTCTCCTCCCCAGGGGGTTGAATAAGCAGTGGAGAGGCTGGACGTGCAGGGGCTGGTCTGTTGATGGCAGGAGACCCGGCAGCAATCAACGAACACCTACAGCCAGGAGCCTGTCCCAGCGGAGGGGTGGGGAGGGGACTCTGGTCCCTATACCCAACCCCCCAAGTGTCCCCATGCCTGGTTTGGGAGGCAGGTGGTAAGCCCACCCTCGAACACCTCGGCCCGGTCCCCAGCCCCACATTCACGTCCTGGCTGGAGCCCTGAGCAGGGAGAATGAGTGTGTCTTCCTTTGCTGCTTCTGGTAGGATGGCAGCTCGGTGATGGTGGCAGTACGGGTCCAGATCTTTGGACCATCTCCTCTGGAGCCCCGGGTGGGAAGAATGACAAGTCCATTTGAGGGGAAACTCTAGGGGGTGCGGTGAGGGTCCAGAGCAGGCCCCACCCTCTCTTGTAAGGGTTCCCATCTCCCCCAGCCCCCGTCGGGGCTTCCGTCGGCCCCCCTTTGGGGTCTCAGCACATCCCACGTTTCAGGACTTAGATCCTCAGCATACTGGTTGCTTGTGAACAAAACCTCTTTTCAGCTGAGCTGAGACAAGGGGGGATTTTTCCAGCTGAACTTTCTCCAAGACAGCAACACGAGCATCTAGAAGCCACTGGGGATTGCGTATCTCGCAGGAGGCCCAGGGCTTGGTTGGCTGACCAGTTTCAGCCCACTGCCTTGTTCCCTGGGCCTGGATGGTGTGTGTGCGCGTTTGAGGGGGTGCTTCTGGCTTGTGTGCTGTGTCTGACATGTCACTGCCCTGCTGTGAGTGGTTCTAGTCTGGTTGTGGTGAGGCTGCCACGCCTTCCCCTCTCCACACCCAGCGGCAGCTCCTGCACCTCTTGTCTGATTTCTGCTCCCTTGGCCACTAAGCTTCTCTCTCTTGTGGTAGGAAGGTCTCCGATCCTCAGTGTTCCTTGCAGAGCTGAATGAGACAACTGACAGGTCTTGAACTTAACAAACGATCAAGCCCTTCCCAGCTCAGGATCTCAGCAACGCCCACTCGCCTGGGTTCTCTGCAGTGATTCATCACTCAGGAGCCTCCCCCCTTACCCCACCTCATCACACACCTACCAAGTCCCACCTCCCTGGCGACTCCCAGAAGAGGAAGCTGCTCCCTTTGGTTCAGCCTCGATTGACACCCTGGTCCTTGGCCCACTAGCCCATCCTAGTACGTCTCCCCGAGGGACAGAACCCAGGAGGAACCCCCAGTCTCCCGGGCAGAGCCGCGCCCCAGCCTTGAGGAAGCCTTTGGGGAGGGGAGGAGAAAACTAATGGATGTGAGGAAATGGGCCCAGACGGTCGCAGAGTGCAGGGGATAGAGGGCAGGTGGGCAGCACTCCGGGACCCCCAGACTGGTCTCTCCACCTCTGCCCTCACCATCCCAGGGGCTGGGGAGGGCAGGCGGGGTGAGCTGGAGGCAGCAGGACTGACTTCACATCTTTGTTGCTGTAGCTTCTGGGCTGAAAATAGTCCTCTCTAGGGCAGGCTGGCTCAGGGTGTGAAAAGCTCCACTCCCAGGGAGCAGCAGGAACCAGCCGGAGAGAAAAATTAACCACAGGTCTGGCGCGCGCTTGCTTAGCTGAGGAACACAAGTGTCAACCCTGCCATCCTGCTTACCGTTAAGTTTGGTTAAGGTGGGGGGACCACACACTAGCCCTACACAGCTCACTGGGACTCTCGTCTGTGCCTCCCCATCTCCTGACGGCTTCCTGCCCTTGGCGCTGAGCTAAAAGCTGCACACCTGGTGGCATCTAACCCTCCAGCTGCTCTGCAAACAGGTGGTAGCAGCCTCATTTTACAGATGGAAACTGAGACTCAGAGAAGTGAATCAGCCTGCCTAAGGTCCCACAGCCGCAGAGGTGGGGTCGTCTGACCCCAGTACTTCCTCAGCAAACACTTCCGGCTGTAAAGGGTCTCCAGTTTCTGTTCCTATCTCCCAGCCGCCGCCTGCTTCCTGAGCATGAAGACAAGTGATGTGAGGAACCGTGTCCCTGGCTCTCCCTAGAGGAGTGGTCAGAAATGGAAGCACCCTCCCCCTCTGCTGGAGGGAGTTTCTGGGGCAAGGCAGAGCGGGGCACTTCCCTACCTCAGCCCAGGGGCCGGCATCTCAGCGCCTGCAACAGTGTGATCACTGGTAACTGTGTCTATTCCCAGCACGATCCCCAACGTTCATTTCCACCCTAAAGTACACCAGATAATTAAGTCTCTCTCAGGCCTCCTCAGTATCATGCAGATTAATTTATTATTTAAATGTGAATAGAATATTAGCTCATTGTCTGAATAGTTCTGATAAATATTGGGGGGAGGTCCATGAAGGAAATCCTCCCACTCGCCCCTTCCCCATGGGCCATCAGAATGGAAAGACCCCATGGGCCTGTGAGCAGCTGGCGGGCTAGGGGGCCGGCTCCCGATCCCGGGGCGCACAGGCAGCTTTGAGCACGGGGTCCTGTGTGTTCACTCATCGGATCTCGCAATGCAGGCCAGCCTCCGGCCCAAGCGAGAAGGGGAAGGCGGGGAAAGCAGGAACCACGGAGCAACTTCCCAGGCTGGAGGCCTTTCCCCAGCTATCTGGACAGGGTGGGGTGAGGGGGCAGGGCGGGAGCACTGGAGACGGTTCTGAGCATCCACAGAGGGGACTGTGGTCTGAGAGCTAGGAAGCCTCCCCGCAGCTAGGCCTGCCCTCCTCAGAAATGGCTCTGGGATAAGGACCTCTGCACCAAATGATCCAGAAGGTGCTTTCGGTGGGGTTGGCTGTGTGTGTGGGCCTACAGAAACAAGGGGCATGGGGTACAAACTGCCTTGGCTTTGCCAGCGCTCTGCCTCCCCACGCCCAGCCCCATCCCATGTCCCAGGGGACCAAGGCAAGGCCTAGGAGGGCAGCCCCTTCCTGCGAGGCCCACCTCCTCCCCTGTAAACAACCTCTGGTGAAGGGGAATTCAGGCCCGTCCTGCTGCTCCCATCTCCTGCAGAGACATCCTCTCAGCCTCCCGATCTCCACAGAATGTACAGTGATAGAAGACCCTTAACATCTGGAGCAGCCCACAGCCGTGGGACAGGAGCTGTGGGCCTTCTGGCTGAGCACCTCCGTTATGGACTGAATGTTTGTGTCCCCCCAAATTCATACATTGAAGCCCTAACCCCCAAGGTGATGGCATTAGGAGGAGGGGCCTTTGGTACGTGGTTAGGTTTAGATGAGGTCGTGAGGGTGGGGCCCTATGATGGGATTAGTGCCGTTGTAAGAACAGGAAGAGACCAGAGCTTTGTCCTTCTCTGCCAACTGTGAAGGTGACTGTTTGCAAGCCCAGAAGTGGGCTCTCACCAGGACCTGAATCTGCCAGCACCTTGATCCTGGACTTCTCAACCTCTATAACCATGAGAAGTAAGTTTCTTTAGTTCGAGCCATCCAGTCTGTGACATTTTATTACAGCAGCCTGAGCTGACTAAGACAGCCTGACTTCATAGATGTGGAGACTGAGGCCAGAGAGGTCAAGTGTTGCCCTTGGGCTGCAGAGTGGGTGGGTGGTCACAGAATAAATGATGTTACTGTTGTTCCAGGTGACGTGTTGCCCATTGACACAGGAGCAAGTGTCTACCTTGGGGGTGCTTGGCAAGGCGGGATGGGGCACGAGAGGACTGCCATGTGGTCCTGTGCTCAGGGCACTGACAGAGTAGAAGGCATTTCTTCATAGATAGAATAGACACAGCTCAAGAAGCTGTCCTGAGGGATGAGGAAACCGACATGAGGTCATGGCTTGTGGAGGGGAGGGAGGCACCTGCCTCCGAATGCCATGTGCGCCCACCAAGTCTGAAGCTCCCCTGGCTGCGTCCTAACTTGCGGACAGTTGGTTTAGGGTCATGTTTACCCTAGTGCCCCCTGCAGGTCTGGAGCTGAGTGGGCACCCTTGGCACGGAAGGGATTGAATCCAGCCAGGAAAAATATATGGGACACATCGTGTGGCTGTGGTTACTTCACACCATCCAGGCATACAGCTGGTAATTAATTTCCCCTATAAATGAAACACCTTTCATATCACTTTATCTGGAGAGCTTGAATTGACAGCAGCGGGTGTAATTTATACATACTTTTTACCCATCTGTTAGCATTCAGGCTTCAGGCTGCTTGCGTGTTTTTCCTTCAATTCTCTCCCCAAATTGAAAGGATTAGGTGAGTGTTTTAACCAGATATTCACAAAGATGGATGGCGGTGTTTCCAGACGGCCGGTGCCCAGGGGAGGCCCTCACACAATGGTGGCCAGGTGGGGCTCAGTGATCTGGGAAATTGCTTCCACCTGAGAGCCAGCAGCCCTGCAGTCCGATGCTGGAGCTACAGAGGGCCTCAGGGACTTTTTGGGCCGTCCTTCATTTTACAGACGAGAAAACTGAGGCTCGGAGAAGCAAAGGGACATGTGCAAGGTTGAGCAGCTGGTCAGAGGCAGAGCCGGAGCTGGGCTGGGGTCTGGCTGGAGAGAGCACCAGAAAGGGGAGTTGCTCTGTTTTACCCTGAGAGGGGCAGAGGGGTATGGATGGGGCCTGGAAGTACTTGGCCGGCCAGGGTACAGTTCTTCCTGCCCCTTGATGTCCACGGAAGTGGACACGACTCTGCCTCGGGCTCCCGGGATGTAGAGATGAACGTTGCAGGGCCCAGCCCTCAGAGGTCACGGGCAGACCTCGGGCCCTGGGAATGGCCCACCTCCACCTCTCAAGGCCATTGCAAGGTGTCTGTGGCCACTGCCTCCTTCATCCCCTCCTTCTTGCCCAGGCTCAGCCCTGGAGCCATTAGCAGTGTGACTCTGGTTAGAACTAGTAAGATCGTTCTGTATTAATGCAGGGGCCTGAGATTTGGCCATTAAATGTTACATTAGACCCAAGGTGTCCTGTACATGCTCCCGGTGGAGTTTTTCAGGCAGCCTTGGCTGGGGGGCCTCTGCGAGGGGGAACGTGCTGGAACTGACAACCAGGTGAAGAGGGGGGATGCTGGGTTGCGCGCTCCCCCTGGAGCTCTGAGGACATCCTGGAGAACCGCCGAGGAAGGGCAGGTATGTCCTTGCCTCCCGTTCAGCCCCAGTGGGCCCTGCTGGCCATGGCTGGGTGCCCAGTTTGTCCCCAGCCCAGCGGGGCAGCAACCCAGCTCACCTTGTAGTCCCGGGCAGCCCTGATTTCATGTCTCCTACCGTCTAGGAGCTCATCCTCCTTATTGGACCAGATGTCCTGAGTTTTAGCTCCAAAAATACACACGTGGAGGTGAGGGAACAGACAGAGGAGAAGCTGTTTCCCCTTCCACGGAGGAGGTGAGACCCGCAGGGAATAATTAGTGAATAGCACTGGCTTAATTCAAAATACAGCTAACTGCATCCTATAGGGCAGGTGATTACTGCTCTGAGTGGCCAGGAAGGGAGAGATGGCTATTGGCTGAAGTCATCTAGTCTTTCTGTCATCCTAACTACCCAGCTACCTAACCACCTACCTCATCCCATCCAAATACCCATCCACCTGATTCCCCACCCACCCAACTAGCCATCCATCTGCTTGTTCTCCTAGGATCTTGGGTAAACCGTGCAGTCTCTCTGGGCCAAGGTTTCTCTGTTGAAACGGAGATACGAATTCTCCTCTGATCTCCTCCTGAGCTTGTTAAAGGATCTGATGGACCTGAGGATGATTTGTAAAGTGGTGCAGAGAATACAAATACCAGATGGTGGGTATATTACGATTGTTGTTACCATTACTACCACGCTGCTGCTGTCTAAACCCTTCCTGACTTGAGATCTTTTCCTTCTCTCTCCTCCCTTGGACCAGTGACTCGGCACATACACTGAGGGAAGCCTTGGGAATTTGTTTTAAAGATCTCCTCCCTAGGTCCATCCACCTCATTACAAATAGCTCAATTTCGTTTCTTTTTACGGCTGAGTGACAAAGTGAGAGAGTGGCATGGACATATACACACTACCAAACGTAAAATAGATACCTAGTGGGAAGCAGCGCATAGCACAGGGAGATCAGCTCCGTGCTTTGTGACCGCCTGGAGAGGTGGGATAGGGAGGGTGGGAGGGAGGGAGACGCAAGAGGGAAGAGATATGGGAACATATGTATATGTATAACTGATTCACTTTGTTAAAAAGCAGAAACTAACACACCATTGTAAAGCAATTATACTCCAATAAAGATGTAAAAACAAAACAAAACAAAAAAAACAAACAAAAATAATAAAATAAAATAAAGATCTCCTCCCAGCCCTGCAGGGCAGGGCAGATCAGATCCTGGAGGAAGCGCCAGTTGCCCAGCCCCCTCCCTGTTTTCCTGTAGGTTTCAGACACTATCCTGGAGGCAGCTCCAGTTGCCCAGCCCCCTCCCTGTTTTCCTGCTGGTTTCAGACACTATACGGGGAGCTGGCTCCTCCCTGTCTCCTAGAACCCAGCAACAGGAGCAGGAACAAACAAGGCGGGGGGCCGGGGGGACTGGGGAGCAGGTCTGCGGGGGCTGTAAGAGCATTAATGGCCGGGCTGGTTGCAGGGAGACCACAGACAGATGCTGGCTGTGCTTGTGTTTCCCAACGTTAGGGCCTCGGAACAAGAGAAAACAAACTGGGAGCTTTAAAACCAGGAGGTTAATTGTTTGGATGGGGAGATATTATTTACAGTAATGGGGCAATTAGGAAGGAGGAGTACAGTGAGCAGGGTGGTTTGGGTGGACTGGCCCAGTCCAGCCAGGGGGCCATCCTCTTGAGCCAGGCCATCTGCCTTGTGGTCACCTTCTCTCTCTCAAGGTCACCCTCTTTGGGAGAAGGTGCACATAAAACAGAAGGGGGGCTTCCCTGGTGGCGCAGTGGCTGTGGGTCCGCCTGCCGATGCAGGGGATGCGGGTTCGTGCCCCGGTCCGGGAAGATCCCACATGCCGCGAAGCGGCTGGGCCCGTGAGCCATGGCCACTGAGCCTGCGCGTCCGGAGCCTGTGCTCCGCAACGGGAGAGGCCACAACAGTGAGAGGCCTGCGTACCGCAAAAAAAAAAAAAAAACGAAACACAAAAAAAACAGAAGGGGACACCTACTTGCCCAGGGTTTCTGGAGTGGCAGCCAGACCCCCTCCCTGTCCAGTGTGGCCCTGGAACCTTCTATTCTTTAAGGCCCAGTTCAGTCCGCCTCTCTCAGGAAGCCCTTCTGACTACCTCAACTCACAGGCGTTCTCCTCCCAACCCCCGTGGATCTCCAAGTCCGAGCTGCAGAGACCCTGGATCACATAGTGCCCTCTCTCTTGGAGCTTCTCCTCGCGATGGGCTCCCCCGCAGTGCCCGGCACAGGGCTGGACATGCTGCTGGGCCTGCAGACTTGGGAAGGGAGAATGAATTACACAGGGGCTTTAGTGGCTGGAGTTGGGGGAGTGGAAGAGGGATAAAAATCAGCAGCAGCAGTTTAGCTGAAGGAACAAATAAAAAAACCGGGTAACAAGGCCTGCATGGGGCCCCTCGCGTCCCTCATTCATCCGCCAGCTCACTGGGTCTTGCCATGAAGAAATGAAGATGGAAATTGAGACTCCACACTCCACATGCACAAAACTCTTGATCTTAGATTGATTCTGGCTAGTCATTTGAGAATATTAGAAAACTGCAGATCTCGGAGAAAAAAATCATCTTTCCTTTGAAGCAGAAAATGGCCCATTTGCAAATTAATGGTTGGGTGGGCCAAAAGCCCCTCTAGGAAGGGAGAAGGGATGGCCCATCAATATCTCAGGAGGAACAGGAGGGTGTGGCTGGGGTAATGGCATCACAGTGCCAGATACTGATGAATGGGGCTGGACCCAAACCACACAGGAACGTGAGAAGGCCCTGTGGTGACTCTGGGGGAAGGAAACCAGACAGACTGCTTTCCATCGACAGGGCCCACTTCCAAATACCAGGAAGCAGATCATGCTGTGATTCTCTGGACGTTTGTTAGGAAGTGGCTGGGCAGCCAGTAGCACAGGCTGCTGGAGGGCTGGGGGTCACGTGCACAGGAATGGAGGCGACTTGGAATTTCAGGCTTCTCCAAGGGGCATCCAGGCCAGGCTTCATAACCTCCCTTCTCTGCTCTGCTAAGCTCTCCTGCTTTCCTACACAGTGCCTGCTACCAACCACACTGCCTTCTCTGTGCTGGGCTACTTTACATCTATCTTCGTGTCTTCTCCATGCTCCCAAATCCTACCGGGTCCATAAGCCCACCCTGACTCCCCCAGCACACAGGGTCCTAGAGCACCTGTGGCCCAACACTGGCTTACATCTGTTTCCAGTGAGTAGTCTCCCCAAATGGGAGCTAACCAGGGGTCGAGAACCCCGATTCTCTGTGACACCCCTGTGTCCCCTGTGAGACCTGGTGGTGAGGACCCGTCTCCTGTGGATTAGTGCCAGACTGTAAGGCTTGCAGGGGGTGAAGCCCTCACCTGTATCTGCTTGGCGACCTCCCGGGATTTCTTTCCTCTCCTTCCTTTGCTTACAGAAGTGGAAGAAGAAAAGACTGGAGTCATCCTTCTGCTTGGTTAATGGTAGATGCACAAGGCAGGCTCTCGGTTAGTTAGCAAAGAGGTGAGGGGGTCTCCCAGCTGCACCCCTGCCCTGCCCCTACCCCATCCCAATACCAGCACACTGATGTCTAGAGTGGGTGGGGAGCAGAGGATGAGGCATCAATCCCCTTATGGCTGGAGAGAGCCTGCCAAGCTCTGTCCCTCAAAACCCTCAGGAAGAGGGGCCAGGCTCCCCTGCCCCGGATTCATGAGTCTGGGAGAGTGGGGAGCAGACCCCGAGCCCTCTGCATCTCCTTCCTCCCCATGGGGGTCACCAACATGGAGGCCGAGCCTCTGCCCACACTCACAAGCTCAATCTCTTTGGGGTCTAATTCATCCAACCTTCATCTACCAGATATTTACTGCCCACCACAAAGTGCCCGGCGAGCTGTCAGTTCACAAACACTCAATGAGCGTGTTCTGAGCACAGAGCCCTAAAACACATGCTAAAATTTAGAGGTTTATGTAACTGAATATAGGCCCAATGATACACAGTCAGGTGTGTCCGTGAGAGTCTCCTCCTAATCTGTAATGCCTGGCCTTGAATCCCAGCCCTGTGGCTTACTGGTGGTGCAACCTGGGACCAATCACATAACTTCTCCCTGCCTCAACGTCACCATCTGTGAAATGAGCCACAGTGCCAATTAAACGAGTTAATATACATAAAGTGCTTAGACCAGACCTATTATACTTTTGTTTCCTGAGTTCCTACTATGTGGGAGAGCCTGGGTGAGATGTTGAGCCCACTGCCCTGAGCCCCATGGTGTTTACCCTGCACTCAGGGTCCTCATACCCCTACAGACCTCCTGTGCAGGTGGGATGGAGGAGATCAGCATCCAGGACAGGTCTGGGGACACGCCGGGCAGTCAGTCAGGAGCTGCTGCTTGAGCTGTTGACGAGCTCCCTGAGAGAGGCCACAGCGCGGGGAGGTGTAGGGCAGCATCTCTGAGTCCTTCTGTAGCACTGGAGTCCGTTTATGGTGAGGTCACTTATGAATATTAAATTCTTTGCTCCAGGCTCCAAAGAGTCCCACTGCCCTGCTCTACCCAAAAGCCAAGGTTACAGCCAAAATAAACAAAGCTGCCCTTCTCCAGAAGAAACTCTCTCTCTCTCTCTCTCTCTCTCTCTCTCTCTCACACACACACACACACACACACACACACACACACACACACACACACGTGTACACACACACCCTGAAGTATCGGAGGAGAGAGAGGAGGAAGTAGGAAGTGCAGGGTTTGAAGCAGCAGTTTCCGCACCCCTGGCTTGCTGGGAAGGGGGTGTCCTGGCCCACAGGCTGAAGATGAGGCCCCGCCCCTTCAGCCTTCCCTGACTTGTCTCCGCAGAGATTTTCTCAGAGACACCAGGTATGGTCCCCCAAAGCAAGCAGAGTCTGACTCTCCAAAAAATAGAGGGAGTTTCCAGGAGAGGGCGCTGTTGGAACAGCCTGTGAGTGGGATGCGCTGGGGCGGGTCTGCAGTGGGCACACACAGCCCGCCACGCTTCATTCGGGTGCACAGGCCTGGGCTGGGGCCCGTCCCAGGGCCCCCGTAATTCTAACATTGGTGCGCTTGCTAAAAATGCAGTAAGCCTGAGGGTGGGGCCTGGGAGCCTCCAGCAGCTCCCAGCTGGCTGACTTAGGTGGCCGTCTGAGGCTGAGAAAGGGTGGGTGAGACTCTAGGGTGACACAGCCTCCTTACCTCCCCTGCTTCAGACCCCTGAGACTGAGGCCCCAGGGGCTGGTCTGAGCCCCAGCTAGCTGTCCTGCCCCAGGGAGTGTGACAGGGGTTTGCCCCCTCCATTCCTCCCCCCACCCCCCGGGAACAGAAATAGAGCCAGGAAGGGTTCATCAGTGTCTGGGGAGGCTGAGTCCCTGAGGAGGGCTTGGGGCCTGCTGAGGAGGGGTCTGGGGGCTGGCAGGCAGCGCTAGCATCCAAGTGCGTATGTGTAACTCAGCGTCATCACCTCGTGGGGTGCTGCTACGGCCAGACAGCCAGGGCTGAGTTACAAGGACACAATGATTAAGATGATTAAGCAAAGGAGAGAGTGGGGGCGGGCAGAGAGAGAGAGGCCCATACACAGACCTGCGACGGGGTGACAGACACAGGGAGACAGAGGCAGAGAGGGGGGCAGGGGGACAGAGAAACAGGCAGGGGGACAGACACACTGACAAGAATCTGGAAAGAAGGAAGAAAAGGGAGGGACGAGTCTGATTTATTTCGTTATCTTCCACAGAGCTTCCCCCGAGAAGCTGAAAGAGGATGTTTGCTGAAGAAGACACAGGGCAGCAGGGACGCCTGCAAGTTTCATGTGGTCTGTTCGACTGTCACCACGTCACCATCCCCCACCCCCCGTTCTCCTCCTCATTATTGCCTACCTTTGAGAGTCTGAGCCAGGCCCACATGTATGCCAGCTTTTACCCTCATAAATACCCACCTCAAGGCATGTATTAATATCTCCACGTTATAGAAAGGGAAAGGGAGGCTCTGATCTGCGACTTTCTAGCACCACTTCCCCTCACGCTTGCTCGCTGCTCCAGAGAAGTTTCCAAACACGGAAGGTTTGCCTCACCAGGAAGAGACCAAGCTGGGCTGTCCCAGTGGGCTGGACTGGTGTGTGTGTGTGGGGGGGGCGGGGGGTGGGACAGTACAAATACTGCAGCCACCGTTCACTTTTGCCCCCTCACTGCCCACATGCAGGCACCAAATAGATCTGGACAGTGGCTCCCCCGGCCAGCGAGAGCTCAGTGGGCTGGGTGGCTCCTGTCCACCTTCCCCTTGCACAGCCCCAGTCTGGAGGGGCCAGGCCAGGCCTGGATGACTGAAGCCAGCCCTCCAGGGTCCACACACCCCCCTCCCCTGGGGGGATGTGGACAAGGAGGCAGTTAGAACTGGAAGAGAAAATCTCTTGTTGCTCCCCAGTGAGGCCATGTGTGGGTGCCTGGCACCAGGCTCCCTGTGTGAAGGAGGGCAGAGCAGCCTCGGGCCGCTGATCCCGTGGGGTTGGGTCTCAGTCCCAGCTCTGCCACTTAAGAGCTGTGTAACCTTTTGGTGACAGTTTCCCCACCTATAAAATAGTCCCAGCCCCCAAAGTGGATGATCAGATGAGAATCCATGTGCTGTCTCGGCACAGTTCCTGGCACAGAGCAAGCGCGCAGTACATATGCACTGACATTTCCTTAATCACTAGCATCATTGCTTTGGCTTCTCACCCCTCCTCTCTCCCTACTCCTTAGCTCCATCCCCACCCCCCAAACCACTGAGTCTGTTGTCAGGGGGATTCCAGGTGCTGTGCCTCTGCTACACTTAGACCACTCGTGGGGAGGACACGGGGTTGCTGGTGAGGAGGGGCAAAAGTAATTCAGTTCAACACCTCTGAGCGTTTTCTCTGCAGAAACTGTGATCAGCACAAGACCCATCAGACTTTCTTTTCCCCTCAAGGAGCTTCCACCAAAGAGGAGGCGCATGGTGAGTACACAAGCGCCTCTCACTCACTCACTCATTCACCACTAAGCATTCCCTCAGTATAATCAGTGATCCAGCAGGGTGTGATCAGTTGCAGAAGTGAGGAAACAGCGGAATTCTGCCCTGGCACTAGCAGTGGAGTAAAATACAAGATTCAGTCTCAAAAAGGTGGGGTCCCATTCTCGGGAGGCTAATGACGTGACATGGGGGGCTGCCTGTGCAGCCAGCTGCCAACGGGCCCCAGAGCCCAGGAGCCCCTCACCAGCATGCGGAATCTCAGTTCACAGGTGCCCTGGTGTGCCACAGAGAGGATTCACCCTGATTATAATCCTCACCCTCACGGTCCAGGTTTATGAAGGGCCTTGTGTGCGTTTTCTCACTGCATCTCTCAGCAGCCCTGGGAGGCAGCCAGGTTGGGGCTGAGTGTCCCCAGCTGTTGCTACAGACACTGCCCAGGGAAAGAGAGCGACTCGCCTGCAGCCCCCCGCCCTGACTGTCAGAGCTGGGACAGACCTCAGCTTCCCTGTGTCTGGGACTCCCTTTAGGCCCTATTGTCCCCACCTGGGCCTTCTTCTCCAGTAGCTGAATGCAGGTAACTGCTTTTGTTTCCCTCCCTGGGCAGCTTGTCCCCCAGCCTCAGGGGCCCCTGAGCAGCCCTGGCCCCCCCTGCACATCCTTGGCCACAGGAAGGCACAGAACCCTCTTTGAAGCTCAGCTGTGTGCCCTGCTAGCCCCGGGGGGCAGGCGGTGGTATCTGCACCCTCCACTCCTCTGGACTTTGACCTTCTCTTCTGATTTGCATCTACTCCATTTCAGGTTCAGACCAGTGTTCCCGACTTGTTGATTGTCTGTATTTTCTGGGGCACACTCACGTATTCAGCCCCTCGTGCCACCCCTGCTCATGCATGCCACGCGAGCTGACTGAGCACCCCAAGTGAGCACGCCGACGGCCAGCACCCCTGGGTGTGCGTCCCCCTCACCTCCCCACACAGGCAGCTCCGCGTCCCCTCTAGGCTCCCTGGGCCCCCGGCCCCCATTCTGCTGACAGGAACGTGTCTTCTCAGGGACACCCTCCCACCTTAAAACTAGCTGGAGCCGTGAGGCGGTTGAAACGCCAGTTGTGCAGAAGCTGGCAGAGTCAGTAGATAACTTCAGGATCTCTGTGGCATCACCACACATCTGCTTCCCGCCTCGAACTGTGGGGAACGAGCGTCCTCTCACCAGAGGCCTCAAGGCTGTGATGACGATGGGAGCCTGAGGTCTGGGCAGGTCTAGAGGACCCTTTATGTCTCCTCTGGGAGGTCACAGGGCCTTGTGCGGAGAATGGGGGCAAGGCTCCCCCCGCCTCCCCCTAAGCCTCTCTGACTGGCACAGCCCCTCCACAGCTGAAGCCCCTGGCTAGGCCTACCTCCCATGTGGCCCTGCATTGTTTCCCCAGGAGGGTTTCCTTCTTTTCCCAACTCTGCTCTCAGCGCTCACTCAGGGGGTGCCCAGTTAAGAGGCCTTTGCTGGCTAGTGGGGTCGGGAGTGGCAGCCACCCCTGCGCCCTTCCTCTTCTGCGTGGGCTCCGGGAACGGGCAATGGCATCTGGGAAGCTGGTGGGAACTGCTGCGAGACGCTCTGACCGCCTTCAAGGGCACTGCCAGGAATAGATGCGGCCACCCCACCGCCCAAGTGGGCCTGGCAGCCTCAGCCTGCCCTTTCTCCAGCCTCTCTGTGCACTTCCCAAGGAGCGCCCAGCCCCAGTGGCCTGCCTCCGTAGGGGTGAACGTGCAGCAGGATGCCTGGTCCCAGCTCTTCAGGATGTGCGCGGCCATCTTCCCACGATACAGCCCAGCAGACGCTACCCTGCCCACCTCTCAGCCAACAAGCTTCGGCCCCCAGGCAGTCACCCAGACGTGGAACCACCAGCCGCTCGATGCCGGCACGGTACAGGCATAAGACCCCAGGGGGTCTCTCTGAGCGGGAGTCCTTATTGGTGGAGTTGCACCCCTCCGACTTGCAGCCAAGAAACAAAGTCAGGGAGATGAGGTGACTTGCTCGGTCACAGCTGGCCAGTAACAGACGCAGCCCACCAACCACAGCTCCTCACCTGGGCCGGGAGCCTAGGTGTCCGCGGGAAAGGCGGGGCTCTGGGGCTGGAGGAGGGCAGGGCTCCAGGGAGAAGGGGACACCTGAACCCCTTTGGGCTGGTGACATTCAGGTCGTGAGAGAAGAGGAAGGACATTATCCCAGGACGTGGGGAAGCATGGGCTACCTCTGAGCACCAGTGAGCAGATCAATGTGGCCTGGACAGCAGGCCCACGAAGACAAGGAAAGGAAGAGGGTGGGCTGTGACTACGTGGAACCCTGAGGAAGGGACGTCAAGGCACTGGGAGCTCAATCTCGACTCTGCTATGAGGCCGCCTGCGTGACTCCAAGTGGGTGGGAGAAATTCTGCCATTATCCACTGCTGTGAAGGGTTTATTGAGTGGCCCCTCGACACTGTGTGGCAGGTCCTGTTCCAGGATCCTGGGATAGAGCAGAGAACAAGGCCCCTGCCCCATGAAGCACACAGTCTAGCGGAGGGAGACCAGCACGCAGGTCAGGATGGGATAGGCTGGGTGGGGAGGAAAACAGCGAAGCAGAGTAACGGGGAGAGGATGTGGGCCCTGGGGCCAGGGGACAGCTGTTTTATATTGAATGGCCAGGGACGATCTCTCTGATAAGGTGACATTGGAGAAGAAACCTGAAGGAAATGAGGGAAGGAACCAAGTGAGCATGTGGAAGAAGAGTGTTCCAGGCAGAGGGCATAGCAAGTGCAAAGGCTCTGAGGCAGGAGTGGGGGCCAGCTGGGGGAAGAGCCATCTGCAGCCTGTGGAATGAAGTATGTCACAAGAGTGTCTCAGCTCACCCTCCCGGGACCAAGCCTCCTCACACAGGGCCGCTCCTGCATTCATGGCCCCACCTTTTCCCCAGCCAGGCAGGAGAGCTGAGATGCCTTTGCCAAAGGGTGAAACAAAGACAAAATATGGAATCTGTGGCCCAGCCAGGAAGGGATGAAATAAGACTCTGAATTCTTACCCTCAAGATGTGTCCCTTATTAATGTGAGGCTCTTTCTCTGCCCACTATTCCTTCCTCCACACGCAGGTCCTGAGCAGGACTCTGTGCCTGACCCCTGGCAGGGAAACCTGGGCCAGAAGGGGAGCTGAAGTCTCTGCCTGCAGAGGGAGTCTTGGGGAAGGCACGAGGGCTAACCCAAGGAGTGTAGGCCTTTGGAGTGGCCAGGCCAGGGCAAGAGAGGAGCAAAGGCTCAGAGGCTGGATGAGTGGATGTGTGTGTCAGGAGGAAGGGGAAGCCAAGAGGCCCCACTGTGGCTGGAAAACATTCCCCTATAAGAAAGGGGGAGGGGGCGTGGAGGTTCTGGCCCTGTGTCCGTTCCTTTCTCTGTTAGGAGGTCTTTCTCCCTCTCTCTCTTCCCTCTCGTGCCTGTGTCTGTGTTCCTGAGCGAGTCTGTGAGTCTGTGTGCGCATCTGTGGGATGTTTCTCTCTGTCTCTGTCTCTCTCTAGGGCTCTCCGTCCCGTGTCTGTGCCGCCTGCAGTCTCTCAGTTTCCCTGCGGTGCTTCCTTCTCTGCCTGTCTGGCTCTGTCTCTTTTGGTCTCCATCTCTCTCTCCCTCCCTCTCTCCTCCCGTCCCCTCTCCTCTTTCTCTCAGAACAGGAAGAGGCCTGCAAAGGACTGCGATTTCCCTCCCGTCCGCCTCCCCACCCCCTTTCCCTCCCCAGGTTTTTTCTCTACTCCTTATTCAAGACAGATAAAGTGCACACAGCTGCTCCCAGCTGAAACGGGCCTTAATTGCACCCCTGTTGCCATGGCGATCCCTGATGATCTCCGTGGCTGGAATGTTGCCCTCCCAATCTCCCTGCTGGGGCCTCCGGGCTGCACAGCCTTGCTGACCCCAGGAGGCACCCTGGCAGGGAGGTAAGGCTGCCCCAAGTGCCTTACTCCTCCCCCACACCTGCCTCTGTCACTCCTCAGGACATTCCGGGGTCCAGTGCGATAATGCACATGCTCCTGGCCAGGGACAAAGCATTCCTCTGTCACAGCCTAGGCCCTGGTTTTAAGGGTGGGAAGGAGGGGATCCGTATCAGAGCTCTGTGCTCTGGGCCCCATCCCCTCACCTGTGGACCTGCCACAGACACACCCACGGTGAGTGTAGGAGTCTTGTCAACGCAAACGGCCCTTTCATTGCAGTTTCCATCTGAAGGAGCCCTGGGCACAGGGAGGTGGTGGGCACTGCAGAGGGGGGCCCAAAGACCCTTTCTAGGGTGGCACAGTTCTGCAGAGGGGCAGTCACAGAATCAGGCTGCCCCAGCCCCGCTGCAGAAGGAGGAAGGATGGTGACCCCACTGGGCACCTCAGGAGGAGAGGGACACTGAAGAAACGCTGGGGGGATGTGCCTTCTGGTGCCTGAGGGCCCAGCGGGGCCCCCTGTAATCCAGGAATGTCAGCCCCATACAGGGAGGTGGGGCGATGTGTGCATGCTTGTTGTGTGTGCACGCGTGAGGTCTTGCCCGCCTCTTTTTTTGTTTTGTTTTGTTTTGCGGTACGCGAGCCTCTCACTGCTGTGGCCTCTCCCATTGCGGAGCACAGGCTCCGGACGTGCAGGCTCAGCGGCCATGGCTCACGGGCCCAGCTGCTCCACGGCATGTGGGATCTTCCCGGACCGGAGCACGAACCCGTGTCCCCTGCATCGGCAGGCGGACTCTCAACCACTGCGCCACCTGGGAAGCCCCTTGCCCACCTCTTTTTACACTCCTCGCCATGGGACCCTCCCTTGGAATCCAAGCTGGGCCACATTAGAGGGTGTGTTCGCAGCTCAGTGGCTCCTGACAGGGGTCTTGGGGAGGACAGCGTACTTAGCACCCCAGTCAGCACACCCTGAGGAGCCATGAGGCGAGAAGTGGGACGGCTCTGCTCAGCCCCAGAAGGCCCGCTGCTGCCTCTGTTCCCCCACCATCACCACTTCTCCCTCCGGGTACCCAGCTATAGCCCTAATTTCGCGGAACCTGCGACGGAGTGCGGTTCCGGTACCCTGGACCTCATGTGCCTCCACAGACCCGCTTCCTCCAGGCCGACCTGGAGGTGGGGGGTGTCCCAGCACCTTCTGTTTACCCGCCTGCCTCAGTCTTTGAGCCCTCCTCTTGCGAGGCGCGCCAGCAGGGAAGGCTGCACCCTCTAGCCTATGACAGAACCCAGGACTCTGCCTGGCTGCCACTGGCCTCTTCCCTGGGTGGCATGTACTCCCTGCGCACCGGCCAGCAGGTGAGCCCGGGGGATGCCGGCCAAGTTCCCCTGGGACGGAGCATCTTTGGTGGCCCTGCTCTCCACCAGCGATGGTGGCAGTTGAATGCGCACCACCCTTAGTCCCGCTTGGGGGTCTAATAATAGTAATCATAGCAGTGGGAGTAGTGACAGCTACTGCTTATTAAGCGGCGGCCACGTGCCAGGGGCTGTGGGTAGAACTCCACACTCGCCATGGCCAGTCCTGAGGTCAGCACTGTGAATTGCACACAAATGGGAAACGTGTCACCTGCCTAACCAAGGGCACTTGGCTCTTGGTGGCCATGTGTGTGGCACCCTGAGGTGGACCCAGAGACCGTGTCTGTCCTGGTCCAGCCTTTGGTGAGTTGTTTCCCACAGGCTGGGAGGCTCTAGGGCCCAGCGCCTCCTGCCTGCAGTAAGGCCACAGGTGTGAGGGTCTAAAAGGTCACCTGCGTGGCACTGGAAGCAGAGAAGGCTTTCTGCATGACGGTCTCTGTCAATGGTGCCCCACCATCCAAGCGCCTGCCCCGCCGTTAACCCCAAGTTCATTGGACACTGCTTTCAGAACATCCTTTCTCTCTCAGACCCCACATTAGTAGGTTTTCCATTAATATTTGCTAAGTAAGTAAGGGAGTGGAAGACTAATACTTGTCTTGACTTGGGGTCTCACCCTGACTTCCCTTATCTCTCCCCTGAAATTGGCTACAGAATTCATCTCCTTCGCTTCTGTACAGCTGGGACTCCAACACAGTCGCAAGCCAGGTCCCCACTGCCTCCCATCCCTTCCTAGTCTCCACAGACAGAGTGAGTCTGAGACGGGGCCGGCACATCACCGGTCTGCGCAAGTCCCCTCCGGCCTGCAGAGTCACGCTGCCTCCAGGCCGGTCCAGATGCTCCAGAGGAGGCCGGGCCCAACCTCCCCTCGAATACCCTTCCTGTTTCCTGAACACTCTTCCTACACCTGGCCATTGACCTTGAGGCTTCCTCTACCTGGACTGCCCTTCCTCCTTTACTCTGACTATAGAAATAATATTCCTTTTTGGTCTTAGTTGCCAGCACCTCCTACTGACTCATTTTACTAAACCGACCACCTTCATGCCATGTGCTATTGCTATTTGCTGGATGAACACCAAGGGGCGTCCACAGAAAACAGACTACGTGTCTGGGGTACTCCCTAACCCTCAGCTCAACACTCTTACTCTAACTAAGCCCCAGTCAGCCCTCGGGGCCGTGGGGAGGGAATTCCAGGTCGAGGTACTGTGTGCCGTTCTCTGGAGGAGAAGCAGTCCCCGCCAGAGCCCTTCACGTGGCCTTGGACGTGCTTTCCAGACTCTAAGGGCTATAGCATTGAAGACAAAGGGCTGACACTTGAACTGGGAAATACCTGGATGGAGAGATCATTTCAGGTGGAGGGATCCTTGGGGCAGCAGCACGGAGGAGGGACAGTGTAGGGTGACTGATATGGAGGAGGTTGGCCAGCACAGGGTGACGATCAGGCTGAGGGTAGGACGCACACGGACCACTGAGGGCCCCTAAGGCACTGGATGTCACTGGATGGATGGCAGCTTGGGGACAGGGGTAGTCATTGAAAGAAAACGCCTGGAGGAGCCTCCGTCTCACCTTTTCTCCTGATGATTAATAAGGCAAAATAGAGAAGCTTATTTCCCTAGGAATCATAGACTCGCCAAAGGCAGGGGCTGATTTTCTCCCCCTCCTGTCCTTCTTCCACCCCCTGTCTGGTCTAACCCAGGTCCTGTCACTCAGGCTGACCCTGGGCCTTGCCTGCAGTTGGACGGGGAGCCCTTGGAAGGCAGCTGTCTAATAAGCCAGCCTCACATCATGCCCCCCACCCCCACCCCATGCTTTTCTCTCCATTCATCTGTTTTTCTAGCCAAAAGCCAATTTACTTGCCTCTGACAAACCAATCATATTAGGAAAGGGGAGGTTGTAATTCACACAAAAACAAAATGAAACAAAACAGAAACTGGAAACAACTCTGTAAAGATCTGTTGGCTAGGAAGCAAAAAAGGAAATCCACTGGGCAGAAAGCAGCCTCTCACTGTGCAAGGTGCTGGCAGGTGCCAGAACCCGACCACACCTGGACGTGGTGGCAGGAGGCAGGCGAAGTGGCTGCAGGGGAGCCCGGGAGCCCAGGGGCTCGCTCTATGCAAACGGTCCCAGGCAGACCACCTGACTCCCCGGTGGCCCTTTCCTGGCTGCACAAGGAACAGCAGGTCTTTGCAGGTCTCCTTCCTGCACCCTTAACGGTCTCAGGACAGTGAGCCCCTCACATTTCACCAGGCTCGTGAAACAGGCTCTGGCTGTGCTAAGAACCCTAAGGAGGAAAGCGGCCATCAGTTAACTAATAGCCATTGACCCCCTTCCTTGCTACGGCCACACTGGGAGGACTCAGGCACCCACCACTGGTGTCGGTCCCTACAGGGCCTATGTCCCATTCCACCCCTGCTGGTGAGAGCGTTCTCCAGGATACCCAGGGTTTGCATTACTAAGTGGTACTTTGGGAGAAAAAAAAAATCTACATTCGTATATATTTCTCTCCCTCTCCACTCAAAATCTCTGGGCTTTTAAATATGAGAGCCTTTTATTTCCTTAAAACAGCAGTTGCTTTCATTTAGTTTGATGGATTTAAAGCATTTAGAGGCGGGAGGAGTGGATGGGAGGTGGTGGATTTCTCAAGCTACCTTCTCACACCCTCCAAAGGATGAAGTGTACCTGGTACACAGCAGCTGGGATCTGGGCAAAAATGAATCCTCCCTTCTTTTGTCTTAAGGCTTAGGACTTAATTTGTTCCAAAGGTGCTTGTGAGTGAGATTCCCTCTTTTAAAAACTTCTCTACGGCTTCCCTGGTGGCGCAGTGGTTGAGAGTCCGCCTGCCGATGCAGGGGACATGGGTTCGTGCCCCGGTCCAGGAAGATCCCACATGCCGCGGGGTGGCTGGGCCCCTGAGCCATGGCCGCTGAGCCTGCGCATCCGGAGCCTGTGCTCCGCAACAGGAGAGGCCGCAACATATCGCACAAACAAACAAACTTCTCTACCTATTCTTTTCCCTTCCCCCCTCCTCCTCCACCTCTTCCTCCTCAGCTCCAAGAGTTATTCATGGATCCACTTGCCCTTCATCCTGGTGTTTCCTTATCCTTCTGGGAAAACACAGCCAGAAGCTGGGGCCACCCGTGGGCTGTCCTCAGTGTCACTCTCCTGGCTGAGAAGGAACCAGCCTGGGGGCTGGGCCTCCTCAAGGGCCGAGAACCCCTCCCTTTCAAAACCTGAGGAACAGGGGCAGAAGCACTGAGCCCAGAGTGCTTCTGCCCCAATCTCAGGGAATCAGGGCTGTGCAGAGTCTCAGAATTTGCAACTATGTTATGACGATGGAGGAGAGATGGTGATCCTTACACAGACCCAGACTTGAGAGACACAGGATCTCAGGTCATAGGGTCGTGGGGCATCCTCAGAGAAGGGCTGATCCAAAACTTAACTGGGAAAGGCCGCCCCACCTCCCCAGGGCTCTGTGGGGAGGCCTCCCTTGACCCCATGGGGGGATAGGAGGGTTCTCTACTGCTGGCTCTTGTGGCTTCCTTCCTTCCTCTTGGTCTGTCTCCCCCACCAGACCAGAAACTCCCCAAGGGCTGGACGTCTTGTTCCCTCTTGTGGCTGATTCTGGGTCCTGAGGCTTCTGCTCTCATCCTGAAGGCCTGTGGAGTGTCTGGAACCACCCTTGGCACCTGTGGCAGAGGGGACCCCGGGCCTCCAGCCTGCTTCTTCAGCCTCCTGCCAGCACCTTCCTCTTTAGCTGCCCACCTTCCCTGAGGCTTTTCTGAGCTCAAGTTTTCCCTGGGCCTCTCATCCTTCTCCAGGAGAGCTACCTCGGTCTTTCCCTTCCCTTCTGAGGCCTCATCCCCATCTCTGTGTCCTGAAACTCACCCTCCATCATGGTTCTTGGTAAGAACTCAAGAAGGGAGTTGGGCAGGGCTGGGCAGGGGTGGGCCCAGCCCACTCAGACCTTCTTTCTGGCTTCCCCCTACTCTGGCCGGCACTTTGTCCGTCTCACTCCCCGTTCTCCTGGCCTCCCAGCCCAGGCCATTTCACCTTCTTCTTCCACAAAGACTCCAAGCTGGTGCTGGTTTGTTGACAGGACTGGCCTTCTTCCTCTAGCCCAGGCCCCACCCTCCCTGGGTGGACTGAGGGGCTGGGGCTCTTGCCTCTCTGTGTGCGGGCCCTGGGTTAGCAGCCTACCTTGTCCTGCCCTTTTCAGCCCTGCACTCTGACAGCACACAGTTGCTAAAGGAACCTTAATCAAAGGGCTCAGGGCCACCCAGCTCCTTGATTAACTTGACTTTCTTACCTACAGGGCCATATCTTGCCAAAGGGCTTCTACTGCCATCTTCTGATTGGATTCTCTTGGGTCAAAGGCAGGGAGGGTCTCCTTCTTCTTCTTTTTTAAAAAATTTATTTATTTTATTTTTTTGGCTGCATTGGGTATTCGTTGCTGTGCGCGGGCTTTCTCTAGTTGCGGAGAGCAGGGGCTACTCTTTGCTGCGGACTTCTCATTGAGGTGGCTTCTCTTGTTGTGGAGCATGGGCTCTAGGCAGGCGGGCTTCAGTAGTTGTGGCACATGGGCTCAGTAGTTGTGGCACGCGGGCTCTAGAGCACAGGCTCAGTAGTTGTGGCGCATGGGCTTAGTTACTCCGTGGCATGTAGGATCTTCCCGGACCAGGGCTCGAACCCATGTCCCCTGCATTGGCAGGAGGATTCCTAACCACTGCACCACCAGGGAAGCCCGGGGGGGTGTCTACTTAGCCCCCATTTACAGCTGGGGAAACTGAGGCCTGGGTGATCAGGTGACATGCGGTCATGAATAGCAGAACCAGGACCGTGCCCTCCTGTGGATGTTCACACTGGGGCCCATTCCTGATGAACCACAGTGATGCCCAGGTGGGAGGTGGAGACTCATACTTCCTCTCTGGGCTGCCCGTCCAGCGATCACTTCCACCAGGCAAGGGGCAGGGCCTGAGACCGGGCCTTGGGACTCTCCTCCAGGTCCAGGGTTCCATGTTTGGGGATGCAGGCTTCATCCCATTTCTCCATTCCTTTCCTCATCCTTGGATGAGGCAGTGACCCATCCTCAGAGGCTTGCAGAGTGAAACTGGCTCACAGGTCTCCCTCTCCCAGGCCCTTCTTGGAAGCATCTCTCCTGGGGTGGCATCTCTCCTGAGAGAGCTTTTGAGACCTGCCCCCACCCCAAAGGTACAGTTTGAGTGGAAAGAGGCTGGCTGTATTGCTGGATGCTTGCAGAAGCCGGGCTGTCTCCTTGGGACTGGGAGGGCCTCTGGGTACCTGTGGCTTTCCTTAAGGGCTAAGGAGCTGGCTTTATGTGCTGCTGTTACCTCTATCGCCTGCTTTGGTGTGGTGCTGCCTCCAGCAGATGGCCAGTGGTGGCCCCTATCTGCATCCTGGGCCAGTGCTGAATGTGCTTGGTCTTCCTCTTCTTCTGAGGGGCGTCCCCTCCTGAAAGCCTCCTCCAGGGGCACCCTGAGACCTATGGCTGAGTGTCCTGTTAGATCTCTGGGTGTGAGCAGAGCTCGGAGAGAGGAGGGGGGTGGAGGAGGCTTCACCAACCCACCTCCCAGGCAGCTGCTGAGCAAATGCAGGGAGTTAATAGGAGGCACACAAAGCCCTTGATTTGCTCCAGAGATCAAGGGTCAGCCTGAATAACTCATTAATTAACCGAGCAAGGCTTCCTGCTATTGACAATGTCTGGGAGCTCGGCTTGGGAGCAGACCTCACATCCTGCAGCCAGAAGACCATTCCCAGCTCCCCCTCCCCCCCTCCTTTCTTTTTCCTACTTAGCACCCACAGACCTGGGAGACGCCAAGAAGGCCATTCCACTCTCTGATCTCAGCTTTCCTGAGACTCTGGCCTGGCAGGATTGTGAACTTGGACTCTTCCGCTTTCAAGCCTGACCCATGAGTTGTCTTCTTGCTCCAATCCCGCCACTCCTGCCCAGCCCTCACGGGCATCATAGACGTTCCACGGATCCAGGCGTGCGCCGCTCCCACACACCTTCCGACGCTGCTCTTGGACGTCTATCACCAGGGAGAGGACACGATGAGATGATTCACACTGAGGCTGCGGGCTGACAGTGTTGGGAGAGTGGGTGGGTGCTAATTTCATTTCAACAAGGTTTGCGCTTTAACTTGAACAGCGTAAGCTCTAATGGTGGGATTTCAGCAACAGC
Organism: Aethalodelphis obliquidens; assembly: GCF_003676395.1. Taxonomy (NCBI): domain Eukaryota; kingdom Metazoa; phylum Chordata; class Mammalia; order Artiodactyla; family Delphinidae; genus Aethalodelphis; species Aethalodelphis obliquidens. The sequence continues at coordinate 15,038,427 of NW_020837976.1, forward strand.
GATTGGCTAGGCAGCAGGATTCTTTTGGTCAAGAGTCCTTCCCAGTGGCCACTAAGATCACAGAATAGGGGTGGCCTCTTTCTGTGCCCATGGCCGAGGCTTCTCTGTCCCAGGCAGCTTTTCCTTCCATTAGGGTCTAGCTTCTTTCCCACGGGTGTGCATATCTAAGCATCTGCTTTGGCTACCTTGACACCCATCCCTGGCACCACCTCTGAGTTTTCAAAGTGCATATACTGCAACTCCCACATCTGGGAGAGTTCTTTGCTCTAAAAGGGATGCACCACTAGAGGAGACTTCTTCATGGAGGAGACTGGCCACCCAAGTGTTGCTGGAGAGAGGACCCTGTCATCCCCCAGAGGCCCACATGGAAGAAACACTGCAGAACTAGGTTTGATAGAGCTCTTGTGGCATGGATAGAGCTTTCTTCAGCCTGCTATTTCTGGAGACCAAGACATGGGAGACCTTGATGCAGTTCACAGCACCTCTGTTATTACTTACAGAGCTCAGCTCTGCCAACTGATATCTGCACAGCCTACTGCTGCTTGTAGAGTCAGCCATTTCCGGAAGGTCTCGTCACTGGCTTTAGAGCCTGTTGCTGTTTGTAGAGTCTGTTGTTAGCAGAACCAGGCCTTGCATGCAGAGCTCATTAATAGCCACAAAGTTGGCTTTCACCTGGAAAGTTCCTTGGGGTTTGCGGAGCCTGATATCGCTTGCAAAGCTCACGGAAGTTTGCAGAACCCACAGCAGTTTGTAGAGCTAGGGTTTGCAGAGTCAGTCCTCGCTTGCAGAGTTGTTCACCAGCTTTAGAACCAGGTACCGTCTTATTGTCTTTAGCAGGTGCTGGCTTCATAAGCTGAGCTCATCAGTAGCCACAAAGCTTACTGCTGTCTGCAGAGCTTGGCTTTACTTGCAGAAACTTCATTGCTTGCAAAGTTCCTCTTGGTCAGAGAACCTGGGGCTATTTGCAAGTCTGACATTGCTTGCAGGGTTCAGCACTGATGATACAGCCTGGGACACTTTCTGATTCTATTTCCTACGCCTGGATTATCTGCTTCTTGGTGAATTTTTAAGAACATGTGCCCACACTCTCGGGTTTTGAAGTGTTTTCTTGCACTTACGGGTTTCGAATTCTCTCCAAGACGTCTACCAAGTTTCGGCTCCATATCATTCCCTCTGGTCTCCGTGTCTCCCCATGATGCTGGCTCAATGCCTAGACTCAGTTCCCTCTCTAAAGCCAACATGCTCTGAGTTCTCTCCTTCCCAGAGCTAACAGTCTATATAAGCAACTCTCCGATCTTTGCTCAGAGCTCTTGAACGTCCAGCCAGGTGCCTGGGTTCTCTTCACCGCTGGCTCAGTAAGATCTGATGACATTCAGTCTACGTGCTCTCCTTAGCATGGAGACCTAATGCTTCCATATTCCTGCATGTTTATAGAATTCCTGCACATCCTGGTAGTGGGAGAGTGAGGACCGGACAGAAGCAGGGCGTTTGTGTCACGTGTGAATCCTACTCTGGGCCCCAGGGGCCATGTGACCTTGCCCTCGGAACCTGTCAGCACCGGCTTGTGGGCCTTTGTACCCCTCAGGGACTGGTGGGGGTGTTGGCGCTCATACAAGGCTGTCCTTGCCTGCAGCTGGTACACCCCGATTAATCCTGATCACCCGTGGACACATTCAGTCCCTAAAACCAACTTAGGAACGCTGGGCTGGGCTGGGTGTTTTTTGTGGGGACACAGTCTTTTAAACACACAGGTCCTTGGAAGGCGGGGCTGGAGGCGTGATTTGTCATATTGAAGGACTTTTCAGAAAACCAGAAGGAAGGTCAAATAACAATTTCCAGGTTCTTCTTACTAAAACCCAGTAGTTCAAATTGTAAATGGACAGGCAGCAGTGAGCAAGGGAGATGGAGTAGAAGGAACTGACCCAGATGTCACCAGCGTTTCTTCAGGAATTTTCCTAAGCATCACCACTGCCCAGGACTTGCCACGTCTGAACATAAGTGGGTCCAGGTAGAGACCTTAACACCCATAATTTCTGCTTTCAGTAAGTCCATGATATGAAAACTCAAGTCAGGAGGAGATCCCTCCTTTTTCATAAGGACTTCTTCAAATACATCTAAAGTGGAACGCGTTCCTTTCCATAGCCCAGCTATCAGTCCAGCTCTTACGCTGCCAGGGCCTCCTGACTCGCCCTCAGTTCTACGTCAGAGACCCCAGGAGGCTGCCACTGAGGACCTCGTCTGGGCCAGCAACTATCAGTGATGAGACCTGGTCCTTCTGACTTACTCTGCCTCCCTGCCTTGCGAGGGCCAGAGGTTCCACTCACACAGAGAGTCCACAGTCCACAGAGTGGGCTTGAGGCAAACTCTTACCCTTCCTTAAAACTCCATTTTCTGTCCTTTGTTCTTCGAAGAAAATGAGCTCTAGATCCGCTCACTGTTGGCTTCGTCCACAGGGCCTGAGGCAAGCGCCGCTCAGGAGATAATTCAGAGTGCTAATGGCATACAGATGCATGCTAATTCATGTGCACACACACAAATTAGACTGCAATTATCACAGGAATTATTTGCTAATGCTGGTTACCATTTGAACCATTACTCAGCATTGGTTACCACAGACAGCTGGTCAGTATGACTCAGCAGGAGGCCTGACTCTCAGGCCGACTAGGAAACTAATGGAAACTTGAGTCAACGTCAAGTAACAGTCTTGCACTGCTGCAACGTGGGAAGTGGGTCTCCCAAGGTTGCCTGTGGGAATGGAACAAGCCTGCTGGAAAATGACACTCAGATCCCAACAGGGGAAGGAGAAGCCAGTGACAAATGCCATATAATACACACTGGTGTGTGTGTGGAAGGCCAAAGGTGTAATGCACAGGTATGTCCGTTTGTTCGACAGCTCCTTCCTGGCTGTCTCCTGCGTGCCCCGGGGAGTGTGAGACTTGGAGGACGAGATGTAGGCTGATAAGTGACTTGTAAGACAAGAGCCACCCACGGAAGCAGCCAGCGAACCCACAAGCATGGAGGCTGATTCACTGTCGAGTCCTGGAGGAATTCACTGGGATCCCCTTGAGAAGGTGGGGCTTGAGCTTTGTAATCAAGGATGGGGCCCGTTTTAGTGCAGGTGGGAGGAAGGCAGCCAGAGCTGCCCGCCAGGCCACATCAGAATACGTACATACATCAGAATGGCCACCGAGTCACAGTGGGAGCCTCTGCTCCGCCAGTGGCTGCCATTACCACCGCCTCTTGAGGGTCCCGCCAAAGGAGGCTTCATCATGCATATTTTGTAGGAAAGGAGCCGGAGGCCCAGAAGAGTTAAAAGATTAACTCCGAAGCCACACAGTTGGGCTAGCGGGGCTGGAATTAGATCCCACATATGTCTGGCGGTGAGCACACTAAGGACAAGGATGGGTTGTGGGTAACTGAGGGGCAGTCTCAATGGTACTGCTGAAACAGCTCCTGGGAGGACCGAATTCCTTCCACTGGAGAGGGAAGTATGGCCCAGTGAGTGATGGATGCTTGGTCCACAGCGAGTGGGCCACAGAGCAGGGCAGGCAATGAGTTTCACACTTAGCACTGAGTGCTTGATTCCATGGAGCCCCCAGAGCCCAGCAGAGGTGGGAGGGGATCTGGGCATAGTCCTTGTATCCATTTGGCCACCCCTGTCCCAGAAGGGCATCTCTGGCACTACCTGGACATCTTCGGCAGGGAAAAGGAGAAGGGAGGGTTGCTGATCTCCTGGGGGTGTCCACTTCCCTTCCGGCAGAAAGCTGGGGTTCCCACTGCTGACTCTGGTGTCACATCTCTTCTCTCCACCCTCCTTCTTGCTTCCCAGGAGGACTTCCTGTCTGGTGGGCCAACTGTGGGCCCTACAGGCATCCTGACTTCTCTGATAATCCCTCCCTGTGGACGTGCCCCGAAATCTCCAAGCTGTAGCTGGGTGAGCTCCTGGCTGCCAGAGATTGGAGCCGATGCTGAGGCAAGGCACTGGCATTCACTCTTCTATGTGGAGGTGCGGCTGGAGCACCCTGTTTGCATTGCTGGGAGACAAGAGAAGACTGTGTGCCTGAATAGATGGCCCGACGTGACTCATCTTGGCCAACTTGGGGCACACAGTGTGGAAGACCCAGGCTAAACGCCGGAGTTCTTTGCAGAGTGCTTCAGGGAGCCCAGCCTTCACTTTGTGGATGGACAGTGGGGAGAAGACCCAGCCCTTGTCCTTAGGGTGCTACCGCTCTAGGAGGCACAATGAATACAGAGAAGTCCCCCAAGAATGTCCGTCCTCAATGGTTCTGACAGGAGTGGGGACATAACTTGTGGGTGCCAATTGGAACCCATTGCTCAGAAATTATTAAGGATTTTGAGCTGGTGATGGCAGAGCATGAAACCAAGTGCCAACCCTTCATGGGGCACCTGTCCATGAAGCTGGCTTGGGAAGAGCAGGTCAGAAGAGGAACCGTCCTGCTGCCCCCGGGGGCTGCCCACCTGTTCCCTCCTTGACCCGCCAGGACCAAAGTGGGATCACCCACTGGGGCTTGAGACCTTTCCTTGGAGGGAGTTTCTCAGGGCGATGGGTTCCTGTTTCCCAGCACCCTCTCCAGACCCTCCTCGCCCAGCGCTCACCCTGACACCAGGGCAGTCCCAGCTCCCGCCCTGCACAGCGCCCAGGCCCATGAGTGATCCTGCCAACCTAGCACATTTTTTTACCTTTGTGGCAGCTTTCCCATCTGCCTCCACCCCAACTGACAATTTATAATCAGGTTCCTCCCTCCCTCCCCGCAGGGCCATCGGGTCCCTCATGAGGCCTCCCCTGGTTGATGCTGACGGCGCCTCCTGTCCCCTGCCCCACACGGACACACCGCACCAGGCCACCCCCAGGCCCCTAGACCCCTCCGCTTGACCCTGAACTCGAGTTACACTCCCTGATAGGCCCCCAGCCCCGTGGCATATTTACAGAAATGCCACTCAGCAAAACCACGCAAATCAAATGAACGTTAGCGGGAAAGCTGCGAGCTTCCAAATTAGCAGTGCATAATTAGTTTCATGCAGAAACCTCTCAGAAGCACAGGGCGCTGGCTGGTGAGAGAGAATTAGTCTTTGCGAGGATGAGGGGAAGGGCAGGGAAGGATGGGGGGGAGCGGGGAGGGGGCGTTGGGAGAGGGGTGTGGATTGAGTGAAGCACGGCTGCATCTGTACAGCGAAAGTCCACACACTGCCTGCCTGCGGTGCCATTCCGGAGCGCGCAGCCCCAGGCTCTTAGATCCCACGCAGCAAGGCCCAGCCCTGCTGTTCCTGGGAGTTCTAGCTTCAGGACACACTCGGGTGGGCCTTCCCAGGCCCCTGGCAGGGGGCTGCACGGAGAGACTCTTTTGATCGTGCTTGGGCCCTCAGGGGAGATGTCCGTGGTTCGCCCACATCTGCCCCATGACACAGGACTCCGCCTGGGGAGAGCACAGCCGCTCTGGCTGGCCCGGTGTTCTGTTCTGCAGATCGGCTGGCTGAGAATCACAGCCCTTGTGAATTCCAGAGCTCCTGGCACTCCAGCCCCTTGAGGGGAGGCATCTCACAGCTGGGGAGTACCGAAGCCCAGCTGCAGCTCGCCCTGGCAGGTGAGCGTGGAGCCGGGGCAACAGCGTCATCTCCAGACCTCAGGACCCAGGAGGACCCTCACCTGCTGTCCGCAGATATGCTCCGGGAATAACCACCTGCTCAGCTTGCATTCCCAATGGGTGGACTGGTCCCCAAGGACTCTCCGTGGACCCTCCCAAGTCCCCCAGGACTGCTCCAGCCACTCAGTCCAGGCCCCGCCATGCCCTCTCCCCTCTCTGCTCCCAACCCTCAGGGAGCCTGCACTGCCCTTGACGGATTCAGGAAGATTCCCTGTGCTCAGCCATGGCCTGACTGGCTCCCTCTGCCTCCCTCACGACTGCCTCTCCAGGCCCAGCAAGGATGATGGTGACAATCTTACCCACTCAATTGCATCCTCTAGATGGTGTAGGGGAGGGCGTTCTGGCATGATGATGAGGGGGGAGAGGTAGGTTCCGAGTTGGGCTGTGGCTGTTTGCTCTCCTACCTCACCCTCAGGTAACTCTGAGTTGACCCTGGGAAGGATGGCAACACCAAACTTGCGTCCCTGGAAGAGGTTCCACCTCCCATCCCCAGTCTGACCCACCTATGCAAGGTCAAGGGGCCCAGGGCAGGACAATGGTGATCTAGGCGTGGCTGCCTCTCCCTGTGGTCCTGGGCAGGTCTCTCCACCTCCATGGGTCTTACCTAGTTTCCTCATCTATCAGTTGGAGATAACAGTGCCTGCCCTCCCTTCCTCAAGGTTTTGTGGGGGTCAATGGCAGCAGAATTTTAAAGGCTATCAGTGCAGGTGTGCGTCCCACTGCCAGGTGTTACGGCTGAGCCACCTGGATGCTAAAGTTCACCATGACGGTGAACGCGGCTGAGAGCTCGGGAGGGTGGTGTCTCTCAGGCTGGGTCTCCAGTCCCAGCCGCGGGAAGATGCTGTGCCCTGCCCAAGGAGAGCTCTTTACATGGAGGCGTGCAGTCTTTATTGCTTATTATATATTATTTATTTAGACTTAATTTATAACTTCATGATTGCCAGAGGATCTTAGTGCCACAGGGACAGAAATGTGATGCCCAGTCCTCAATAAAGAATGCTTTTCCTGCCATAAATAAACAGAATAGCCAATCAACTACCCATCAGATTGCCTGGCCCTGGCACAAACAGGACGCCACTAATGAGACACAACATGCATTAGCTTAATGCTTCACCAGGGGAAGCAGGCTGGCCTCTGAGTGCCAGCCTGGGTCACAGCGGGGACTGGAATGGGTGGGTCTCCGTATGGGCACCGAAGGAGGGCTCCGCCTGCGAGCAGTCCATTGGCAACCAGGCGACCCTGGGGAGCTGGGACTCATCTCAGTGGGGTCACTGCTGCAGCTTCACTTTGATTCAAGACAGCAGGGATTGACTGTGTGCCCCTGTGTGCCCAGTCCTGTGCTGGGTGCTGTGGGTGCCATCTGGGGAGTCTTGTGTCTGTTCCAGGAGATACAATTCATGAGTACGATGTGAGTTAGAGCAATGAATGGAATAGCGTAATCCATGTGCCCAGGGCCGTGGAAGGTTGTTGATGTGGGTGGGGGAGTCAGGGAAGGCTGCTCGGAGGAGGAAGGCACGAGCTCCTCCTTCCAAGACAAGCAAGAAATGCAAGTGAGTGTGTTCAGATAAGTGTCACAACATGAGCACAGGCGTGGAGAGAGGGATGAGCAGTGAGCTGGCAGCAGAGATGGGTGCCCAGGGGCTGAGGCAGACGCCGCTGCGGGGAAAGGCAGGAGGGTGCAGACTGCCAAGGGCTGGGGTAGGAATCTGGGCTTTGTTTTGGCAGCACCAGGGAGTCATGGAGGGTCCTAGAGTTCTGGGAAGATCAGTGCGGCAGAGCCGAAGCCACTGCAGAGCAGGTTTCCCCGGGTTCCTTTCCCGACCTGCCTTCCGTCGTCCCCCTCCCAGGCCGCCTGGGACTGGGCTCCGGGAGGGGCTGGCACAGCTCCCTCTTGCTCTGTCTGCTCTTTATCACTGTCAGCTGCTTAAAGCCAAGCCTGAGCGGCCGCCTCCCCACCGGAGCTGAGCTCCCCAAAGATAAGATGAATGTCTGCAGGCCACAGAGCTGAGATGCTCTAGAGGAAGTGGAAGAGGAGGAAGAAGGAATAAACACCCGTCACATTAATAAGAGTTTGGGAGAAGTGAGGGGTTGAAGCCAGGAGTCTCCAGATGGTGTTTAGTGAAATGACAGTTTGATGCTTAAGAGGAAAAATGGAACCATGGGATGCTGGGAGCTTCGATCTTCACGGGGTAGGGGTGAGGGGTGGGTACATGGAACTGGTGTGGGACCTGTGCTCACCTAGGCCTGACCGGAGCCCATTTCAGGTCCCAGCAGAGAGGGAAAAACACCTCTAGGATGTCCGCTAAGGGGCCCCACGAAGCAGCACTTGTCCCAAGGATTCAGGTGCACACCCGCCCATGCATTCCAATGTCCTCCCCGCCACTGAGAACTTAGCAGGCTAATCCTTGTGCCAGCGCTGAGTCCACAGGGATGGGCAGGACCAAGACCCTGTCTCCAAGAGCACGTGGTCCAGGGTGAAGGACTGGCCAGGAGGTCATGTTACATTCTGGTAATTGAGGCATGCACAGGAGCTTCTGGGAATACAGGTTGGGGGCATCTTATCCAGCCTTGTCCAGGTGGGGGAAGGCTTCCTGGAGACGGTGGTGGCCAGGCTGAGTCTGGAATGTAGACCAGGGCTTAGGATGTAGGAGGATGCCAGGCAGAGGGAAGCAACAGCGCAGAGCACAGGATATGATGCTGCATGGGAAGTGGGGAGGGAGGTGTTCTTGGATCCTGGGGTGTTCCTGGATCCTGGTGTCAGGTGGCAGCTGTGGAGAGGAGCTGGGCTAACAGTCAGGGATGGGTGGGGGAGGGCTAGTCCCATTCACCGGGAGTGTGGGTGCAGGACTTCCCCCGCCCCCATCCCCCAGCCATATGTGGTGTCAGCAAGGGCATCGGAAAGCTCTCCCTGACTTGCCTCCCACGGTGCCTGAGACCCCACCCTGAGTGCCCTTCCTCGGGTTAAACAGAGCATGTTTTCAGCATCCATCCTTGATGGTTCAGGCACTTTCTCTGCTCTCCCCTGAGGGGAGAGGCCTGGAACCTAGAGCTCCCCAACCCAGGGGGCCCAGGGGAGCAGTGGGCCCAAGTGGTGGGAGGCCATTTCTCTAATGCAGAGAAACTTGGCCCTGGCCATCCTGGCAGAGGCCTTGTTTGTTAGCCCTGGGGAGCCGTGACACTTTGGGACCGACAGTCTGGCAGAGTCGAGACCACGGTGGCCAAGGCTGGGGATGAAGTGGCAGGGAGGCTGATGCTGGGTGTAGGCCGAGGGGGCAGGCAAGGGAGAGGAGCGAGACACAAAGGAGAGAGCGAGGCAAGGAGAGTCAAGGAGGAGTCGCAGGCTTCTGAATCTGTTCCGTGTCGATTTCCCCCCAAGTCACACAGCTGCCAGGGTTCAGACAGATGCTGTGATTAGCATTTTAATGCATTTCAGAGGACCTTGTCCAAACTGCTGTGGAAATCAGAAATCAAGAGTTTATCTTCAGCTGTCCCCGTAGAGCTATATTCTCGTTCAATTCCGAAGGAGCCAGAGGAAGAGCATGCGCACACGTGTGTCTGAGTGCCCACATGCGGGTGCGCGCCTGGGTGCCAGTGTGTGTACGTCCTCCTGCGTGTGCTAACGTGTACACACGCGTCTCATATTCCTGCATACGTATAAGCCATGCACGCCGGTGTACGTGTGTGTGCACCTTTGAATGTTGAGCGCCGGGGGTGCATCTGTGCACGCACGTGGACGGTTTGCACATCGGTACTTATTTTACACCTGCCTTTGCAAGTGTGGTTTCATCCGGGATCACTCACGTGGAAGAGGGACAGCTTGATGCTGGATGAAAACAGGTCAGTGCTGAGTGACTTGGGCTGTCAGGGCGTCGGGGCCTCAGGTAATGGGAAGTGCATTTCAAATGCAGCTTAGCCTCATCCCAAACCTGGATTTCCAGACAATACCGGCTAGCGGTATTTTCGAGCAACGTGGAATTTCTGGAGTTAGAATTCCACTCTCTTTGGACAGTGTTGGCATCCAGCCCAGCCTCTGAGAGGTCTCTGGAGCCCCACGCAGGGGGTGGGGCAGCTCCTGGTGGGTCAGGGCAGAGGTTGGGTTGGGAAGCCGGGAGCTCCTCATGACACACCCTGTGCATAGTGGGCTGCCTCTCACCTTCGGGCTGCTTGTCACCAGCCAATCAACTAGCTTCAGGTGGAAGGATTTCCTTCTCCTTCCTTTGTCATCCTCCCTGGACACACTCCCCTTGGGAGGTGTAGCTCTCAGCCCCAAACACAGATTTCCAGGACCACCCTCCCAGCCCAGAGACAATGGGACATCACTTTCCTACCTTAGGGAGAGGCACCTATTCACCTGGCAAGATTGTGACGGCTCTTAGGGATCTGGGCAACACCAGTGGCTCCTCTCTCGGGGTCAACTAAAACTCCAGGTCTGTAACCCCTGCCAGGCCAGCTCCCCAGTTAGTGTCATTATGGTGGAGTATCTACTTGTAGTTTCATGGGGCCCCTCAAGGTTGCTTGACTCAACTGATGGCACAGTGATATGAGTCGGGGGATGCCTCCATTGGAAGGGGGGCAGGGAAGCAGCAGACAGCTCCTTGCGAATTTGTTTAATGTAAATACATCCTCTATTTATCTTTGGCTGTTAATAAATTCATGCATTATTACAAAATCCCTCATACCAGCAGACCACGCTGCGTTAGATCAGCTCGTTTTTAAGAGATTTCCTGTTGGCAGGATTCAAAGCCCACACCTGCAGCCAGCCCAGGCACAAGGATTTAACTAAACGCCACAAATAATTAGATCAGTTAACCTCGCAAATTAAAACAAACACATCGCATTAGCTCAGTTTATCTTAAAAGAAAATATTAAGTTCCCCCAGATAAGTCGTTTAATAAGAATAGAGGGAGATGACACACACTGCCTTCCCAGAACCTGTGGGCAGGAGGCAGGGAGGCTCGAACAGTGGCCAGACAGCGGGTCTGCCTGATGGGTGACCGATCGGGTTCTTGCCTGGTGATCTAACAAGGTTGGAAGTGTTTGCGGAACACCCGGGCAGGGTGTGGGCCAAACCACGCAGAACAGTGGCAAAGCTCCGTGGGGTCTGAGAGGAGTGAGGGGCATCAGTGGGATCTAGCCTACTTTGCTAGTTCATAATGCAGGACAATCCCCAGTGACACCCTAGGAGGGTGAAAGAGAATGGGGGTTCACTCCATTAGGGGAGGCTTTCTGGAGGGGTTGTGACCCACCCACTGAAAGTTCCTTCTGTGTGAGATGGTTGAAGTCTTTGTAAATTTCGAGCCCACCAAGTCAGAATGGAAGGTAGTTTGGACTTTAGAAGTCAGTCTTTGCAAAATCTATGGCGTAAAACATCTTGATCAGCGAATAAAGAGTGTAGACAGCATTCCTGTCTGTAGGAATATGTTGTCTACCTAAGAGACCGACAGCATTTGCAAGTGGCTCACTAGTGTCCACTGTCACACCATGGCTGTGCTAATTACACGCACTTTGTATCTGTTCATTAAAGCAGGCTTGGCAGGACATTAACTTGGAAGCACTGTTGGATTGTCCATTCAAAAGTCATAAAACTGCACTGAGCAACCCTGTCATACGGATGCTAATGGGAATGGGTGTCCCCCCAGCTCGTCTGAATTGGGGTGGGTTGACCAGTTTACTGGATCCGTGAATCTCAGAGTCTCTTTGAGATAAAGGCCGTATTGCAAATGAGAAAGGACCCAAATGTAGCATCTGGACAGAGCTGTGCCCAACTGTCTATGGACCTTCACATGCCATGTGCCCTCTTTGGGCTACTGTGTCTCCCATGCAAAATGGTGGGGAGTGCTAAGGCATTGCCTTTTCTACTTTTCTGAGGTTCTCTGGGTCTCAGGAAAGAAACACAATGATGGAGAAGAGTCCCATTCATGGATCAAACTCCTCTAGCCTGAGAGGAGGAATTAAGGTTTTCCAACAATGCCAGACAGAGAACGGGGGTGCCCAGGTCTCCCGGAGCTGCATGGGCACTAAAATCGCTGGGGGAACGTTTGCAACACGTGGATTTGTAGGCCCCACCCTGACCTCCTGCCTGTGTGTGTGTGTGTGTGTGTGTGTGTGAGAGAGAGAGAGAGAGAGAGAGAGAGAGAGAGACTGAACCTCTATCATTCTTCGCACTTGTTACAAATTTGAATGTCTCAGAAACTTCCATGTGCAGCCAGGTGGTTTGAGGACCTCTACAGGACTCTCCTCCAGGTGGGAAAAGCCCCCCAAGTGGTGGTGTGGCAGGAAGCCAAGTTCTGAACCAACTTCCGCACCCAGAGGGAGCCGATTTTCCCCCAACCCTCCTCCAGAAGGCCTTCTCAACACCAAGAGAGTAGCCTCTGCCAACCCATGCCCGAGCTGTGCCAGCTCTGCTGATTGAGGCTGTCACTCTCCTACTCTGGAAGCTTCAATAGCTCCCAAGTTTCCAAAGAAAAGAGACCAAGTTGCTCAGTGGGATGTTAAGGCCTTCCCCACCGGGGTCCCCAGGCTTATCTAACTCGAGATGTGTAACCTCTTTCTGAGCACCCTGAACTCCAGGAGTGCAGTCTCCCTCACAGCCTCCCTCCCTCCCTCCTCCTTTGCATATGCCATCACCTCATTGGAATGCTGTCTCCAGCCACTCTCCATCCACCCAAATCCTGCCTGTCCTTCCCAGGACAGCGCCCTGGTACTCAGCGCACCACAGCTCATGGCAGTGCTCAGTAGACACGGCCTTGCAGTGCTCCCTGATTACTCAGGGCTCTACATTTCAGCCCAAAGTCTCAATCCATTGTCCTCTAATTGGTTGGCATGTACATTGATTCTCCTCTGCAGGAGGGAAAGCCCCAGGGACAGCAGGGTCCTTGACCTCTCCTCGTGCCCACCTTCCAAGCAGCACCAACACAGGGCCGGGCTCCTGGTGGGTGCTCAGGAAACACTTACCAGTTGAATGAAAAACCTCCTCGCAGGCTCTGAGCGGTCCGGCCCCAGCTGTCAGATGCCAGCTGTCAGAGCTGCTGGGAGAGGCCGAATGCATATTCATTTCAGATCCCTGGGCTGCCCTGCCTCGAAGGGCCTCCTGGACCATGCTAAGCCATGTGGGTACCAGGGCACGATTCTGTTTCTGCTCTCACTGGTTAGGGTTTTAAATCTCCTGGGCTCCCCTCACCCAGCTTCCAGGGCTGGGGCTTGGCGAACGGGGTGTGGAGAGGGAGGTATGTAAGTCTCATGTGGGGACTGTGCAAACCGTCAGGGCAAACTTAGCTAACACCTCTCGGGGGCTGAGGGACAGGAAGGGGTGATCTCAAACTCCCCTCTTCAAGCACAGCCAGGCCTTGGCAGGGACAGGACCAGCGGTCTCCAGGGATGCTCCCGCAACTCCCACACCTGGCTTCCCCTCAGTGAGGTATGTTGGTCCCCCACGTGGCCGGCTCTGTGTTAGCTATGCGGCTGGGAGGGTTTGCTGCTGCGCACCCCGGGCCAGTCGTCCTCCAGCCCAGGGCATTTAGGGGTGGGGACGGATAGAAGCGGCTGGGCCAGGAGACCTGCTCCTCGGCAGGGTGGGGGTGGGGCGGGGGATATGGCTGCAGCAGCAGCGGTGGAGAGACCATCACTTAGTTCCCATGTGTGCACAGTGTGTTCAGTGCTTCGCTGGCATCACTTCATGCATCAGTCCCTGCATGAAGGCACCACTGGCATCCCAGGGTCGAGAGGAGGAAACCGAGGCACAGAGAGGTGAAGTGATTTGGGAAAGGTCCCACAGCTCGGAGTGGTGGAGCTGGGTTGGCTGAACTGGGGGCCTGAGCCTGCCCAGTGAGGGGCTGGGTTTGGCCTCTAAGTCCTGAGGGTCCTCAGAGAAGGGGGAGATTGGGAGGGCTGGAGTGGGCTTCCTCTTGGATGGAGGCTGGGAGTGCGGGCCAGTGGGTTTAGGACTGGGTTGGCACTGGCGCGCTGTGGGGTTATCTATGATGGAGACACAACTGAAACACGGAGATAATCATTGGGTCTTGGCTCACCTCCTAGAAGTGATTTGTCCAGTGTGGGAATTACCTGCCAAGCTGCTCTCCCTTCCCCTCCCCGCACCCCCGGTGACTCAGACCCGGCTTGAACACTTCTGTAGCTGGAGGCTCACTACCTCTTGGGACAGCCCATGCCCTGGGGGGGGTGGGGAGGGCTGGGTGGGACTTTCTCCCACTGCAGGCAGAGCCTCGATGGAGGGCCTGAGGAGCAGAGGGCCGCACAGGCCAGCTGGGGTGTCTCTGGCCCCTTCTCTCCCTACTCTCAGCGCAGCCCAGTTGAAGTTAATCACGAGGGCAAATTCTCCCCTCCTCAGGCAGGCTTGGCATAGAGCACATGTGCTTCACTCCACACCCCCCCAAAACAGGCCAGAAGTACTGCTGCTTCCGTTTCTGCAAAGTCGACTTGTCACCTGGAAAACCGGTGGGGCCATTTTCAGAGGGTGTGCACCCACCAGGCCACAAAGTGAGTGTGGAGACGTGACCATGGAATGCTTGTGACATGGGACAGCTGTCGGGTGGCACAGCGGCCTTTGACTCTTTGACGTTTAAGCCACATACCTAGGCACAGAAGGATACAAGTTCAAGAAAGATGTAGAAGATAAAAATATGATACCTAAGGGGCTGAAATCTTCATCCCCGTGAAGAATTTCATAGAATTAGAAACCATGTCAGAGTTGGATGAACATGCTCAGTTAGCAGTGCTGTGTTGAAGAAGCAGCTCTTAGAACACACTCTTTCTGAACAACTCCTTCCCAACCAGCCTCCTCATATAAGCATCAGGTCATGATCTGAGGTGAAGGCAAACACTGCAGGTGTGTGGGGTGGGGGCTGCTGCTCTGCCCAGCTTGCTCCTCTGTGACCCCACACCCTAATAGGCTAATAGGGGCAACTCTCTTGGCTCCAACCCATTATCCAGCTCCTCTTCCCCCTCACTGACCAAAGCACAGTTTTGATCATGGCGGATATATACCTCATCCTTGGCCAGATATCCCCTGTCTCGGCCTCCCTTGCAGCTAGGGTGGTCAGGGAGTTCTGGTTAATGAGACCCACGCAGAATTCTACTGGGGAGGTGCCTATGAGAAATCTTTTGCATTCCTAATAAAATGGACAGACACAGCTGGACTTACTCTGCTTGACTGTGGGTATGATGCATGGAGCTAGGGCAGCCACTTTATAACCATGAGGAAAGAGACTCGGATGCTGACATTGTTACGCTGCCAAGCCAACACCAGACCCCAGACTCCGTGATATGCAAAAATCCAAAGCTCCAATTGTTGAAACCACTGTAGCCAAACGTATTTCTAACTGACAGGGTAGTCACTGAAACTGAGGTTCAGAGAGTTTAAGTGGTTCCCCAAGGGTACTTAGTCAGGCTCCAGGCAGAACTGGGGCTGGAATTCGACCCTGCTTCCCATTCAGAACAAGACTTCTCCAAAAGTCGGGTTTGGCGTGTGGTGACACCTGTGGGGGCACTGCCCTGCCTCACGTGGCCCCCTGGGGGTCTAGCAATCACGCCAGATTCTCCTATGGGAGGAGCGTGGCCTTGACCTTGGGGTGACAGGAACAGAGGAAGGTGACACCATTCCTGCCCTTGTGAAGCTTGGGTTTTCCACAGGGTTAGCTCCACAGGATGTGGTGGAAGGAGAGGGGGCCCTGGAGCCAGACCGCTCCTCGGTGAGCGAGCCCCCTCCCCTCCGTCTCCTCATCCACAAAGTCATGCTGGTAACGCTCACTTGAGAGCACCCCTGTGATGCTGTTCTGACAAATAAATGAGAGAATACTTGTGAAGTGTCTGGCCATAGTGAGTCCTCGGTGAACGGCAGCTTCTTCACTTCCTATTCGTGTTTCTGGGGTCACCAAGAGACACTTGCACACTAATGCTTTTCTGAAGTCTGCTTCTGGGAATACTCAACCTCAGTACCTTTCAGAGCCTAAAGTTAGGCCAGTGGTCACCAAACTTTTTCGTGCACATGTTTCTCCTAGAGATCTTGTTAAGATGCGGAAGAGCACAGTCTGTGTGACGTGGCTCAGATGCTCTGGGTGGGGCTTAAGACTCTGCACTTCTAACAGGCAGCTGGTGATGCTGATGCCCTGGGCCCAGGTCCACACTCAGCCAGGGGTTAGACCTCTTGCTCAGACCAAGGGGGGTGGGCACTGTGGGTTAGAGCTGCCTGGGAGAGCTTCCGAGATGAAGATGGGGGCTTGGAGCTAAGTCCTGAGGCTCTGGGAGGACTGGGGTGTGTGGGCAGGGGGAGGCAAGACCTTCCCAGGGAAGAGGGAAGCTGGGGATTGCTGGTGCCCAAACCATGCCCAGAGTGAGCCGTATGTCCGGGACTCATTTGCCTGGAGTTGACCAGGGCCGGCAGGCTGTACAGGCTGGATGTTCTGAAGGGCAGCAGTGCCTTCTCCCACCACAATCCCCCCATTTCATCCCTAACTCCAGGAGGAAAATTCAGACTTTCCTGGCTCCCTAAAGTCTGCTCTCTTTACTATCTTTCCAATTACCTCTCCCTGCCACACATCTGGATCTGTCTCCCCCCCCACCCGGGGTCCTTTATGGTCAATCCACTCACAGTCCTTCCCTTTTCTGAAACGGAATGAGACTTAAGAGCACAAATCACATCTTTGGCCATTTTCTATTTTTATTGTCCTGTTACTATTTCACGAATGAAGTAGGAGCCACTGGACGTAACTGTAGCAAAGGACCCAGAGGTCAACCACCCTCACATCACTGTTTGTCATGCGTAATAATAATCCCTGGATTGATAACAATCTAGCCTACACATAAGATATTCACTATGGAATTAGGAAACAGGCCCAGAAAGGTCATGAGGCTTGTCCCAAGTCATCCAGCAGGTTGGTGTCGTCCCCGCAGACTGTAAGTGCTCTGAAGGATGGTACGAGTGGTCCGTTGGGCACAAGAGTTGGGCACAACATGCTCACACTTACCTCGTCCCCTCTCAGCCACCGGGAGAGGAGGCCACCTGCCTGGCGCCCCCTGGTGGTCACGTCGAGACCATACTACAAATACCTTCGATCAAAACACACTGGAGCCACAGTAAACTGGGGCCCTGAACTCCAGCCCTTTTCTCTTTACAACTATTTTCATGAAGATGTGAAGAACAAAAAAAACACACTGCTTTCTGCCATCATCCCCCAGGGTTGCCCATCTTTGGTGGGACTTGGCAGCCCACCGTTCTGGAACGATGCAGGCCCACAACACAGATGCCTGGCTCTCTGCTCGCCTAGCCCACGTACACACTCTCTAGAAGAAACCCTGCCAGTCCTAAAACACATCCATCCCAGAGCAGGAGTTCACACAGACAGCCTGCTTCCCTGCCTCGTGCTCTGGCGAAAGGTCAGCAAACTCTCAAACAGCCTCACGTGGACCCACGAGGGCGCGTCCACCGAGGCCGCCTGGGAAGCTGCCTCACTCCTGTCACCGCCGCCCAGGCACTCACGCCCGTGCCAGCTGCCACTGCCCAGGCCAAAGCGCCTTCCACACAGCATTTCCTCCAAGTGCCCACGACCAGGAAGGGAGACCTTCCTGTCTTTCCAAGTGCAACCCCGCAGGGTGAGCTCAGCTGAATACTTTCCAGGGGGCAGAGGGGTGATGTGGATGGAAGAGGAGCCCTGAGAATGGATCTGCTGGGACGCCCCTGGGTGATGCCAAGGCTGGCGAGGTCAAGGGGCAGAAAGAGCTCTGCCCTGAATCAGCTCTGGGCGAAGGAGAAGGTACAGGAAGCCCTGGGAGTGGGGACTCTGAGAGCTGAAAAGTAGAGTTAACGGAGCAGTGTGGAATCAACGAGCTGCACCGGGTGCCACGGGGCGTCGGAAAGCCCTCTGAGAGCCAGAGAGACGGGACGGAGAAAGCGGAGTCGGACTCGAGCCTCCAAGGATGAAGAGAGACTCTCTGGGCAGAGGGAATGACACGGAAAGGAGAGGAGGCTGAAGGAAGGCGACGTACTTGGGTGAGAGCTGCGTGGATGTGTGGCCACTGGGGGAGGGAGTGTGCACCCAGCCGAGTCCCTCGGGTGACCGGAACCTGAGGAGTTTCCAGGCGGTCAGATCTTTGTGTCGCCATGATAACCTCGGCCAGCCTAGGAAGCATGTCAAGGGGGAGAAGCCTGGAAGCAGCCTACGGTGGGGTGGGCTGGGCCTCCCCAGGACACCCTGGGCTGTGCCCTGAGGTCTCTCTCAGCTGAATTCCTGGGCACTTGCCATCACTACCAGTTTTTGGCACCTAAAGTTATTTTCTGGATCGTGAGCTGTCTTTACACTTGCCTCCCAAACCTTCAGCAACGGGCTATGTCTCACTCATTTTTGTCTGATGCCAGGTACCCTACCTCCTCACAAGAATTCTGCATGGGGAAGGTAATCTGTAAATGCTGCTGCTGTTGATCTGGGTGATGCCAATCATGGTCCCAACTGTGCCCGGGCAAGTGCTGGAGAAAGCTGGGAAATGTCTGCCTTGTTTCTTTAAAGAGACACTTAAGCAGAGGGCAGGAGGAAGGCTTGGGGCCCAGGGGCAAGGATGGAGACAGGGGGAGGTGGAGCTCCAGCCCTTCCCTGAAGCCCTGTCCTGGAGCCGGCCCTCAGGGGCGGGCAGCTTGGCTGGTCTGCATCAGGGAGAGACCGAGCTGACGAGAGCTTTATTAATTATACTTGTCACAAATGGAGTTGGGCCGTGGAGGCCAGGAGACACTTATCTTCCTCACCCTCCCACTCTCCCCTCCTCTCCCTGTCTTCTTCAGTAATGTGAGTAATGTGAGTAATGCCAAGTCTATTATTCTTAGAATTTTAAAGAATGTCAGAGCTAGAAGGGGCTCCGGAGGCAATCTGGCCCACCGCCTCCTTCCACAGTCCAGGAGGTGGAGGCTCAGGGAGGCTCTGAGCTGAGCGCTTTGCCCAAAGTACCTGGTTTGTTTGGGGGCAGGTGGGACCTGGTGCCCAGGTTCCCTGACTCCAGCCCAGGCTCTGACCATCACCTCACATGGCCTCTTATTTATCCCTCCAAGTTAGAGATGGTGGCTGTGGACATAAGGCTCTCTGGGTCCTTGAGACAAATCAGTGAGGGTGTCTTGCACAGGCCACGGCTGGTCCTGGGTTCTGTCATGGAGGCCACAGAGAAGGTGTGAGCGTCACTCGCCAGAACAATGGGGACACCTCCGCACTCAGGCGAGTGTGGGAAGGGGCAGGGAAGAGAAGAGAGCACAACTTAGGACACAGGGCACAGCCCCGGTGGGAGGAGGGCTTCAAGACGTTTCTGTGGGAAGGGGGAAGGGGAGTGAAGACTCTCTCCATGCAAGCAGAGGGAGGTGGGACTAAGGACCAGTGTGAAGAGGAGAGACGAGAGCTGAGCATGCCTCGGATGCTAATGTAGCTCGTCTGGCACCTGGAGTCCGGATTTAAAGCATTTCTGCCTTCTCTCCTGGAACCCAGTGTTCCCTCCTGCTGGGAGAGCCGGGAGGGGTCCACGTGCGCTCAGCCGCAGCCTGTGGTGTGGTCTGGGGCAGGGGGTGAGGGGCTGCTTGGTGGGACACGTTCCTGCCAGGGCTGCTTCCTGTCAGGATGGGGACTCCTCCAAAGGGAGAGGCTGGAGAAACCCCACATGTGGGTGGGCTGTGGAGGCCTGGGTTCTGGTCCCAGCTCTGTCACAAGCGAACTTCAACTCATTTCCCTCGGATCACAGATTCCCTGTGGGTAAAATGAGAAAACTGAGCTAGAAGTTGGTGCTGAAACTAGGCCTCCTGCAGATAGGAGTGTGTGAATGGCCAACAAGAAATGATCTCTAAGCCTGGAACGGGACGTTGCCCTCTCCTGCTGCCCACGGTTCCCTCTGTGCTTACACCGTTTGAGTGTGTGCCCCTTGACAAACCCTCCCACCTCTGATACTCTAAGGACCCCTGGGGCTTGTCCCCCAGGCGAATGAGAAGCAGTGGGGAAGTGAGAGGGAAGCTCCACCCCATGGCCTCACTGTGCGGAGTTTTCCATCTGCCCTCGGTCCCAGCACAGGCTCCTGGGCACTACAGACACTTCTTTGTTGTGGAGCTGTCCTGTGCATTGTAGGATGTTTAGAAGCATCCTAACCTCTACCTACTAGATGCCAGTAGCATCTCCAGACAGTGTCCAAATGTCCCCTGGGGGGCAAAAGTGTTCTCTAAGACCCAACGCCCTAAAAGGACAGATGAATAACTCTCTTTAGAGAATATGGGGAAAGAGGGAAGATATGTCATTCATTTCCCCAAGAGAGAAAGAAAAGAACACGAGGACAGGGGAGGAGATGCAGAGGAAGGGCTGGTGGGACTCCCCTCACCCTTTCCAGTGACTCAAACACTGTTGAAGCCCTTTCTCTCCCTGCCATGGAAGAGCCATAGGGCTGCCCATTTTTCAGTGTTACGGGTCCTCCCCTCCCCCCAAAAGATATTAAAGATTGAACCCAAGGTACCTGGGAATGTGACTTTATTTGAAACAGGGTCTTTGCAGATGTAATCAAGTTAAGATGAGGGCATTAGGCTGGGCCCTAATCCCACATGACTGATGTCTTTATCAAAAGGGGAAATTTGGACACAGAAACAGGCACGCACACAGGGAAGTTAATGTGACGACATAAGAACACCGTCTACCAGCCAAGGAATGCCCGAGGCTACCAGAAGTGAAGAGAGCCACACAACAGATTCTCCCTCCCAGGCCTCAGAAGGAACCAGCCCCGCTAACACCTTGATCTTGGTCTTCTAGCGCCAGAGCTGTGAGACAAAACATTTCTGTTGTTTAAGCCAACCAGTTTGTGGGACTTTGTTACAGCAGCCCTCCAACCAATGCGCTCAGGAAGAAGGACCACAGGACCAGGAAGCTGGAGTTACGCAGGGATCTGGCTTGTGGCCCCACCATCTGAAGCAGAGACATGTGCTGATGGGACCCAACTCACCGTACAGAGACGAAAACCAACACTGTGCCTCCCGGACAGACAGGTGGAAATGCATCACATCTCTAAAACGAAACGCTTTGGTTGTGCCAATCACTAGAAGTTGTAAAACTACCCTGAAGAATTAACAGCCTCCACATGCTGACTACATCCATCATAAATTCATCTTTAGTTTCTGTTATCATATCAGTGTCTCTGGGGACCCCTGTCTTGTCATCATTTGCCCTTTATAATTTATTCATCTCGTTCTTGCCTGCATCCTTTCTACTTATCATTCATCTTTACAGTTGTACATAAAATTAGATGGATCCTTCCATGGTGGGGCTGTCAGGAGGGAGATGGGCCTCAGCGGGGAAGTCCCAGTAAAGCTGGTGGCGGTCCCACGAGAGCCTCCTGTGGGTGTCAAGGTAGAGGTGGGGTGGGCAGAAGGAGAGAAAGGGAGAGTGTGAGGGAAGGAGGAGGAGAGGAGAGGGACGGGAGAGGCAAGTGAGAAGGATAAAGAAGAAAGGATGGGAAGTGAGAGGGGAAAAGAGGAAGAGGAAAGTGACCAGAGGGAGAGAAGAGAGGAGGAAACAGGCATAAAGAGAAAAGAGGAGAAGGAAAGGAAGAGAAGGTGGGACTTAAGAAAATGAAAATGGGAGGCAGGGGGAGAAAGGAGAACATCCTGAGACAGCAGTGCTAGAAATCCAACTGAGTTGTTTTTTTTGTTTTTTTTTAATTTTCCATTTTAACATATTTCCTGGTAAACCCAAAGAAGGTCACATTGAATTTCCAAGGAAATGACGTGTCCTGAGTGGTGGGGACCTTTAGTCGGGAGGTGTGATGTCAGCGATGCTGCTTGTCTACCAGGCTGAACCGAGCGAGGGGTGCGGGTGGGAGACAGCCATGGAGGACTGTGTGCGTTTGCTTTGTATTCTCAGGTTGCCGGAGTGAGGGCACAAAAGCCAATCTTTAACTAGTGAATTGGAACTTTAATGTTTACCAAGCAGATACAGCTCCCACTCTCCCCCTGCCAGCTCTCTCCCCTTCCCGCTTTCAGGCCTCCCGCTAACTGGACCCACCTCTTCCCCCCTCAGCAGCCCTGGTGAGGAGACTTTTCTGCTGCCCCAGGAGCAAAGTGCTGGCCACTGCTGGCCATGTAGCCTGGTTTTCTCTGATCGGAGTCTCTTGGGCTCTTCCTGGAAGACAATTCCCTGAAAAGTCCCAAAGGCAGGGGGAGCTGGGACTAAGCAGCAGGGGCCTATTTTAAGGAACAGGATTCTTCCAATAGGCCTCCCGTGCACACTCAGACAGACCCCAGGGAGCTCTCCAAGTGGACCTCTCCTGCCTAGCTCACGGCTCCTGACCTGTCACGCGTGCCTTGTCTTCTAGGCTAGTTCTTAGACCAGCGCTCTCACCTGACACACCCATCGTCCTCCCAGCTCTCTATTCCCACCTTGCCCATGTCCTGAACACACTTTTTTTTTTTTTTTTTTTTTTTTTGCGGTACGCGGGCCTCTCACTGCTGTGGCCTCTCCCCTCGCAGAGCACAGGCTCCGGACGCGCAGGCTCAGCGGCCATGGCTCACGGGCCCAGCTGCTCCGCGGCATGTGGGATCCTCCCGGACCGGGGCACGAACCCGCGTCCCCTGCATCGGCAGGCGGACTCCCAACCACTGCGCCACCAGGGAAGCCCCTGAACACACTTTTGAGCAACTCCTACACCCCATAGTTATCCAGGTCCCCTCTAAAGCAACTGGTGGCCCTAGAAAGAAGAGGTGGATTTTGGTAGCAGATCAGGTGCTGGTCTTGGCTTGGCCATTTGTTAATTGCGTCACCTTGAGCAAGTTGCTTAATCTCTCTCATCCCGGGTCTCTTCACGTGTGAGGGATACGCATAACATCTTCCTTATAGGGTGGTTGCGAAGATAAAATGGGGTAACGGAGGTAACGTGCTTGCATCACGCCTGTCAGGTAGTGAGTGCTTAATAAATATTAACTGTTATCATTGAACTGTTTTCTACTCTACCCATTTTATGATGATGTGCTGTCTTGTATCATTGATGTGTGTGTGACTTGTCTCCAATTTGATGGACAGCTCCAAGAGGGGGTGGTGAGGCATTTTTCTTATCTCTGTGTCTTCCTGGATGCCTATCACAGTGCCCAGCACAGACTCAGGAAATTCTTGTTGATGAATTGAGAAACCATGTTGACTTAACCCTATAAATAACAGAACAAGGGGCCAGGAGAGAGAGTGAGATTGAGAGTGTGAGGGGGAGATGGTGAGTTTAGAAAAGTGGAATCACTCTGCCTAGATGCCTGCAGAAGACCCTGCTCGAAGGGACCCTGATGAGGCTTTGTGGTTTAGTGATCTCATTCTACTGAAGGCGTGTCAAATTAAAAAACAATAATCCATTTGTAACACTGGTCCAGGGATGACTCCGTCAGCCATCTGAGAGACTTCGGTTAGGCTGGTTCTGAGGGATACTGACCTCTGACTTGTAAAAACAGCCACTGTGATCTGGTTTCTGAGCTTCCACTTATCCCAAGAGAAATGTCAGCTCCCCTTCCCAGTCCCTAAGTGGGGACACGTGGGAGCGGTGTCTCTAGTTCTGGCTCTGTTGTTTTGTTACTGTTTTTGATGGTGGCAGGGTGTGCATGCATGTGCGCACACATGACAACAATGGGATCGTGTTCCTTGTTGCCAACAGGATGCTGACTCTGTAAGTTGCTGGGAAACAGAGTGGGCTGCCTGCACCGTCTTCTCCCCTCTTTCTCTCGTCAGTGAGAAAGTGGAGGGCTAATTTTAATGGATTGATTTTAATGGATTTTGAAGTCTGGAAAAGTGCCTAAATTGTTGAGGTTACCAGTTTCCAGGTTCTTTTTTTCCATTTTTTTCTCCTTAGTCAGACATAGAGTGCACTCACCAGGGCACCTAGTGTGGTCACCCCAGGAAAGAAGAAGTGTCCCTCTGCCCCCTGACCAAGGAGGCAGCTGTGAGCACCGCCTCAGCTGGTGGGAACACCCATTATACAGCTGGGTGGAGCATTCTGCTTGGGCCACTTCCCAGCATTTGCGTCTCACGTTCTCTGATCTCAAAGGAACCAACCAACAATAGTAACACCAGTTCTGCTTTCTGGAATCCAGATGACTCCACTTTAAAATCTGGTCATTTTGTTTTTCATTAATCTCCATGTGAGTTTTTTGGGGGACAATGTGCCCTGGGAAGTTGGAGCTGCAATCCTGTCTTTTCTCCCTGTCCCTCCCCCTGTGGGCTGTGCCTGCCCTGAAAATTGTGATGAGGTCTTTGAGGCCACGAGTCTCCCCGTGAGGCCTTTGAAGAAAGGACAGCGTTCCAAGCACCGCAAGGGGACTCTAGGCTATGTTTTAGTTCCATTGTTGGCCTCTCTCCTCACCCCTCCCACCTCCCAACATACATTCATGGTTGGTTTGTTTTTTTTGTCCTTTCTCCCAGACTTGCCCAACTTGTCTTTGTGGTTTCAGAAAAATGCCACTGGATCTCCCAGTATGAAGGATTAGCACAGATTATGGGGAACAGTGTTAATTATTGGTGGAAGGGGGGCTGGCGCGTCGCTCCAACATGCTCCTGATTTCCCCTGGGCCTTTCTGCCTGGTAATAAGCCTTCTTTAATCTGGCAGGCCCCTTGGTGAAATCAGCACCACGGACAGTGGTATTGATTGCTTCTGAGAAACCATCACAGCTGCTCAACCAAATTACCTTTGATATGTGACCTTTAATGTAATTACTGCAACATCAAAGTATTTCTATAAATTATTAAAGAACTAATACACTCCATCATTTAGCTATTCTATTATATGTAAAATAAACAACCACAAGTTAATGTTAGATCCTGAACAATCCACACTTGCTACTGAAATTCTCCCAAGTCCCCAGTCTCTCCCCCTTCAAAATCCCAAGCCGCCCCCTCCCACCTTCTCTTTCGGTTTCCCCATCTAATTCCAGGCTTTTAGCCATCACAAAACTCCCCAGCAATCTCTCTCAAGCTGATGAAGGACCTCCCATAACAATGTGGTATTTTCTATTCCATTGGGGTGGCTCTAAAATATCTACCACAATCTCCCCCGAAACAAAGTACCACAAACACTTTACTAATCAGCACAAACCTTTCTCAGAAGCCTTTGATTTTCTTACAATATGGCTTTATGCTTCACACATAACATGGGGTGATGTGGAGCGTATTTCTGCCATCTTACAGAGGGCACCCAGAAAGTAATTACTATAATATATGTGCATGTAGCTGCGCCACTGAAAAACCAACTGGGGAACGGCCACCTTGCCAGAGCTGGGTTCCACACAAAAACCTGTGCGGTGCACGATTTCCATACATTTGCATCCGCGGGTGTGTTATTAAGATGACTCAGCCTCGTGCTTTGCAATCACAAATACCAAAATACAATACAAAGGCTATCTTAGTGGAAGGAAGGCCCTCCCCACCCCTAAACGGGTAAAGAAGGATCTCTGATGCAAAGGAAGACTGCTCCCGCCCCAGGTTGCGCTTTCCCTCTGTCTACCTGGTTAACCTTTCCCGCTGTGGGGCAGAAATGGAAACGTGTGTTTACATACGATTTGCTTGGTAAGAATGTAAACATGCATGTGTAAATATTGGTGAGCATATATACAGAACACATGTGCTTCCCTGCAGTGTCCATTGTATAAGCTTCAACACGGTACATTTTAAAATTCTTTAAACTATGCCCACAAACACTCACATCTTTCCATTTATCTTTAGATACTCGGTGAGCTGCATATCTCCCCCTCCTTCCGCATCCCCCGCCCCATCTCTCTGAACCCACAGGAGAGACCGCGCAGACCCTTGACCCGGGGAACACTTCTTATTTTATGGTGATGAACTAGCTTCGATAATAGCCACGGCTGATATCACACCCAGTTAGGGGGGCCATAAATAATTCTCTTCTCCCCCGCACAGAAGCTATAAACCAGGGCTGAGGCACGATAGTTTATCAAAGACGAGGGCTGGCTCCTTAAATAAACCGCGGTGATCTCACTCGCGGCGCCGAGCCCGGGCGGGTAGGCACTCCCTCCCTCCCGGCCCGGCCCGGCCCCCACCCCAGGAACGGCGAGGGTCCGACGTCGATCGGTGGGTGTTCGTGCAGCCTTGCGGCAGGCGGCCCGGCGGGCCCAATAGAGGCAGCTCCGGGATCTCAGGGCCCCGGGCACCCCGCGTCCCCACCCCGGGGCTGCCCGAACGGGTAGTGCTCGGAGGAGAAAACCGATCGGCGGCGCCCCGGTGGGTCAGGGGAGGAGCCGCGCCCGAGCTTTGCGGCCACGGCCGAGTTCGTCCCCCGCCCGGATTCCGTCGGGCCTGGACGGCCGAGTGCGCAGGCCGCCAGGCGAGGTCTGAGCTCGGCGCCCACGCGCCCGCTTCCCAGCCCCGCGCCTCGAGGCTTCTGGGGGCCCAAGGAGCGACGCGCGAGTTCCCGAGCGAAGGCCGGCGCCGCGCACCGGGGCCCGCGAGCCCCCCGCCGGCTGCGCCGCGGCTCGGCCTCACGAAGTCGCCCCCTGTCGGCGCGCCCGTCGCTCGCGCCTCGGCGGGCGCCACTTACCCCGGGCAGAGTCTTCTGCTCGTGCAGCGCGCTCTGGGCCTTCAGCGCTGACTCACGCTCGCAGTAGGTGAGGAAAGCGCAGCCTGGGGAGGGAAGCAAGCGCCGAGAAGGGTCAGTGGGGCGCCCTCGGGCCGCCCACGCGCCCTCCCGCCCGCCCTCCGGTCTCCAGCCCCTCCCCGCTCTTGGTCCCTCTCGCCACCTCTCTTTCTCTCCCGTGCGCTCTACTCGAGCTTTCCTGCCTCGCCGTTTTCCCGTGTCTGCTTTTCGTCTCTCTCGTTGCTTTTCTATTTTGCTCCTTCGGTGAAGTCTCCCCACTCTGCATCTTCTCCCCGCCACGCCCCCTCTCCCCGCGGGTCTCTTCCTGTCCGCCTGCCAGGTGCCTGCCTGCCTCCCTCCGATGTTGTTCTGTTTCAGCTCCAGCCCCAATACCTCCCAGAAGGGGCAGCTTCCACCCCTCACCCCAGCACCTCTAGTTACACTCCATCGTGAACTCTTGTTCTGGCCCCTTAGGAGGGATGATGCAGGGACCCTCCCGACCTTTCAAACAAAGGCTCCATCTGTAAGGAGGACCCCAGGCCAGGCTGTCCTAATAAAATGAATGGGGCTGTCCATGTGCCCCCTGCCCCAGTCGGTTGTCACATCTGCGGTGATATCTTCACACCCCTCCTGGAGGGCTTGGAGACTCTTGCTCTGCCTCTAATTCCCTGGGTGACTTCAGCAGTCTCCTGTCCTGCCTCAGTCTCCTCACGTGTTAACCGAGAGGGTTGATCCAGTGGTCTGCAATGTCCAGTCCAGCTTTCCTCTTGCAGTGCCTCACCGGGGAATCTGGATTTTACAGAACACTGTGTCTTACTCAAGCGGTGACTTTTTAATGCTGGCCCTTCAGGCATGGTGACAAGGTAAAGAGAATACTTGTTGGTGGGAGAGGCTTTTTGGGAGTTCCCTCAGACTGCTCAGTGTCAGGGCCTCTTCCTCTGCCTCCAGATGTGGCTGTGTGGCTTGGGCGGCCCTAGGGTCTTAGGGAAAGTCAAAAAGCCAACTTCAGCCTGCAGCAGGCTTGCATCTGGAGGGGCATAGTGGCCTCAGACTTCCTAAAGTCACCATGGCCCCAGAGAAGGCACCCTGGGCGCTGGCCACCACCTCTGGCTCACTGTCTTCTTTCTCTCCCTTGTTTCACTCTCTCTCCCATGATCTGATCTCCCAACCATCTGTGTTCACCACTGCCCCCCTTTCTTTGCTCTCCCCCTTTCCAGTCTCCTCACCTGGTATGCCTTCTCTCCCCATTTTCACACCTACCAATCCCATCCATCTTTCAAGAATCTGATCAAGATCCACTTCTTCCCGGCAGACCACCTTGACTGGTCTAGTTCATCTTAAATCAACCTCCCTTCTCGACTGCCCACAGCTGGCCGGGTGGTCATCCTCCTGGCCATTTATCAACTATTCCCTGAGTGCCCTTGAGCCAGTTTCTGTGACAGGTCCAGGAGCCCAGGCCCTCTTCTCATGAGGCTTGTAGGCTTCTGGTGCCAGTCTGGTGCCTTGTCACCAGGCTCGCTCTGGCCTCTTGTTCGTTTCCCTGGACATAAGAGTGCTCCCAGCATCCTCTGCAGTTCCTGACTCCTCCATCACCCAATTAAAAACTCCCTTCCTCTCCTTCCAATGTAAAACTTGGTCCTGCCTCCCTTCCTCTC
This sequence comes from Aethalodelphis obliquidens, assembly GCF_003676395.1. NCBI lineage: Eukaryota > Metazoa > Chordata > Mammalia > Artiodactyla > Delphinidae > Aethalodelphis > Aethalodelphis obliquidens. The sequence continues at coordinate 15,066,320 of NW_020837976.1, forward strand.
CTAGCTTCAGAGAGGAGATGGAAGGGAATGTATTTGTGAGGGAGATGTAGAGACGGGCAGAAGGAAACGGGGAGAGAAAGCTGGGAGACAGTTCTCAGCTCCCATGGCTCTCTGCCTTCCCTGCCTCCAACTCTGTCCCAGGCTGGGAGGAGTTATGAGTGCCAAGGAGCCTCTGTCCCACTCCATCTCATGCCTCCCCACCCAGACCCCAGATCACCCCTCCTCCCCCCCTCCCCGCTCCTCCATCCTGGTTGTGGCAGACGGTTATTGATGGAGACACTGGGGGACTAAAATGAACAGCAATCAGAGGCCCCCATGACGTCGTCCCTCGTGCTGCTGCCTGCCTCTGCCAGGGCCTCTTTCCTCTTGTCCCCTCACTGGCCTTGTCCTCCGCCCATGCCTGCCTGCAACTGGGAGGCAGCCGCTGTGCAAGCCAGCTCAGGACAAGGTCAGGGCAGGTTTGGAGAGGGAGGAGGAGAAGGGAGGAAGGAGAGAAAATGACCACATTGTTTCCATGGACCAGGATAACAAGGAAAGGACTCCAGAAAGGAAAAAAAAAAAAAAGAAGCTGTTGCGTGTGTCCAGACCCCAGGCATTTCTGCCACAGTTTTTTTTTGAGAGCGCTCACAGCTGTGTTGTGAACCAGAATCTTTGAGGGACCCCCAGGCCCTGTGTGACTTCCGCTGTCATCTGCACCCCTTGACTTCTTCCATTCCTCCCCTGCTCACTCACCCAACTCATTCCAGCCTCGCTGCCCCGCCAGGCATACTCTGCCCTCGGACCTTGGCTCTGGTGGTTCCCTCTGCTCAGAAGGAGCTCGGTCTGCTGTCTGCACGGCCTGCCCGCTCACTCCCTTGAGGTTCCGCTCACACGTGGCCTCCTCAGAGGTGCCTCTCCTGATGGCCTCATTTAACGCAGCACCTCCTCCCACCCTCCACACAGGACGCAGGCCTGCTCTCTGACCCCTCGTCCTGTTTGTGCTTCTCTTTGGCACCCCTCACCCAGACATGTTAATACTGTGTGTTTGTTCCTCGATGAGCGTTTCCCCGGGCTCAGATGAGGTCGGGACTTGATTTTGTTCTGTTCCTTAGTTCTCGGTGCCCAGAAAGGGGCAGGAACTCAACACATATTTGTCAAGAGCATTGAATCCCGAACACTTTGGCTGCTTTGGGGGTGCCAGGAGGTGCGGGGACATGGCAGTGGTGCTGGGAGCTGATCAAGGCCCCGAGGACACTCCATAGTGGGAGGACAGAGGTTGCTGGTGAGAGCTGAGAGGCTGCCCTGGTGGGAGGGCTCTTGTCCCCAAGGCCTCCTTGAGCCCATTTGCTCAGGGCTTGACAGTATGGTTACTGTCACCATCCTGCTCTCTCCCCCATCAGATCATCCCCTGCAAAGGCTGATGCGTGGTTCCAGACAGGAAGCGGTACTCAGCCAGGTGTCACTTACTGATGCCTCTCTGAGTCCCAGTTTCCTCATCTCTAACTCTCTTCAGAGGCTGGCGGGGAGACTTACTAGCCAATGAGCATTAACAACCTCTGCAGAGCTCTCTAATCACAGAGCACAGTGTAAACACAGTCACTCTTGTGGATGGGGGGGGTGGGTCAGAGAGGCAGAGTCCCTCCTGTCCCTCTACGCCTCCACGAGGAGGGACCAGCCTTACACAGGGGCCAACTGGTGCCCACCCACCTGGCCTCCTCAAACTATCTCTTCTGCCAGCCCAGTGCCATTTCTGACAGTCCACTCTGAGAGAGCTGTCTCACTGTGGCTCTTTTAAAAAGGTGGACACAGGGGCTTCCCTGGTGGCGCAGTGGTTGAGAGTCCGCCTGCTGATGCAGAGGACACGGGTTCGTGCCCTGGTCTGGGAGGATCCCACATGCCGCGGAGTGGCTGGGCCCCTGAGCCATGGCTGCTGAGCCTGCGCGTCTGGAGCCTGTGCTCCGCAACGGGAGAGGCCACAGCAGTGAGGGGCCCACATACCGCAATAAAAATAAATAAATAAATAAATAAAATATTAAAAAAAAAAAAAAAAGGCGGACACAGTACATAGTTATCAACAGCTGACTCTGTGTGCTTGAAGGGACCACATCTGCTCCCTTGCTGGGGGCAGAACCCGGAAGGAGCGGCAGCTTGGCAGGGATGGGGGGCTTCAGGAGGGGAGTCTGTCTTCACAGGGTGCTGCAGAGGGCAGCGGGCCTGGGTGGGGGCCAAGGTGGGCGCCCAGGGTGGCCAGGGGAGAGCGCTCGCAAGCCTCGCCCACTGGACACTCACTGAACTAACTGTGACTTCCTGTCCTCATCAGTACTTCTCCTAGGAGTTGAGGAGGGGGCTCTGAGCTGTGAGGGCGGTGCAGGGGGGCCTCAGCTCGGGAGTCACTAAATCTGCCAGGCTCCCTCTCCTGTAAGGAGCTGAGGTGTCCCCAGAGACACGCCCGGTGAGGCCCCTTGGGAACTCTCAGCCTAGTTGGGAAATGGGGTTCTCTCAGGGAGCAGCCACGTTCTGATCCAAGGCAGCAGAGGTGGGTGGGCAGGGGGAGTGGTACGGGCTCTGCACCTGAAGGCTTGAGAAGGTCTGACAATGGAGCGCCCTTCCCGGGGATGGGGCTGGTGGCACAGACATCTCTCCCTGTCTTCAGGCCCAACACTTCCCTTCCCAAGCCTGACCCTGCCTGTATACTTGTGCTCATAGAGGAGGAGACATGGGTCCACCGTAGCTGTTGGGAATAGCAATAAAATGGAAAACCATCTAAAGGTTTCTCAGTGCCAGAATGTTTTTATGTTTAAACTGTGGAATACTCTACAACAATTAAAAAGATGAAATGGTTCTAAATGTCCAACACAGAAAGACGCACTGTCAGATGGGAGAAGCAGGTTGCAAAGTAGCAGATGCCGTGTATATACAGAGACATCTCCCCGGCTCCCATATGCACCCAAATTTGTGCCTACACCATAGCCCAAGGTCTACAAGGGTCCCATCAAGCTGAAAAGAGGGAGGAAGGGGGGGGGTAGGTGGTGTCTCCCATGACTTTAACACTTTCTGTTTTGTTTGACACATTTAGACCCAGCATGTATCATGTATCATTTATATAATTAACTTTAAAGAAAAAACAAAAATACTTTGCTAAGAGGGGAAGATGGAGTGAAAATGGGGTGGGTGGAAATGGGTGAGCCAGGCAGGATGCAGGACCCACAGCCCGTTCTGAGGGCACGGACGAAGATCACTGGACATTAGCTTCCTGGCAGGTTCTTCATGAGGGAAATTATCATGGGTGGGTCCTGCTATGGCCCTGCCTCAAAGCTTCCTCTGAGCTCTGGGAGTTGAAGTAGATTCTCTCCACCCAGCAAGCTGTAAATGGTATTCATTTGGGTCCTGTGGCCCTGAATCCCAGAAGATGCTGTCTGGGGGGGATAGAATCCATGATGGAGCACAGAGGCCCACCCTCCCCCCACACCTGTCTCGCCTTCCAGGTCTCCTGAGGCCCACCCGGCTGTGTGGCGCTGATGGCGGGATCTGAGGTGAAAAGGCGCAGAAGTGACTTGAGAACCTCTGGGTGAGGTCCAGCCTCGCCCCTCAGCTCCCGCCTTCCCCGTCCTGTCCCAGTGTCTGGGATGGTTCTCCCAGCACCAGCTCATCACCTGACTCTCCCCGCCTCAGGGTCAGCGCTTTCTAGCACTGACCTGGTGGAATAGAATTGCAGCCTGGCGGAGCAGGGCCGGACTTGGGAGATCATTGGGGTGGGCGTGGGGGCAGGGAAATGTCACAGTTGCAGAAAAGTCACACCACAGTGCTGCATGTAGGATCTTCCCGGACTGGGGCACGAACCCGTGTCCCCTGCATCGGCAGGCGGACTCTCAACCACTGGGCCACCAGGGAAGCCCCTCACTGTTCTTATTTACCCATCCTTCTGTTGATCCTTTTCACGTCTTGTGTCTCTGAATAGACTGTCAGCTCCGTGAAGGGTGGAGACAGAGTCTTCTAAACGGAACTGAAGCTTCATGGAAACGGAAGCTTCTAGCCCAAGGAACTGAAGAGGGTGGGGGGACCACGACTGGGGGTTTGGGGCACTGAAGAGAGATCAGGAAGCACTGGGGGCAGAGAAGGAGAGGGAGGAGGAGAAGGGTAGGGACAGGGGAGGTTAAGTCAGCTGGGGGAGGCAGGCAGAGTGGGCGTTGCCGGCTAGGGCGCAGGTGGGTGGGTGGCAGACACCCTCCTCCAGAAGGGCAGCCTGGGCTGATGGTGCAGGGGGCGCTGCTGATTCCTGAGAAGGTGGGCGGGTGCCCTCTCCCACACGAGGGAAAAAACACAGCGCGGCAGAATTAATTGCACGGAGATGGCAGTAATTTACAAAGCCCCCGTGTGTGGGGATAAAAGGCCCTTGTCATTGTGAAGTGAAGGAAGTACAATTTCCTGCCCAGCTCTGAACAGGGCTGAAGCCTGGGGTGTAATCATCACGGGAAGGAAGGCTCCCGAAGCGCGCCCTCCTCCCACCCCAGCCGGGCCTTGGCTTCCTACTAATTGAATTACAGAATTAGCCAGAGGAAGGTGGCCCTAGAATAGGAAGATCTGGACTTTAATAAAACATCAGATCCTCAGGCCCTGCACTTGACTGGCCTGGAGGAAGTGAGAGGAAGCTGGGTGTGGGAGGGGGTGGGGAACAGGAAGGGAGCAGAAAACCCACCGATCAGCCAGACCTAAGGGTCAAGGAGAGGCTCCCTGTTGGGAGTGATTTTCTTTACCCTGAATCTCCACCCATCCACCTGCCATGGGGCCTGAAACCCCACCCTCAGAGCATCATTCCTCATCCCAGGGTTTACAAAACGGAGGTGGGCCCCACTGCAGAGAAATTAAGGCAGACTGTGTGTGGGTGGATAGAGGGAGGGGGAGAGGGGATGTCTTCCAGTTTCCCTGGAAAGAGGGTTGCTGGTGTTCCAAAGCTATGTGTGTCCCGCCATCGAGCCTCTGTCCCCGATGGTCTGGGTGGGTGAGGGTTGCCTCCCCAGTGCCTTCTGGGGCAGATGCCCCCTTCCCTCGTGTGGGAGAGACAGCTGCAGAGCAGTTCTTCACATATATGCTCTTCCTCTGGGAATGTCCCCCCACCTCTGGGCCTGCCCCAGGTTTGCACCTCCTCCAGACCCACTGCTTGGGTCCTGCTCTTCAGTGAGGCCCTAAGAGCCTACCTCGGCCTTGTGGTCTCACCTTCTGTGGATTCCTATGTGGCTGTACCCTTGACCACTGCTCATGGCTTGCCCCAGGGGTAAGCCTCGTCTCCTCTTCTAATCTCTGAGAGCCTTGAGAATCTGTGAGCTCCTGGTAACAGGCAGAGAAAGAAACCATGGGGCTGGCCCTGCCACTGTCTCTGCCTCTCTTTCCCAGTGCCCGGCCACGGGGTGACCCTTCTGCCAGAATCTCCCCAGGACCCGTCTTGGCCATTCCAGTCCCTCCAGGCCTTTCTACCTGGACTATACTCCCTCCCTCCCCCTTTCTCTGGGGAGTTCTCTGCTGATGTTCTCCTCTCTCCGTAAGAGAAGGACAATGATTGCTCACCCACAGAGCATGACTCTGACTCTTACTTCTCCACCTGCATCGGGGGAATCCAAGCCTCAGAACAGTACCCTTTCCCCTGCTACCTCTTCCATGCCTCCTTCCTTTTGAGCCCACGTGTCCTAGGAGAGCCCACGTGTCCCCTCCTCCAGGAAGTCTTCCTTGACTACACCAACCCCAACATCTCTTAAAGCCCTTAGCAAATTGGGTCCCTCTCATTTGGCAGTTAGAAGACACACATCTTTGTCTCCACATCTTTGTCTACCTCTGTCCCCCATGGTCTGGGTGGGCAAGGGTGGCCTTCCCAGTGTCTTCTGGGCAGTGTGTGTTTGCCCACATGGAAATATTCTACTACAGGAGCTGCTAACTCCAGGGTCCCCTCCCTCCCCACCCACCCCATCCCCAGGAACAGACGTCATTGAATGCAGTAGTTGTTAAACTCCACTCTGGCCCTGGCTGGGTGACAGTGAGATGCAAGGCTGGGGAGAGATGGCTGACCTCAGGGGAAGCCGTGTGTGGAGAGGGTCTGGGATGGGATGTCTGCCCTCCGGCTTAGGCCCGCAGAGGTAGAATGAGCCATCCATCTTCCTCTGAGGAGGCCTGGTGGGTGGGGATGACGGGGCGGCCGGCAGGAGAGGGAGATGGATGGTGCCCTCAGCCAGTGAATCAGTGCTGTTGGCCTGCTCCTTTCTTCAGGGCCCTCCAGTGCTGAAACCCCACCCTCAGCCCACAGCCTGCTTTCAGGCTCAGCACTGCCCTCCTGCGTCAACTCTCTTTATACCAGAAACTCCAGAGGAGTTTGAGCTGCAGGTGAACTCCAACTTCAAGAGTTTCTCAGAGTTAAGCTGGTTGTGTGATGTGGGGAAATGGACCCGGCTCACTGTGATGGTCTCAGCCTTTCTTCCCTTGGTGGCCACAAGATACAGATGGGCGTGGGGCTGGGGAACACCCCCAGACCTAGACTGGGAAGCCCCAGGGGATGGGACCAGCCCTCTCTTTCTCTTCCTGGGGGCACTGGGCAGGGCCCAGTAAGTTCAGACCCAGGGACCTAATTGGCTCAGACCTCAGAGGATGGACCAGCGGGTGGGCCTTTTGCCAAGGGTCTGTCCCTGATAGTTACCCTTGTTCATACCCTCAGTGCCGGAGAATTTCATGTCTGGTGTCGGCTGCAACATCTTTATGGCACTGTGAAAAAGGACAAAAAGTGGACGTGACATACTGATGGCCTCTCCCCTTTCTCAACAAAGAGTTCTCGGTCTGTGGCTGGGCTGATGGGCCCATGGGGCTCAGGGGTTGGGGACGGGCCCAGGGAAAGTGTCAGCCTTTCTAAGGCCCAACAAGACAAGTACAACCTGCTTCGTGACACGTGCTGGCTTTTGTTCCCACAGCCAAGGGGCTGCCCTTGTGCCCCTGCTCTAGGCTGGCAGCGCCTGCTGGTCCCCAGGACAGCACAAACTGCTCCCTTTCGTTCACACATGGAGTTTTACTTGCCACTGTGCTGTCATGCCCGGGAGCTCACGACACTTGCACCTTAGAGTAGACAGGGGTGTTACCAGCATCTGACAACCAGGGGGGCCTGTGTGACTTGCTTGGTGGTGAAGCAGAGACCTGGTTTGGGGCTCAGTTCCTGTCATCCCCTCCCAAGGCCCTGGGCAGTGTGTCAGGAAGTGTGAGTGGGGACCTTGGGGGCCCTGATGGGAGATGTCCTCCCTCCACACCCCCACCCCATGGCTGGGATTTGGGGTGAGGGGCTCAGGGATGACCTCATTCTCTTCCTCTAAGGACCCAGGTGGAGAGAGCTGAGGTCTCTGGGGCCTCCCTGGACCCCGTGCACCTGACCTCCCTCTACCCGCAGTGGCGTCTCCAGTGTGAAAGTCAGATCTCGGGCTCCTCCACAGAGGGCTCTATCTGAGCACCAAGGCTGGATTTGAAATACATGTGGGGTATTCGTTCCTCATACAAATACCAAGATAAACGCTAGAGCCAAGAAACCGAACTGTGTCCCCTTCTAACGAACCTGAACTGGGAGTTCAGATCTTCCTGTTTTGAATTTTCTCAGATCAGGGTGCACCTGCTGAGAAGCTGGGCGTGACTCCCTGGGAAGGGACCACTGCTCACCGTGCACCACGTGAGAGAGGCTCTGGGGTCTCATTGGTGTGACCCCACCAATGGCTAAACTGCGGGAGATGGGCAACAGGCAGAATCTCTGAGAAAGCAAGGCCCATATAACTGATCTGAGAAGTGAAGCACCTCCCTGGTCTCTGCCTCTGTCCTCTGCCTGCCCATCTCCACTCCTGCCTGCCCGCGATCGCCTCTCTCTCCTTGCCTGTTTGTCCGGAAATGCAGAGCCTCGCTGGCTTACTTCTGCCATGCTGCTGGCCTTGGACTGATTCCTCAGTGTGCAGGAAGGACACGGTGCGGGATCTGAGCCCCCAGTGACCCCGGCATTTGCTGGACGTGTGCAGGTCTTGTGCCCACAGAGGGAGCTCAGTGAATGCTTTGTGAGTTGCATAGAATTCCCCTTGTTGGAGCTTTACATGGACAGCTCCAAATTGGCCGGGAGGGGGTGTCATTTTCCCCAGTAGCATCCCCTTCCCCATGCAGAGGGATGTGTGGAGGAATCGCTCCTTGGTATGACCCTGGAACCTCGGGACCCCAGCCTGGAACTGTCCCCAGCACACCCACAGAGACAGCTCTCTACCCCCATGATGTGCTGTGTGGTGGGGCAGTCAGTCTCTGGGACTCCTTTCTCCCATGGAAGGAGAGGTAAGCAGACTCACAACGCAGGGGGCTGACGAGTCCCTTTGTCCCTTCGTCTGTCACCCTGAACCACGCTCCCCCACAGTGGGTGTCCCTGTCACCCCTGGGCCTTTGTTCCTGCTCTTCTCCCCACTGGCACGCCTTCCCCGCACCTGGGTCCTCTACCAGATACCCCCACCATCGGAACCCTCCCCAGCTTCCCAGCCTATGCTGACTCTCCTCCCAATGAGCCCTTCCACATCCAAGAGTCCGACACATAAAAACAAGTGCTTAGTTGAACAGTTTTCTGCTGTTCTCATCTGTGGGAACTCTGTCTCCTCAACTAGACTGCAGCTCCTGGGGCTGTGCCTCTCCTCCCGTATCCCCGACCAAGCCCCGGGATGGGGGCTTCACAAATCAGTTGAACTGCTCAAAATTAGGAGGGGAGGGTGCGCCACCCCTCTTTGATTGCAAGTGGCCACTCAGGACCCTCCAGGTGAGGTGAGTTAATCTCACCTCTCTTCTCCGGCTCCTTCCTAACAGGCCCTAATTCACTTAAAGAACAACAACAACAACAAAAACAGAAGCACACCGATCAAGAAATTCTGACCTCAGCATCCAAGACAGACTATTTTGAAAAGACCAATAGCCAGGAGTCCTATATTACAGGATCCATGTTTGGAAAATGTGCTTTTCTTTTTAAAAGCAGAAAAACAATCTCACTCAGTCCAGGCAGGCCATGGTCCAACTCTAGGTGGATGATGCCTTTCTCTCATGATCTCGGCCACTTAAGCCACTCTTCTGGCCAGGCTTTGCGCTTCACCCAACGTCAGTAAGATAGGTTCAATCACAGGCATTTAGCAATATTTAACCTGAGGACTGCGGCAAGGGAGTAGTCAGCAAATGTGATTGGGATGCTGGCTTCAGTGAGTCAATCCCTCAAGCCCGTGAGCCTAGCAGAGATATTGTTCACAGTTTAGGAGGGGTGGGCAGGCTCTGGCTTTTGCTTTAGAGTCAGCTGTCCCTGATCCTGGGAAGAGGGAAGAGGGAAGAGGCACCCTTCCTTCATTGCTGACCTACAGGTAGTGCCCAAGGTGATGAAAGGCAGCTGGCAAATGGGGAGGATGGCATATGGGGGGGTGGGTGGGACAGAGCCTGGCATTCAGTTCTGTGTCTTCTTATCCCAGAGACCCACTCACATGTCCACAGAACCCACCAAGAAAGAAGACTGAACTAACTAATCAGTTGACTGGTACTCAAGACTCAACAAACCATGTGACTGGGATCAGGGTACTGCCATCTGTGGATGGAGTGAAAGATGGCTCACTCATTCATTCATTCTACAACCATTTATTGATAGTCTACCATTTGCCAAAGGATGAAAGACATACCCCCTGCTTTAAAGAAGACGCTGGCTAAACACACTTGCAAGGCCAGGTGATATACCTGCAACAGGCATACCCACTAAGCTGAGGTTTGTGTGGGGCTCATCAGTGGCACAAATGATAACAGCAAACACTTAGGGATTTGGGGTTATATGTTGGGCATTGTTCTGAGTGTTTTACATGGATTGTCTCATTTAATACAATAACTCTATAAAATAGTACTATTATCCCCCTTTTACAGTAAGGAAACTGAGTCACACAAAGATGAAAGACTTGCCCAAGGTCTTATGGCCAGGTCCATGGTGGAGCTGGGCTGTGAGCTGGGGCAGGCTGCCTGCAGGGCCTGTGACCTGAATCATGGGCTCTGCCCCTCATGGAGGAGGATACTCAGCTCCGCCCTGGGGAGAATCAGTGCAAGGCTGCCTGAGTCTTGAACCCAGCATGGCCTCTAGGGAAGGATGTGCTGGGAAAAGGGGAAGAGGTGTGGGTAGCAGGGTGAGTTTGGGGCCTCCCAAGTGGTTAAGAAGGCTGGAGCCCCTGAGAGTGCTAGCCCCTTCAAAGCTCCTCCAGACACCTTCCCTAGCACCTTTCCTTGGCTTTCCCCCTTGTCTGTTCTTCCTTTCCTCTTCTTCTCTTTACTTCCTCCCTTCCTTTCTTCCCTTGTTCCTCTCTTTCTTTCCTTTCTCCCCCCCACCCCCGCCACTTCCAACATCCTCTCTCCCTTCCTCCTTCCTTCCTTTCTTTTTTGGCCTCATCGCTGGGACCCCGTATTCTCTCCTGTCCATCTATTCAATTAATTCCCATCCTGACTACTCCAGAATATACCATTTTTTTCCATCTCCAAATAACTGTGACATCTGACCCCCTGGTTTCTGTCGTCAGCCAGCTAGTGCCTCTGGGAAAACCATGTAACCCCTGTGTCCTGATTGTTTCCATCAGCAGGATGTCTGGAGTCCGGGGAGAGGGCTGCAACCTCGGAGGGAGGTGGATCTGGTTCCGACAGTAGCCTCTGTCTTGTGCTAGAAGTTGGCGTAGTCCCCTGGGCCTCAGGCTCCTTACCCGGGAAATGGGGATAAGGACACTTATCTGCTGGAGTAGTGGGTGTCCAGCAGAGCGCCTAGCATATAATTAATGGAGGGGATTACTATTGCTACCATTTTCAGTAGCAGCAGTTGTGATGTGATGCTAAAGATTCCCTACAGTGTGAAAAATAGCTTTGGCATTTACGCTGTCTGGTGATGTCTGCTTTCCTTGCATGGGACCTGCACATCCTCCGTGCCACACACACTCACACAGACGTGGACCCCGGGTGTGCTTCCTGCCCCGGCACGGGCCAGCACGCTGGGGGCAGAGTGACAGATGGCTGGCATTGAAAGTCTGGGATGTGTGTTTTGTTTACCTCGTGTATCTAATATGCTAATGACAGGAGGCAGTAATGAGCTGGCAGGGACCTGGGTGACAAAGAGCTGGCTTCATGCTTCCCCAAAGAGGCACCTCAGTGTCAATTGTTTCTTTTGTGAGAGGAATTGTTAAGACCTGGGAATGTGGGCTGGGAGGGTTGGGGAGAGGAAGGCTGGGGGTGTCTCACTCAGGAGCAGTGCAGGACCTGGCAGTGTTGTGAGGGGAGAGCAGGGGAGGGGTGGGCAACCCCTGAGGGTGGGCATGGGGAGGGGATGGCTGTGGACTGGGCACTCTCACCCGCGTTCCTCACTGACTTCTCTCAAGGACCCTGTGAGCTCCCTGATGGCAGGGCTGACCCGTCCACCATGGACCCTGGTAAGCCCTGCTCCTGGCACAGGGCCTGGCATGGTGACAGGCAGCACAGGGTGAGGGAGGCACACTGGTTTGGCATTAGGATGCCAACTGAAGGCAATCTCTTGATCGGTAAACCACAGCCTGCAGCAAGTCACCAGATCTCTCTGGACCTCAGTTTCCTTTTTGTGAAATGGGTTTGATATCCCATGAGTCTGTGTCCCCAGCATCAGCACAGTCCTGGCACAAAGTGGGTCCTAGCGCATATGAATTCATCAGTGAGTGAATGGGGGGGTGGTGAGGGAGCAGGGGGTGTACATTGTTCTTCTACGGAGGAAGAATGGGACGCGTCTGTGGGTCAAGGTGAGGCACTCATCCCCAGAGCACACAGCTGGTCAGTGAGAGAAACAGCTCAGGTCCACTGCCCGGCCTCTTGGAGGGCAAGCCTCTGAGAGCGCTGTGGAGCCCAGTGCAGCCTGAGGAGGGGTGAACAGGCCGGTGTTTGGTGGCCAATGTGGAAAGCCCCAGACAAAGCGTGCAGGGAGCAGACCGTCAGCAGATGGAAGAGTGTCTCCAAGGCTTTGCATCAAGTGGAAGGGAACAGGTAGAACAGGCTCACGGGCGTGGGTGGCGGCCGAGTCCACGTAGCAGCCCACCGCCGCCTGGGAGAGTGGGGGGCAGCTGGAGTGGGCTGAGAAGGGGGTTTTGTGGGGACCCAGGGCTGGGGGGAGCCAACCTGAGACCCAACCTTATCACCTCCGTGATGGGTCTGACTCCGTAGCTGCCCATTTCTCAGTCTTTGCATCCTCAGGTTTTACCCTTTCTCTGGGCTTCCTAGACATTTTCTTTAGACCTTTGCTTTGTCTTCGCTAAGCTAATTGTACCCTCTGGCCAGGAAGGCCAGGTTGATGAGCTGAGGCTGAGAAGGAGAAGCCAGGCATTGGGGTGGTTAAAGGAACTGCTGCTGGGCCTCCTTCTGGGCAGCTGTGGCCCTCGTCTGTGACTGAGCAGAGGCCCCTGCCTTGGCTTTACACACCCTGTGGAGTGCAGGGCTGACCTCCCCAGTGGTACCAGAAATGTGGCCCAGAGGCCAGGCTAAGTGAGAGCAGAGGGTCCAGGACTTGGCGGAACAGAGGCAGGAACGGCAGGAACGCAGAGGGAGACCCTGGGTGCAAAGGCCACACAGCACGGAAGTGTGAAAAGATCCGGTGGGAGCTGCAACTTGCATCAGGGGCCAGATGAGGGTCCTGGTCTCCTGGGGACCCCGGCTTCCTTGTCTGTAAAATCCCGGCTGGAGCAACAAACTTCCCAGGAATGAAGAAGGCAGACTCGGAGTTCTGGATTTTAACCCGGCTTCTTCTACCTGTTCCTCCCTCAACCTGAAGGCCCAGGTGGACAAGGTAGAGCTCCCAGTTCCCGGCAGGCCTCTGGGACCTGCTGCCCTCAGTTTTTCCCTAAGTGTCCAAGGGCATCTGCTCTTTTCCCGGACTGGCCTGGGGACAGAGGGAAGGAAAGGAGAGGAAGATGTGCTGCCGGACCTCAGCGACACCCAGCTTGGGACACGGAGGAAGCCGAGAAAGGTGGCATGCCACCCAGGGACCCAGCTTCTGAATGCAGAGGCCTGGGGAAGCCAGCAACAGCATGGGCGAGCAGGGGACCATCGTGGAGGCAGGCATGCCCCCGGGGGGGGGCCTTGACAGAGGGTTGAGGAAGGAGGGGGGGATGTCATTCCTAGTGGCTGGAGTGAGTGTGCTCTGTGTGGGGACCCACGGGGCAGGGGGCATTTGCAGTGAGATGGTACCCCAGTGTTGGCCAGCATGGGCTAGCCCAGCCTTGCTCTCTCCTCCCTTCCCCTCTCCAGGTGTCTGTGCCGGCCAAGCTGGGGCGGAGGGGGTCCAAGCTGGGGTGGTGGGGTAGGAAGGTGGGAGATGCACAGGGCTCAGCGGGCGGGCGGCAGTAGCCATCAAGTTTCTACATCCCCCGCGGTTTCAGCAGCACAGGCCGCCTCTGCCTCCCAGGACCAGTTCCCCCTTGAACTGCGAGCCACAGCGCTGCCTGTTTTCGTCTGCGGGTCTATATATAGCGATGGAGATGCACACTCTGGAATTGGATTTGATGTAGCCCTCTGGACTCACGCTAACTTTTGGGGAGTAGTTTTCTTGGGAGCCTGCCAGTCCAATTCCTCCCTCATGAACACTAATTACTGCACAGACCTTCTCCATGAAATCGGTGCTGAAGCCATTTCCATCCAGGCGGCTCTCCAAGACGAAATTTTTCTACTGGGAGCCGACAGCCGCAAATAAACCTACCATCTACTTAGCAACGGAGAGCAAGAAAGAGCGGGGGGGAGACGGGGAGGGAGGGGGACGCACAGAGAGGGGGAGGGGGGGGGGGGGGGGCTCGGAGGAGAGGGCTCGGCTTCTTTTCTTCCTTCTGTTCTTTATTTTTCAGAAAGGGTGTAATCAGTGCTCTCGGGAAAAGTGGTACAGGGAGTCTCGGAAGACAGCGCGGTGGCCCAGGCCACCTACAGGGCCAGTACCGGCTCTTGGCCGCTCAAGCCTGGCCAGGGCCCTCACTGGACTGCTGGGCATTGCAGTGAGAGAACCCCCCCAACCCCGGCCCCAGCCTCTCCAGGGTTTATTCACTCCTATTCACCCTAGCGTCCCTCATACTCCCACAGCTCTGGCCCCTGCCTCGCTCCCTTGGTCTCGCCTCACAGAGGACAGCTTCCTTCCACATCTTGGCCTGATGAGTTCCCACTCATCATCCAGGGCCTGGGTACCATCCCACCTCTACCAGGCCGTGCCTCCCTGACCCTGTTAGGCAGCACCAATACCTCCATTCTGAACTCCAGAGGCTTGTGCCAGGCGCCCAGCAATGGGGTCTATTCTTCTCTCTGCCCCCCTGAAGTCTGTGCACCGGCCGCCAAGGAAGGAGTGGGTACCAGAGTTGAGGGGGGAGCCCCACAAAAGCCAGGTCCTGCCCGGTGCATCACCACACCCCTGAGACACAGATGCCTTCTCTTCAATTTCATCTAAGACAAGCCTGAGCTCAGAGAGGTCAGGGAGGATGTTCATGGTCACTTATTACCTAGGAAGAGGCAGGGCTGGGATCTTATGACCACTGGCCATTTGCCAGGTCCCCGGACTCCAGCCAATAAAGCCAGAGAGGCCCTCAGAGCCTGCTGGGGGTCATGACACTCTGTACCAACCTGGCCCCGTCAGCAGAAGTGCTGCTCCTTGCCTTGGTAGAGCTCCCTCTGCGTCCTGTGCCCAGGGACACACGACGCCAGGACCCCAGCCCACAAGTCACCTTTCCCAGATCCCTTAACTTCTGTTTTCTGAGACGCAGAGCCCAGAATAGGGCACTCCCCAAAAGTCACTTATGCCACCAAGACTTGGTGAGTCCCTTCACCTCTCTGGGTCTCAGTTTCTCCATCCATCAAATGGGCACTTTGATTCCTGCCCTAGCTCCCTTACCTAGGTGAGTGGTGTGGGCATCACTGGAGATGGCAGTAGTGCTACTAGGTTGCTGGTCGTCTCCCTCAAGGCCCCTGTTCCATGCGCCCGGCTTCATGCTCACCCTGGACTCTCCTGTCCCTGCCCGCCCATCCAGGGTGGATGAGTGAGGTCAGAGCTCAGCCCTATTCTCCCGCGGAAGCCACGATAGAGAACTCCCACTGGGAGGTGGGGAGGGGAGGGGAGCCCCTGGAAGAGCTCTCTCTTAAAAGAGCCCTGGGCTGGAAATCATGAAAGTGGGTTGATGCCCAGGGCCTTATTTGTAAGGAGGGCAGCGGAGCTGGATGAGGTGATCTGTGCGGCCCTTCCCTGGCAGGTGTCGAGAGGTGGTGAAGGATGCGGCTCGCACACCACGCGGCTCTACCACCTTAGCTGTGTGGTGTGGGGCAAGTTTCTTAGCCACTGTCTCCCTTGTTTCTCACTTGTAAGATGGGAGACTAACTCTCACTGTGTTGCTAAAGGCTGGATGAGAATGTGTACGCCCGGTCCAGGGTCAGGGCACTGGTCCGTGTCAGCTTCTAGTCCGTAGGCCGTATAGTCCTGGCCAGGGACGAAGCACCTTCCCGGTGAGTACTGTGCACACATTTCGTCACTTAGTCCACTGGTTCTGCTTTCAGTGTGTGTGTGTGTGTGTGTGTGTGTGTGTGTGTGTGTAAAATGTGGAGTCCCAGAGGCGGGACCAGAGAGCTGTGTGGAAGTGTGGCTGTCACTCGGCATCTACAGAGCGGGTCCCAGCTCCTAGCATTTGGCTGCTGTGAGAGGCCTCCTCAGAGGTTGGGCCTGAGCTACTAGGGAGGCTGGTCCTCACCACAGCTGGGATCCCCGGGAGCGGCCGTCCTCAGGCAGCCAAGGCCACCAGGCTGAACCTGATGAGGTGAGGGAGGGTCTGGCGGGCTTCTGGTCCAGGAGAGGAGGGAGCCAGCTGTCCTCGCAGGAAGTGGGAGCCTCTCACTAGTGTAAGTCTGAGTGGCTTCACCTGGCCGAGACCCTCGAGGCTGATGACAGGCCAGCCAGGCCGAAGACACAGAGCACCAGGGAAGCCGTCTGGGGTCCACATACCCTTCCTTTCAACAGCTCTTATATTTTCTGGTTTTGCCTCCCCACTTAGACTCTTGGTTTATCTTCTTCAGTAAAATTCTAGCCTCCCTTCATCAGACATAAGGTGAAAGGGACACACCCATCGTGGAGGCTACGCTGAGGTAGGCGTGGCAGTGGGCACATCTGTCCTGGATGGAGCTCAGGCAGAGTGGGCTTTTGGGGGCCAGGTGGGGATGACTGTGGAACCAAGCCCTTTCCACCTAAGGTAAGTGCTCTCTTCCCAGGGAAGCACCGCCAGGGAGCATCCTTGGGGAAAAAGAGAACCCCAGAAGCAGGCAGGGGAGCAGGGCAGTTAGACATATAGGCTTTGGCATCAGACAGATCTGGGTTCCTGTCTGAGCTCTACCATTTCTTGGCTGTGTGATCTCGGGTGAGTTCCTTAACCTCTCTGGGCCCCACTTTCCAAATTGTACACTGGAATTGATACAGGCCTGTTGTGACACATGTGAAGCTCCCAGTGCGGTGCCAGGCCCCACATGTGTCCCTTTTGTGATGCCACTGAGCAAGGGTATCCTCTGGATTTTGCAGCCCTCCCTGAGCTGCCTGGGACATACCTGGGACAGTAGAGTGGTGGCCTTGGCCCCATTGGTAGGTGTTCCCTCCTGGGCTGTGGGCCCGATGCGCCTTCCAAAACTTCAGCCCGTATCTGTGTCTCCCCCTCCCCTGCCCACCCCAATGCCGCCCCCCTCTTCTTTCAGAATTCTCCGTTCCTTCTCTCAGGCAGGCAGCTGAGCAGAAAACAAATCAGTTGCCTGCATGTCTTGGAGCCTCTGCAATGCTCCCGCGAAGCGATCCCTTGCTTCCCATTACCCACCCCAATAACTCTTGTATATGGAGTGTGAAATAATTAGCAGTGGCAAAAATAATTTAGGAAACAAGAAGAAACTAATTGCATGAGCTTGTTTGGGGAAAACACAGCCAACCAAAAAACCCACTGTGTAGGGAAGTATGGACAGACAGACCAGTTCCCCTGAGGTCAAGCCCATGGCTGGCTCACCGGAGGGGTCCATTGCAAGGCCCTCTCTCAGCACCAGCTTCCTCCACAAGGATCCTCCAAGAAGGGCCCACTGGTGCTGTAGTCAGGACAAGCCTGTCCTCATGGGCCCAGGGGTGACTTCGCAGAACACGTCTATAACCTTGACTCAGGCCATCCCCTGGAGGCAGGTGGGTGGGGAGCAGTCTCATGTGGTCAGGTGGGCTTGGCAACCTCCCTGAACTTGAGCTGGGGCCACAGGTGGGCTGGAACGTTCTTGTTCCCTCTCCCACCCGCCTGCCTTCACCACTCAGACTCTCCAGCCCCAACAGACGCCCACTGCACAGTCAGCGTGCAGCGCACATGAACGACGCGGAGCTTCCCTGGGAAATGGGCGAAAACATGGGTGCCTCGTAGCTTACGGCCCTACTAACTCGGAAAAGTTTGCTTCCTGCTTGAGCACTTTTCCAACGCCTGAGCTCCTGCCCATCCTACACCCCACTGCTCGTCACTTTCTGGGAGGTGGAGAGTCAGGAGCCCTAAGTTTCCAAGTGACAGATAAAAAGGAGTGAGGAATGGACAGTCTCAAGGTAAAGGGAATGAGGGGCCGGAGAGAACAAATAATCTGCAGAAGGTCACAGTCACCGGGATGGCAGCTCTGGGTCTGACCAGGCTCCCCTGCCATGCTGGAGAACTCAAGGCATCGGCTGGATCCTGGTTGAGCACAGCGGCGGCCACTGCTGCTCCCCGGGACCCTGCCCAAGGCCCCTGAGGCCCCTCCCCTCATCTGAATGAGAGCTGGGCCCAGAGTGCGAGGAGGCCTCCTCTTCCCTTCACCCCCGCCCCCCCGAGACAAGGAGCATTTGCATTTGTCTAGAACTGGTCTATAAAATTATTCCTAATGACAGAAGTCTCAGCTCTCGCCCTGTGAGCTCCTGTCTGCTGTCTCCTCGCTCATCTCCTCTTGTCTGGGCTGTTACGACAACCTCCTAATTTGTCCCTTGGCCTCCAGTGCCTCAGTCTCAGGCCAGCGCGGCGATCGTCCTAAAGCCAGCTTCTGATCTGTCACTTCCTTGCCTTGAAAGCTCCTGTGACTTCCTGTTTCCTCTAAGATCAGCATATATTTCTCAGCCTTGCCTCCCTGGTGACATTGGTCTCTCTCATCCCCCTTAGTTAGGTCTCGACGTTGGAGGAATTACTTCAAATCTTGGCTCCTTGGTGAGAAGGCAACTGATTGAGAGCCAGCCTGGGTTCATACCTGGTTGTCCCTCCCTTTCACTGTTTTCACCTGGAATCACGGTGGCTCCCCTGTGGCCCTTAAGCCACAGTGGCCTAGTGTCCATCTCCCAGACACACCACTATCTGCTGGACGTCGCTGCCTGGAGGGCTCGTGGTGCCTCAGGTGTAACCTGTGCAAAGGAGTGGCCATTATTTTGCCCACACCTGGACCCGTTCTCCTGGATCCCAAGCCAGAAACTTGGGAGGGCTGCCTTCTCCTTCGTCCTCATGTGCCCCGCAGCCATCTCTATCCTGTCCCTGTTCAGGCCCAGATTTTGTCACCACCTGCTGAGTTTCTCTCCTGCAGCTCCCAAGACTGGCCACTTCCTCCCCAGTGTCCCTGTGCGGGCCTCACTGGGGCCTGTCCTTTCTCCCACTTCTTTTCCCTGATTAGGCTGAAATCTGGTTCTAAGTTGCCCCGGCAGATGAGACAGAGTGAGCTTGATCAGGGCACCTCAAGAGCCAGACTAAGACATCGGAGGCTTTGGAGCCAACGCAGACTGTGGCGGCTGAGCCAGGGGCGTGGGGTGGAGGGGGTGAGTGCTGTGTGCGCACTGTCAGCCTGGAGCCAGCACATGGGATGAGGCAGGGGAAAGCATTTGGAGGCAGGAGGGAGGCTCCCTCCAGGCAGGCCCCTTTGGGCCCATTTGCTGTGCTAATTGCCTGACAGAATTACAGGGCAGGTGTCCAGGACTTGGGCTGTGGTCTCATCACACACTTGGCAGCTGAGGTCTTTTGCCGGGTGGGGGTCGGGTGGAGGGGGCCCCTGCTCCTTTCCCCACCTCCTGCTGGGCTGATGGATGGCACTAGGTATGCATAGGTCGGGCACGCCTGTTCACCAGGCTGACAAATGCCACAGGTGCAGCCGCAGGGGACACGAGCCAGCTGCTCCCATCACATCTGCGGTGTGCCGTTCAAGGTCACTCTGTGAGCTCAAGTGGTCCGGTGGGCTGCAGGCTTGGAGCCCCCTCGCTGCCATCGATGGGTCCCTTTAGCTAACCATCTCTTCCTGGCTGGGGGAGCAGAGGTGGGAGGTGGGGAAGGTCCTTTTCCTCGGAGTCAAGCCATCTCAGCTGTGCACGTGCCGACGCAAACCCTGAGATTAGAGTCTCTGTGCTCTGGTTAAGAACAGTCACCTCTGCAGTCTGCAGCTCATCTGCCCCTGGGGTCACCTCTCCTGCTGCTGCAACCTGTACTGCACTCTCCTGAGGCTTCTGCCTACATTGCTCCAGCCCTGATGTTGCCTAACCGACTCAAAGTCCCATCTTGACTTTTCTGGGATGCTAGTCTCCTTCCCTCTGGCAGAGCTTAAGGGATCAGCCACTGAAATGGACTTCAGCTTATCTTTCCCCAACTCACTTATATAAAAATCAATCTGATGGAAGAATGGTATCAATTTCATGTCCTCCCCTCCAGTTAGAAAACAATATTAGCACCTGCAACTGTCTATAGTAGGATCTAGAGGATACTGATTTCACGTGGAGTTAAATATTTAGACATTTTGGGTTCTGGAGTGGGCACCATAAAGCTGGGACATCTAGGCACTAAGTGGCCATGTGGGAGAGCCACGTGGCACCTTGGGAAAATCCAAGAAGTGGCACCTCTCAGACCTGATCTATCTGAACCTTAACTTTGTCATCTGTAAAATGGGATAGAACTTGTTAGACAGGGTAGCTCCCAGATCAGTGAGGACATGATACACAGTGGGCACATACTAAGTGTTGAGCTAATCTGGATCAAGGTGGAGACCTTGAAACAGACAAGTCAGCTTGGAAATTTACAAAAAATAAGAAGATATTAGTCATATGATCCAGCAATTCCTCTCAGCTATATGTTCCACAGAATTGAAGACAAGCATTCAAATAAATATCTGTACACATATATCCACAGTAACACGATTCTCAACAAACAACCCAAATTGTCATCAGCTGATGAATGGATACACAAACTGTGATACACCACACAATGGAATATTATTCAGCCCGGAAGAAGGAAGGAAATTCAGATCCATCCAATGTGGATGAACTTTGAAAACATTATGCACAGTGAAAAAAGCCAGACAGCAAAGGCCACTTATGTTATGATTCTATTTACATGAAACATCTGGAATATGTCATCCATAGAGACAGAAAGAAGACCAGTGGTTGCCAGGGACCGGGAGGAAGTGGGAATGGGGAGTAGCTGTTTAATGCATATGGGATTTCCTTTTGGGGTGATGAAAATGTTTTGGAACTTGATAGAGGTGATGGTTGTACAACACAGTGATTGTACTAAATGCTGCCCAATTGTACACTTTAAAATGGTTAATGGTTAACTTGATAAAGAAGAAGAGAAAAGAAATGAAAGTACCAGGGGGAAACTAATACATGAAAGCACACAAGCACTGCCTGCCCTCCCTCCCCTATGAAAGGGCAGAATATTCCAGCCTGGGATTCTCAGTGCACACAAGGCATGTCCTTGCCCGAACCTCTCAGAATATTATTTAGGCCCACTGGCCAGACCACTGCAGGGACACTGACTTTCTCCCCCAGAACTGGCATGGGTCCGTCTTTCAAGCATGGCCCCCGAGCACTTGGGGTGCCTCAGCTCTGGGGCTTCACTTCTCCTCCAGGCTTCTTTAGTGACCCCAGAAAACTTTCTTCAACCACAGATCAAGCTCTGGCCAAAGAGGCGTTCCCGTTTCTGTAGGGGAAATCCTGCATGAGCTCCCCTGCACTCCGCCTGGAGGATGTCTGAAGCCCCAAGATGCTCATGATGGCTCCGCACTTAGAGAATGAGAGCCGGCCTGCCCTTAGCCCTGGCCCAGGGCCCTCCCTGTGGGATTGTACAACAATCTTCTCCTCCCTGGGCATCTGCTTTCTCTTTGGAAATGTCTCTCTCTCCTTTTCCAGGTGCTCCCACCTGGCCTGTGCACACGTGACCCCTCCCTTCACAGCACTGAAACAGCCAGGAAGACACGTGAATGGTCAGAGCAGACGCTAGGCTGTGCCTGAGAGTGAGGTCGGGGGGGGGGGGGGGGGAGGGGTGGCCCCTGGGGATGGCTCTGCAAACAGTCCAGCCTCCGGGTCTTTGCCCAAGGGCACCGCTTACCTGCCTTGATCCCACCTCCTGGTCACGGAGGACTCCCCTCTGTGTCCCAGTCCCCAGGCAGTGCTGCTGCATAAGTATCTGTTGAATGGCTGAGTGATGAATAAATAAAGGGGATGGCCTCTTTCAGGAAGTGCTCAGCAACCTTCCCCTTCCCTGAAATCCACGTGTTTAGAGCCAGAAGCACAGGCTTCCCTAGTGACTCACTCACCCATCTTTCCAACACGCAAGCAGCAGTCGCCCTTGCAAGCCAGTCACCGTGCTTGGCCTGGTCCCACTCTGCTCTGGCCAGGCGACTGATGCATGAGTCTGGACTCCCTGGGCGCACCCAGCTCCCTGCGAGGCAACAGTCTCCCCACCTCCGGGGGCCCTGCACAGGGCTCTAGCCTGTCGCTCTCAACCTAAGGGCTTTGCACCCGCATGTTCTCCTCTCAGGACCCAGGTCAGCCTGAGCCTCCCTCAGGGCATGAGGCTCAGACCGCTCACACCACACCTGCTCTCCTCCAACTCGGCCTGGGACCCTCTTGGTCTCACACACCCCTTTGACACATTCATACCCTGTGCACTGCCTCTGACTACCCAGGTGTGGGTCTCCCCAAACTGTGAGCCCCCTCAGGGCAGCAGCACAGATCGCTTCATCCCCGCATTCACCGCAGCACTTAACACTCAGTAAATATCTCCAGCTGGTAAAAAAGGAGAGTGGGTCTGTGAGCTAAGTTGCTGGATTCCTCTTCTCCTCATGGCTCTCTGCCGTGTTTTTCCTTTCTTTCTTTTTTTAACCTGGAGGGAATACAACTTCAGCATCTCCACCCACTTTATAAATACTTTGACAAATGGTTTCCCTGCTGCCATGCTTACCCCAAGCAGGGGCATCTGTCATTTTGGAAGCAACTGTGTATAGCCCTTGCTACCTTTAATGCAGAGTCAGCGGCTGGGGGCGAGGTGGAGGAGAGGGCAGCCAGGCCACTGGAATTTATCAGGCCCAGAATTTAAAAACTGAAAGAGGGAAAGAGAGAAAGAGAGAGAGAAAGAAAGAAAGAAAAAGAAAGAAGGAAGGAAGGAAAGAAAAAGAAAGAAAGAAAGACCCTACCCAACTCACAGAGTAATTACCATCTCCTTGGCAACGAAGCAGCAGTCTGGGACCCTGGGCTCCGTCATCCTTCCTGGGTCTGGGAAGGCGAGGGGCAGCTGGGAGAGTGTTTCACACCCTCCTGTGGCATTTGGAAGAAGGATTTGTTTTCAAGTAACTCCTCAGCCACCTTTATTGTTTCCCGTTGGTCTCTCAGCTACAGTTCCTACTTTCCAGTCCAGTGTCCTAGGCTGGAAGAGACAGGAAACTACGTGGGAAGCATGGTGAGAGGTACCATCAATAGGACCCACACTCTGGGCCGCCTACCTTACCAGACATTTCCCCACCATTGGAGCTTAGTTCAAGGAGGTTACTGATTCCTCCACCCCCTCATCCTCTCTGATGTTGTCTTCTCAGGAAATGCCCTTCTCGCTCGGAGTCTTACAGAAGGACTTGGCCTTTGGGGTCCGTGGGGTGTGTCCTGTGGGAACAGGAAGCTGAGGTAATGGGAGTTCTAAGGCATGTGTCTCAGAGGCTGGGAGAAGTCTGGTGTGATCTCACTGGCACAGGGACCCAGGCAAAAGTGAAAAAAGTGCCTTCCCCAGAGGTTCAGCAGAAGAGGACTTCCACCTTCCTCTGATCCCAGCCCTTGGAATACCCTCCCTAGTCCTCATGCTTATCTTTATCCAACCTGTGCTTTCAGGCCAAGTTCAAATGCCCCCTCATCCAAGGAGCCTCCCTTAGGCGTTCAGGAGCCTTTCCACCCCTTGTCTTGTTACAGTGGCAACAGTCCTAACTAGCTTTCCTGTGTGTCCTCCAACTGGTTCATGAGGCTCTGAGTCTGTCCCTCTCCCTTCCATGTGGGTGGGGTATGTGTGTGTGTAGGTGTATGCTTTCTGACAGGTGTGGAATGGGCACCTCTGAGCTCAGCAAACGGAAGAGGTGATGAGGGCAAGTTTCTGGAAAGATGGTGACATCAATGTGTCTAGTTTATAGCACCTCTTGGTACCTCTGTCTGCATTTTCTGCATCCCAACCCAGTGCAAACAGCCAGAGCCCTTATGCTCCCTGGCCCTAGTATTCAAGGTAATCTGCTTTTTGCTCGTCTTCCCTTCAACTGAAGGGGTCTTTGACTAAGAGCTGAAAACAAGCCCCGCCCCCCGCTCCCACTCCCTCGCAGGAAGAGGATGTTATAACAGGAACCAAAGCTGCCTGTGAAGGTAGCAATGTTTTCTGGTCTCCAGTTGGTTGGGGGTTTAGGGCTTCTCCACAGTGTGGCGCATCATTGACAAACATTAACTGAGCACCTACTGTATGCATAGCTTTGTGCTAGATGCTAAAGAGAGGGAAAGGGAGATTTCTCCCTCAGGCATGGTATTGACCTCAGGGAGCTCAGAGTTCACTTGAAGAGCAGGGCTGATGCAGGAACAGACAAATCACATGAGGAATCAGGGAAGTGAAACTAGGTTGGCCACTCGTCTGAAACTGACCCACTGGGCCCCAAGCCCAGGCCCAAGGAAGCCCTGTGGTAAATAAACAGATTAAGGAAAGCAAAGGGAATTAGAATTTTAAAAACCTTCCGGTGGTAATAAAATCTGGGGTATAAAATGGGTTAGGAAATTTATTTTTTCAATATATGATTTTTTTTCCTCTCTCCTCTGAAAATCCACATACCTATTTCACTTCAGGTTGGGGCTCCTTTAAATGGTTTTATTAAAAAAATCATTTACTCTGGGCTTTTCAGTTCATCTTTAACTGGACCGGGTGGAAATTAAAAAAAGAATATTTTTAAAATAAATTGTATAAATTATGGCCCTAATTATAAAAGAACTTTTAAAAATGTATCTAAGCAGTACAAGAAAATCTTATTTTTTAAAAAAAATGCCCCATTTCCCTGTTCCATTGCAGAAGCATAATTTAGATACTTTTAACAAATCCTCGTCCTTTGGAAGAAGCGGGCACTCCAGGCCCATTTGCCTGTGTCTCTTTCTGCGTGCTATTATTATTTGATAACTTTGGGCTTAAATCTGCATGAGAGCCAATTATCTCTCTTTGTCATCCAGCAGGCTTGCTGTTCGGCAGTGGTTTTTACAGTACAGTGAAAGCCTGACAGAGCCTGGAGGAGGCGGATTTGCGGTTTAGATCACACTCGTCTTGCCTCCCCCGTGACTCCCCTTAGTCTTTTTATTCTTTCTGCTTTTCACCATTCTCTGACGCAACAAGTCTTCCTCCGCCCGCCACATGCTTCTCTCTGCCCCCCCACGCCCCCCAAACTTCTCCCCAGACTGACCTCCTTCCTGGAGGATCCCATCCCTGCAAGGGTTTTCTCCCTTCTCCCCATCTCTTGCAGACTGAGGCGTCCTGCATAGAGCTGGGAGGAAGCGGTATTTCTAGGCCCACCCTCCAGTGGGGGCCGGAGCACGAGTCTCTTATCTCTTCAACTAGCGGAGGGACCATAGCGTCGGAGGGAGGCTGCAGGGTCCCTCATCGTGGAGCTCACAGTCCGCCAGGGAGACAGAACAGACCCAGCTAAGGATGGAAGGAAGGCTGGTGTCGGATCAGAACCTCAGCAGTGAACTGAGCCCCTTACAGGCGGGAGACTGGGCCTGGCTCAGGCTTGGGATGTTGCTGCTGTCATTCCTCCAGCAAGAAGACAGGCAGAGGTAATGACCACTAAGGACAGACGGAACTTCCAGATGGGGGGTGGACCTCAGCCGCGCCCTGGAAGACTGGACTGGGTGGAGGATAGGAAAGAATTCCAGGGCGGAGGGGAGAGCCGGAGCAGAGGTGGGCCCAGACGAGGTGAGGGTACTTCATCCCACAGGAAAGCAGGCACTCGGTCCCTGACTCCTGGATTGGACTGTGTACCTGGAGGCACTAGATACACTTTGGTGGAGTAAACGAATGAATGAATGACGATGCTATGAAGGGAAAAGGGTGGGGAGGCTGGAGATGCATTAGGGGAGTTAGCGTGTGTTAGATCTTTCCTGTTCCAAATGGCAAACTGCCTCTTCTGCTAAACAACAACAACAAAAATTCATTTCCTGACTTCCCATCATCCTAAGCACAGGGCCGCCAGGCTCTGCCTCCTGGTACGCCAGGCCTTCTCCTCTTCTCCCTTCCAGGCCTGCGCACATGCTGTTCCCTCTGATGGGGGGCTCTGCCCCCATCCACCTGGATCATTCTTCCACCACTTTTAGACATTACTTCCTCTTGGAATGCCTTCTTTTTTTTTTGGCCGCACCAGGCGGCTTGAGGGATCTTAGTTCCCCAACCAAGCATTGAACCCAAGCCCTTGGTGGTGAAAGCTTGGAGTCCTAACTACTGGACTGCCAGGGAATTCCCTGGAATTCCTTCTTGACCCCAAAATCCAAGTCAAATGCCCGATGACTCCAGTCCTAACTAACTGTTCTATCCCCGTGCTGACCCTAACCTGGTTACTGGCCAGCAAAGGAAGTCTGGGAAAGAAAAAGCTCTGACCATGGCCACAGACTAACCCTTATCTCCAACTGGGCATTTCACACAAAATATAAATGATCCTCAACAGTAGCTAGAATTAATTACATGTGGACCAGCCATTGCGGTCAGCATTTTATAAAAGCTGAGACGTGGAGCTGGTGAATAACTTATTCAAGGCTAAACACCATAGACATGGCAGAAAGCTGATTTAGAACCCAGGCAGGTCTGGCGCCAAAGGCTTAGCTATTTCCGTTACACTACTGGCCGTGAGGGCCTTGGGCTCAGAGAGGGTGGCTCACCCCACAGCTGGCATGGCGTGGGTGGCGAGCTCCTGCTGCCGCCCTCCGTGGCTGAGAGCTTGGTATACCACCTGTTGAGCAGCTTTCCCTCCCCCGGGGAGATGCGTTAGGACAATAACATGGCCTATATTGTCTCCATCTGAGACTGCAGAGGCCTGAGAGGCTGTGGGGACTGTGACTTCTCCTTCTGGTATCACACACCCCTCACATGCACGCGCCAAAACGCACACACACCCCATCCCAGTGTGGGGACTGGTGGGGGCAGCTGGTTCTGGAGGCCTCTGTCTTCCACCCATCCCTGAGCAAGCCATGAATGCTGTGAGAATGGGTCGCTCCCCGCTTGTCCTGAGCGGAAGGCTGGCATTGGCTGGCAGAGTGCCCTGTTCCCTCTCCCCACTCAGAGAGCGTCCAGCAAGGGGCCAGCTGTTTGTGCTTGGGATTCGGGTGTATGTGTGTTCCTGCTGGAGGGCGTACATTTTATTTTTCAAATGAGAGCTTCCTGGGAGGTGATGGGAAACTCCACGATTTTTGCAGGAGGTGTTTGGGGGAAAGTGATATTGTTCCCAGAGTGGCTGCCAGGCAGGGGCAGCCTGGGTCCTCCCAGGAGCTGCCCAGTGGAGGTGAGCTCCATCCACCTTCCCCGCCACTCAGCCCACTGCATGGACCATTCAGTCTTTTTGTTGCAGTTTGAGCACAAAAGTTCAAATGTCCAGGAGCCCTCTCAGTCCGGGGCAAACCCGGGCGGGTGGTAACCCCCCTCATCAAACACACTCCTCTAACTGTCTCCAGGGTAGAGCTCGGCTGTGGGCACCCCCTCCCAACCTTCACTTGGCTCCCTCAATAGTGGAGTCTGGGAAATGGCTTGTCGTGGGTGCCTGAGGGAGCACAGCTCTAGTTCTGGTTGGGGTGTACACTGTGTGGTGACATCGTGCTCTGTGGACCCCCTCAGGCCAGGGAAGGCACCTTCGATCCCAGGTCCGGGTCCACCTCCCTTACATGGGATTCCCTGCAGCAGATGACCTGAGTCTGCTGGAGGCTTTGGGGAGGCAGAGTTTGGCGGGGGTGGGGCAACGGCTCAGCATAGGTGGGGGGCTCTAACTGGGGGAGAGTTTGTAATGGTGCAAGACAATGCTAGGACTCTGGGAGTCCCCAGGCCTCTAAGGCATGGCCATCACAGCTGGCTGCGTGGGGACAGGGCCTCATCAAGCCCTCCACTGTCACTTCCCTGGCCACCCAGCTCTTGACTCAGTGCTGGCCACTCTGGGGACTCTCTGGTCCCTGGGGAAGGCCCTCTTGTTGGCTGCTCTCTGGCCTCCCGCTGCTGGCTGGCGGGCAGGCGGGTGGGCGGGCAGGCAGAATATTACCCCTAAGATAAATGAAGAAGAATTTCAGGCCTTATTGGATTATAGTTTTTATTGAACTTTATAAATTCCAATTAGCAGACCCCTGGGCAATAAGCAACACGCAGCCCATGGCTCACTTTATGGTGTGATTATGACCCTGTTTATCCTCCCCTGAATGAGAAGTATTAATGGAGGAAACGGAGGAAAGCGGGCCTGAGAATACATAAAAACAGATATTGGTGACATGGAAATAAACAGACCGGGAGGGTCAGGGAGAGAAAATAACCTCCGGGCAGGCAACGGCGGACAGAGGACAAGAGATGCTGGGAACTCACGTGCTCAGAGCCACAGCCAGCTTGGACACCCTCCTGGCCTCCCTTCCAGGGCAGGGAGCCCTCTGAGCCCTGATAGCTGCTGGGGCCTGGAGAGCCCCCCCACCCCTGCCACCCCCAGGCAATCTTGTTCGGGCTGGAGTTTGATTTACTAAGTGCAGGGCCTTGGTCTGTGCGCTTGTACCGCCGGGCAGCCCACTGCCTCACGAGGCCCTGACTCCACGGCTGAGTAGCTTGGGGGCAGCCCAGTGGTTTCTTAATGCTTCAGAGGCATCCCTTGCCCTTTGAGAATGTGATGGATGCTGAAGGCATTCTTCCTAGAAAAATGTCCTAGTGCATGCACACGCATGAACGCATCCACATGCATATGCACACAGACAAGCCATTTTGCATACAGTTTCGGGGGGGCATGGGATCCCTGAAAACCGGTCATGGATCCTCCCTCCCCTGGGCGCATCAGGTGAAGAATCCTGGAGTTGGATGGAACCAAGACACATCTCTTGTTAGTTCTAGGTGGAGGTGCTAAGAGCCCACAGAGTTGGGCAGCTTCTAAGGGCCTGCCCACGGTGGGGGAGGAGGGGGTACCCCTCTGATCCCACCTGATTTTCCTTTCTTCCTGGACACTCCGGTTTTTCCCCACCCACCCAGCTTTAAACCTTTAACAGCTGGGACCCAGAACAGCAATTGCGGAGAAGCTGCCTCCCAAAGAGTGTTGGGGTGAATTGGCGGGTTTCTGAGCTGGCAGGGTCAGGGGTGGCCACACCTTCCCAGATTGAAACCCTCGCCAGACTGGCTGTATTTCCCAGGAGAAAGAAGCAGGCTCAGGGCCGCCATGCCCTCCTCTGGCTTTGTTTGTTCCTTCCTCCCCCTTCCGTGGGGCATCTTTCTTGGAGGCTTCAGTGGAAGATTAAAAAAAAAAAAAAAAAATCCTCCTATCAGCATTTTGCCATTGTACTGAAGCACGAACACAGAAGTACCCAAGGAGCTTTTGTAGTCTGAACAGAATGAAAAATGCTTCAGGTGTTCGTCAGCCTGCAGTGGCATGTAAATAAGATGCTGAGATCTGTGGGCAGCCCGGCGCGTGTCTGGCTGGCTGGGTCCATTAGGAGTCACTGAGGATCTCCAGCCGCAAGTGTCCCCCCAGTTCGCCTGGGCCTCACCCGCCCTCTGCGCCTCTGTGATTTATGGAGCCCCGCCAGGCCTTGTCTTACTTCAGATAAGAAGTGTGGATGTATGTAAGCTCCAGTGGTCATGAACCACCACAGCCAGGACTTTCCTGAATCCTGTGCTTGGGAGGGATAGCGACCCAGCAGGCCTGAGCAGGAAGTGGGGACCGAAGTGAGGGGCTGGCCGACGGGTGGGAGAACAGGTGTTCTGTCGAGGCCTTAGGAGAACCCCAGGGGGAAGAAGGTCCTGTGGACACTCAGGCACCACGATGCTGCTGCCCCCACCTCCTTGGGCAAGACTAGGGCTTCCAGAGATCTTACGAACCCCAGAGGAGGGAGGGGGGCTTGCAAATTAGGGAGCCTGTCCCTCATCTTCCCAGGTCTATATTCTCTCCCCCCATTCCCTGGGCGCCCAAATTGGCCGAGCCTGACCCCAGAAGAACAGGCTGCCCCGGCCCCTGGCCCAAGCTCCCGGGAGCAGCCCCTCCTCTCTGCCCACATCCTAGGCCCTTGGCCAAGGCCAGCAGTGCAGAGGGTCAGGCCCAGAGCTGCAGAAAGCACCCCAGAGTGCTGTGGGCATTTGCACCTTTCAGAGGACATTTTATGTGTGTAGAAAAGGAGGTCCAGGGAGGACTGTTGGGTCAGCCAGTGTGTTAGAGCCGAGCATTTAAGAGAGCAGGCGTTGGGTCTGGTGTCTCTGGTCCAGAAGGCCTCTGGGTTATCTGTGGACCCAGCTGGTGGAGGCCGACAGACTTTGGGGGTTTTCCCCTGTAGAGTTGAAGCAAGCTGGGCCTGGATGGGCAGGGGGATGACAGGACCTGAGAGCAGAGCAGGAGCCTAGCGGCCAGTGGTGCTCTCTGTTTAGCACCATCTAGCTCGGCCGGCTCCGTGGAACCCAAAAGCTCTTTTCAGAAACCTCAGGGCCTGCCTGGTGCTGCTGGCACCAATGCGGGCTAGGGCACAGGCTTCAGCCCAGATCCTGAGATGGGTTTGGGATTATCCCTTCCCACTCAGAGGGAACAGTCTTACGGCATCTTACATTTCTTGGTGGTCACTTGGTCCCCATCATTCTGCCATGGCCCTAGTAGATGTTCAGTCCAGTATTTGGACAAGTAGAGGGTCAATGCCAGGGCCTCAGGCGTTGGAATGCAAGTGGGCACGTATCGGGGTCTTGGGGCGCTCTGCAATCACACTTCCATGGACCTCCAGGCCCCTTGTCATGCAGAGGAGTCTTACAAAGGACCAGGGGACCCCTGCGATCCTTTGAAACTGAGGAAGAAACCATTTGCCCAGGCAGCCTCCAGCAACTGGGGATGGAGGGTGGGGATGGGCGTGTATCAGCGAGCCCTGGGGCCTCTGCCAACGACCCACGCTCTGTAGCTTCTGGAGCCCTGGGGCGCAATGTGGAGGGTGGGCAGGGAGGCAGGGCTGGCCATCACAAAGCCTTGGCTCTAGTCCACCTTTGCCACCAACTGACCGAGTGACTGTGGTCCTGTCACTCCCCTAGCTGGGCCTTTGTTCCCTCACAGCAAAGTGAAGGAGGTGGCATGGCTGATATCCGAGGCCCGTGCCAAACTAAAATATGCAGAATCCCCCCCTCTGATGTTTCAGGCATGAACACAAATTAGCACGTGTGGAAAACTGGGGGCGAGTAATAATGGCCCACCAGCCTCCACCCCAAGCACACACTTTCTTCTCTCTATTCATGCCCCCTGTAATAGATCATACAGGATGGATTACATTAATTTTCTATAAACTATATCAACTTGAGTGACATGTCCTTAAGGGTTGGCTGATTGATATCTACAATGCGGTCTTATAATCTAAAATCATATTAATATTAATATTAAAGATTTTCTGTCCTTTACGCGCACCATTAAATCTGGAGTATAAGGTGAAATTGACAACATACATTTTGACAGCTTATCTATAATAAATATGCAGTTCTTGATGCCCACATGTCATCACAGATGCACCGCAGCTCTCTGAGGATCAGAGCCTGCCTGTCTCCTGCGTGACATCTCCAGCGCAGGATCAGAGCACCCATCTAGGCAGCAGGAGCAGCGCTGGGTGAGCCTTTGCCGGCGGTGACTCTGGCCTCTCCTGTCTGCCTGTGAAAGTCTGTCCTTCATCCTGCCAAGCAGGCAGGAGGGCTTGAGGAGTGACAGTCACAGAGAGCAGGGGACGCCATCTCATTTACCTTCTGAAACACAGAAAAATCCAGCTTCCCTTTTTTTAAGTTACAGAGGGACTTTTGATGTCTTCTCTACCCACCCCTCACCTTGTTACAGCAGGTTGTCACCACTCAGCACCCAGTGAGTTTAAGAGCTGGGGCTCCTGAGTTGGCAGCCCTGGGTCAAACCTCATTCTCTGCCACTAACTTCTGTTCTTAACCTCCCGTAGCCTGTTTCTGCATCTGGAAGCGGAGAAGGGAAATGGTACCTCCTTCCTGGTGGAAATGTGAGGACTGAATGAGATCATAGAAGCCAGGTGCCCTGCACACACAGTGATGCCTCGTAAAGGGCACCTCTTAGATTGTTTTCTAAATGAGTCCCACTTCCTCTGCCCCTGCAATCCTTCCTGTCGCTAAGTCCCTGCCCTTGTCGTACAGAACCTACCACTTAGCAGACTGACCATCTCAGATTCTTCTCTGCTTCTGGCCTGTGCCAGATGTGAGTTCCAAGATGGCAGGAACCATGCGCCCCCAGCCCTGGCCCAGGACCCAGGTGGAGCTGAGATGGGAGATGGACTGAGATTGGGACAAAGAAATCAATTGCAAGAAGAAAATCTGGTCACCTCTGCACTGAGACTGCCAGGTCCAACTAGATAGTCATGTGTGTGTGTGTGTGTGTGTGTGTGTGTGTGTGTGTGTGTGTGTGT